>NW_025335798.1:13671503-14054403 GCF_004798865.1 Varanus komodoensis
TGTGAACTAGAAAAATAATGTTTATTTAGTAGATTTATATATCACTATTTATATACATATCTATATACCACTAATACAAAGCAAACAGGAGAACACATGTCAATAAAACCAGCTTTGATCCAAAAGCCTAGGGCAGAAGGAACAGCAAAATACTGCACTGAAGCTGCGCATTAAGAATAGATGTTATTTCAGTAACGACTTTTTATGTGAGCCAAGACATGCACTCACCCTACTCTCTGTGTGCCTCAGCTGGTTGCAAGTTATACTTCGGTTACTTTTATGTCTTGCTTTGTTTTCAAATTCATTTAGCCATTGGAGATGATAATTGTACTTTTCCTTTTAGTTAAACATCACTCACAGAGTTAGAGATGATTCTGTTTGGGCTGAGTGAAACAGTAGTCCCTGTAGATCTGAAATCTGGAAGCTCAAAATGGAATCATGGAACACAAAGAAAGAAGGTAAAATTTCAGGCACAAGCTGCATTTATCTGTTATGGGATGACATTTTGAAAACAAGAAATAAGAGCCTGAAAACATCAGCCAACAATGGCTAGCCAAATAGAGAAAGGGAAAGCCCTGGGTATATAATACCTTGAGGAACAAAAATAACTTGTGCATGAAGCAAATCTAGCAAAAGTGAGCAGCCTTTTCAATTAAAAGGAATAATTTCTCACAATGAATCATTTCAAGCAGAATGGAGGAAACTTACAGAGGGAGCTCAAAATAGAGGGAGCTCAAAATGTGCTGCTCAAGTCCAGCTTGGGTGGTCTCCAGACACTCACAAGCCTGATGGCTGGGGCTGATGGGAATTGTGACCCAGAAATATTTGGTGAGGCACCACATTGAGGAAGGCTGGTTTAGTTCATATTCCTTTCCCGGCCAGAACTTCCCTGCTGCATTAGCTCTGTAGCCTGTCCAGCTTCCTTCCTAAGGCCTCACTGCCAGCCTTGTGTTCCTTGTGTTGCCGCAGGAGGTGGTTCTTTGCTTCTTGACTCAATGCCCCATTTTCCCACAGAAGCCTTGCCTCTATCATTCTCTCACTTCAGTCCCTTTACAAACTGAAGTCACTCACATTTATCTTCTCTAGACACTACTCAACTTCTAATCCTGTTCTGGAGTTCACACTCAGTTTCCAAGATCAGCTAGAACAGATACTACAAGAATGATCATTCAGACAGTGTTTTCTGCATACCCCTCATTTGGTAATTGCCCAGACACTCACCAGTGCCTTTGAAATGTTATGTCAAAACTGAAGGAAGGCTAGAAGGAAGGCAGATAATACCCTTTCTTAAAGGAGTCATCTTGATACACTGGGATGGGGGGGATCCTAAATCTTCTGTTGGGCAAAGGGCAAGCTAAATTCCACACAATCATACAAGTTTTCAAGCTTGCAAAATGCTTTGTCAAGTAAAACGTTTGATGAAATGTTCTGGGCACCTTGAAACTTGCACAATTTTTTAGAATATGAGCTGTTCCTAAGAAAGCTGTTGCCCATCTGTGGATTAACTAAGTAGGTTTGTTTCTGCTTCCTGTAAAAATGGCAATACATGCCAGTTTACTGACGTTCCTTGATGAGATTTGCCAAAGATGATCAAGAATGAAAAAAGCAGCTAGAGGGCTTCTGTTTCTTGCCTAGTTCCTCAGCTGGTTATGTCTGCATGAAAAGTCTCCACTGGAGGAAACGGTGCCATGAGCAAATTTGCAAAGATGGCAATTTATCTCCATGCAAAGGGTCAAACACTACAAAAAAGGCCTGATAACAAAGAGTCTGATTTATCTTCATTAGTAGTCATTGGTGATCACATGTACTTGTGTTTTCATTCATAATTCTCAAACGCTCATTATGATTATGCTGCAGTCAAAAGGAAGTTAATCCATCAGGGTTCCAGTGCAGCAAAGGAAAGGAAGGAACCATAAAATATAAGTCAATGTGAACTAATTGCTACTGTTATTGTCTCAAGCCACAAAAATGTAAAACCATCAGCTCCAGGGATTCCAAATAGATTGAACAATATTTTTTTAAAGAAATCCTTCACTTGTTTTATGCCTGAATAATGAGCATAAGTGCCCCCAGGACAATCTTGAACGCAGATAATGAATCTCAAGAGCTGGTCCCCCCCCGCTCTTTTTTCCCAGAAACATTTTAACTGTAAAAGTGCTCAGATTCAAGCAACTAGACAGGATGACTTACTGTCAACACTCTCAAAGTGTGTAGACTAATCTACCTGCTCAGAGCATTGTTCAGCAGAAAGTTGCTTTTTAGTTTTCCAAGCTGTCGGGTATATTTTCAACTGACATGAAAAAACAGAAACATTCCCATCAAACATAAGGCATAATGTATCAAGCCATCTCAGAGGGAAAGCTATCCAGCATCTGGTACCATGTTGGCTAAGCATCTACAGATAATCCTTTCTCTTTCTTGTTTAGTGCTTTAACAGCAGCTTGCAGTAAAAGGAAAGCTCTTGGTTAGAGTGGCCTCTCAAAGGAAGGATGTTCACAATGACCCAGTTTAAAATGTCAGGCTTGAAACCTCTTCCCATTCTCACATCACTCAAACTCCTCTTTCCAAAACCTACACTATCCAACCCTACCCCAGATAAGCACCCCAAAGACCACAGCCACAGTCATCCAACATAAATGGACACTGGCTTCCTCTTTGCAAAGGTCCAAGAAATCAGTTGGATTTCAGTTCACATGTATTTTTAAACCCACAGGCACATGGTTGTATTTCCAGAGCAGCTTATGCCAGACCACAGCCCGGTAAATTGCTGCAGACCTAGAGGGAGAATCTGCCATGGAAAGGATGTTCCATTTGATTTTACAGATTCCTTCACTCATGTTATTAATGCATGTAAGGTATTACATGCATTAAAGTATTACCATACTTTGATTAAGCAAAAGTATTAAACAACTGGGTTGGCGCGCTCTCTCTCTCTCTCTCTCTCTCTCTCTCTCTCTCTCTCTCTCTCTCATACACACACACACACACACACACACACACACAGAGTCATCTATAGAGGATTGATGCCACTTTAAAAGTTCCTTCTGTGTGATGAGCTGTCCTGGCCAGGATGGTATAAAGATAAAAAAAACCATCAGAAGGAAAAGCAGAACCTTTAAAAAGCCCATCAACAGTACCCAAACAATATGCTGATCCAGACACATAAATCACCTGGTCATAACTGTGCCATAGTGAGATGTACTGTGTTTCTATTTAAATTGTAATCATAATTTCCAATTTTGCAGTGGTATATAAAAGCATCACATGGTATGTTATGCAAATCGATGTTCACTTTTGCCATTTTTTAACTATTCATAAGTTGATGCAATATAAGGAACCTGCACATCAGGGCTAACATGCCAGATCTCTAGGGGGAAAATAATCTGAAAATTAGTATTCTGCCTCTCTGTTTCCAAAACCAGGACTTGAAGTCTACTTCAAAACAAAATCCAACACAGAGCAAGTCAAAACACGGAGAAGATAGAAAGTTGGCTGTTGGGAATTCCTCTTTTATGTACTCAAGACTGGGGCAGGTTTGAATTGCCACCATTATTCTGGCCAAGAATACATTGCTGAAAATTGGGCAGACCACATATCTAGAAACTTCCCTTCTTCGTGTGAAGTCCTCAGAATGTGGGTAAGTAGCAGGCAACCAGGAAAATATGCACTTCTAGAAAAAATCTTGTGTGTGTGTGTGTGTGTCTGTGTGTGTGAAATGCACACACTTATACCAAAACATGGCTCCTATCTATATCTATAATACTTTGCCTTATGTTAAACTCTCAAGGAACCTGCTGGGATAACTTACCCTTAGGATGGGAGGGGAGGAGGAATAGTCCCTCGAAACTGTTGATTTATGAACTATAACCAACTGAGTGGAAAATTGATCAGCAATAAGCTTGCTATGGTTTTGTAAGATATATTATGGTATTCCAAGATGATCTTGTACTGCAGCGAGATTTCAGCCTTCTCTTCCCTCATCCCATGTTTACCACATATATATATATGTATATGTATATGTATATATGTATATCTCCATCCTCACAACCATTTTTGATACTTACCTTGAAGTATGGATATTTTTGTATGCATTTAAATATGTGTTTTATATGCCCTTTAGGACACTGTTAAGCCATGAAGTGCACCACAAAATCTGGAGAAGTCTGAAAATGAAAGCATAAATGTGTTCCAGTTTCATGTATCATGTCAGTTCAAGTTTAAAATGTGGGCTGAACCAAATCCTAGGGAGGTCTGGGGGAGACAGCAAGCAAGAGCAAAACAGGAAAAGTACCGAGCATTTGGGCCCATGAGTAAGGAAGGCTTTCTGAGGGCATCTTTCCAAGGGTTCTCTAAAACTGATGACTGCATTTAGGGCACTGTAGCTTCTATGTTCTTTCAAAACCAAAAGCACCAAATTGCAGGACAAGCTGGAACATATAGCAGAAGGTCAGATAGTGATCTAGCTTGCCAAAAAAAGGAGGGAGGGAGGGAGGGAGGGAAGGAATATCCGAATAGCCAATCCACTGGCAATCAAATGCAAAGTACATGTGATGACTGAGTGATGTCAGGAAGGTGCATGGCAACCCGGGAAGGACCTGCAGTTCAAATTGGAAAGCCCAGCAGGACCTGCAGTTGGGATTGGACAGCCCACCCCTAGCCTGCAGATTAGTTCTGCAGGCCAGGGTGCTGCATTCCTCTCCTGGCACATGCTGCATCAGGTTGCTAAGATAAGATATATGCTACACTGCATTTGATTCTTGGGGAGCTGGGAAGATGCAGTTAGTTTGAATGAAAATGTCTGATGGGTCTCAAGGAGACAAAGGGGGAAAGAACCAGGATTTTACGGTATTAGCATCTGCCCCACAACCGTCAGATTAATGTGTCTTTGGACACACATGCTCAGTACATTTTTTAAAAGGCAAGCAGGGGGAGCAATGGGAGCAGGCTACTTGTTGGGGTGATAGATGGCCCCTCTGGCATCTGAGTCTCGAAAATGAACACAGGTCCTGATTGCATTCCTTCACTGTGCCTGCAGAGAATAATTTCCCTATTTTGTGTCTCATCTGTCAGAATCAACACAGGATGGTTCTCTCTATCCCACTTCAACAGTCTTGCAGGACTATACTACTGAAGTGCAGTAGAACCCAGACAGACAAGGTGGCTAATGAATTCAGTCCTGCCACACAATCTCTGTTGCTGCATTTTCATCTGAGGCTCTTTACAGCTTTTCTTCCTATCATTTTTCTTCAGGGTTTTAACCAGGCAAAGCTAAGTCCTGCTGCTAAAAATACTGTAGAGTAAAGCAACACTTTCTCCTCCTCTCCCACCAAACTGCCCTGTGTGCATGTCTTGCCGGCCTTTCCCAACTTGTGCAGCTCGAGATGTTTTGGGCTTCATCTCCCATCAGCTCTGGTCCAGCATGGCCAGCGGTCAGGACTCCAAAAGCACTTGAAGACATCCAGTTGGGGAAGCTGCTCCAACCCCAGGCACTAAACTACCATGGCAGCATTCAGGTCATTTAGGCCTCATCCAGGTTTATTCCCATCATCCTAAACTATTTCAGAAGTGGAGAGGATGGACAAAAAGAACAAAATTTGAATTACACTTCTATTCCATTTTTAAAAACACCTTAGCCCTAAACCTAAATATTCAGTTTGCCTTTTTTCTAATGACACTAGTCTCTTCTTTTCCATGTGTCACAGAGTTCAGTGATGATCCAGCTGAGTCAAGACAGTTTAACAAGCAGACAGACTAGGAGCAAATGGGGCTGACAGTGGTCAAGGGAGATCACAGGCTGCAGTCCCACACACTTTGTGGAGTAAGTCAAATTAGGGAGGCTTATGTTAGAGTAGACTTGAAGAGCGTGAAGATGCCTGTGTACCTCTGCGTGGGCTCCATCTCCATATAGAAGGGATCAGGCAGAAGGCTAACCAAATCTCACCTGGTTCTTATCAGGAACAGCACCCAGTGCTTTGCTTCACAAGCAAGAGACTTACGCACTTTTTAATTTTTTACCCAAGCAGATTTCCAAGGTCACTCTGAACTAACACCCAAAGAGGGGTGGCAAAGATCCACAACAGCTGTTGTGTCCAACGTGGTGCTCATGTGCACCAAAGAGCCCCCACACATCCCTCTTGGTGCCCACCATATTCCCCTGCTTCTCATGCTTCTATTTGATTTCTTAGGATGTCCTCAAATTAAGTTTGTTATTCACTGGTAAGGTGGCACACATATTGCAAAGCCATGGGTTCCCCCAGAGCACCATCTTTATTTCCATCCACATCTTTCGGAGCTCAGTCCTTGCCTCTGCCTTGTATTTAGGTTCCATGGAAGCCCCTTTATGAATAGTCAAGTCCTCTGCACCTCTATTGACATTTTTAAATGCACTTTCAAAGATACATTCAGCATCACATCCAGGATGGCCTTGAATCTGCTTCTCCAATTAATTAAGAAAAGCTCACCCAGAGAGCCAGCACAGAATATTGCTTGAAAAATGAATGACTGCTTCAGTTTCACTCTTCTAGAGTAACACAAGCAAGGCTGTTGCCTTATTTCAAGGTAGTTCATAAATGTTTAAGGAATCTCTTCCTTGTGCCCTCATTAGTAGTTAATACATCTATAAATAATATTTTTAAAGTAGAGAGGGCACGATGACCATCTTGTCAAGCCTGCTCAGAGTAAGCCCTGAGCAAAAACATTTATTTTTAATAACCTGGCTGGTCCACTACCTTTCTAAGCAGAGTCTTCTAGTTTTTGAACCACCGTCCATCTTTATTCTTGATGGCATTCATTTTTATACTTGTAGAATGTCCCACTTCAGTTTCCATCCACACAAGCTAGGTTTACAATTTCCTGCTAATTTAAATTTAAGAGAAGGATATGTCATTGTCCATAGTAAATTCATATCCGTATTTGTTCTTGTGCAGAGTTCCTTGCCATCACGAAGGCCTTAAGAATTTCAAGTAGGCTACTGTCATTAAGCCAGTATTGGGGATGGTGGGAGATGGTTCAACCTGTTGTAGTTTGCCTTCAAGGCATCCAAGGTAGAGACGGAATTTAAACCAAGACTGTCCACCTGATAGGTTATGTTCAATAAACAACCTCAAAACTGTCACCAAGCTAATTGCCATTACTGTTGTCAGCTGACTCACAATTCAGGAGTGCTGTTGTGTGGTATTCACTCACCATCGGAGACCGATGTGCCACTAGTCTTTTGCACGATCACCACAAACTGGCAGGACTAGCAGGGCACAGATTAGCTGGCATTCGTTCAGCATGCTGTCAGAAGCTGCTTCCCAACCAAGGAAGCGGGCTTTCGCAGTAGGTAGTTATGTGGGAGTGATCACTCATGTGCCATAGGGCAAATTCACTAAAGCCAAGCCAGCCAGCTCAGATTTAAATCATACACGCTTTCCACAGGCAACTGCTTATATTAAACTAAACAAACACCGTGTTTGGTAGGACTGAAGATGTAGCTCCAGGTAAGGCCAGAAGCATCCAAGCTCTGGCCAGGAGCCTGCAGTCGCCACCTCCATCACCTTCCACTCCAATTTAAGGCTCCCGTGTGCTGTCAAGTGCCACTAGTGCTATGTTTTGCTGATGCCACGAGCATATGAAACTTCCGAAAGCACGCACCTGAAGAAATGTGAAAGTGGACAGCCTGGAGTCTCCGAAACCAAAAATGCAATATTGCCCCCCCCACACACACACACACTCCAGTCCCTGTGGTCACGCAACCCGCCTGCTTATTCATGGAACATCCAGAGGAGATGGGAGTCTCCCCACTCCCAGGCCAGCCACTCATCGGATGTGGGAATGGCAGCTGCACGAGGGAACCAAGGAAGTGAAGCTTGGCAACCCCTCTGGGATGAGTGGGGCAGGGGAAACTAGAGACGGGGCCAGGAGCAGGGGAAGGGAAAGGGGAAGGGGCAAGGCTTTTGCATCTGATCTTTGTGTGTCCGGGAACAGGGAGAGAAGTGCCATTCACAAATACCCAAACTCTTGCACAAAAGATAAGTAACTCATAAAGCCATTGGCTATAAGGTGGTATAAAAATGAAAGGTTAAAATTCTATCTATCTGTCTATCTGTCTATCTATGTATTTACAGTCACTCACTCTCAGCGTAACTTACATCACAGGGTTGTTCATGTGAGGATAAAATGGAACTATGGAAATCATCCTGGGTTCCTCACAAGAGGAGAAAAGGTGGGATATAACTGCACCATCATTATCATCCTCATAGCTAAAAGAGCAGTCCTGGGGTCCAGGAGTGAGCCTCCCAGGGACCCTAAGAATGTCCATATTCCCACCTCTGAGTCAGCGCCCTGACCTTTGAAGGTTCTTGAGTCCAAGAACTGACCGCCTCTTGCAGCCTGGGGGGGGAAGCACCCTGCCAGCTGCCCTCTGAGCTCAGAAAAGTGGCCTCAGAGGAGGGGGACACAGAAGACCTTGTGAGCAGGAAGGAGCCAGGGTATAAGTTACCCTGAGCCTCTGCAGCATCCTTACCTCCCCTTCCAAGCCTTCTCATACTAGTCAGGATGAAAACCCATCTAGTGATATCCGCAGGGCTGGAGGGCAGGGGGCAACTCCACCTCCCGCGCTCTTCCTGCCCTGAATTGGATGATGTCTACGCTGCTTTAAGGCATGGTCCTGCTGCTTGCATCCTCAGCCTGCCCATCGCCAAGAGCTGAAAAGCCTGACAGAACAGACATGCCTTGGTCTGGCAGCAAAAGGACACGGTGAGTACCAGGTGAGCCTCCTTCAAGACAGGGTTCCAGAGAGAGCAGGGCCATGACGGAAAAGGCAGTCTCCCTTATCGTGAAGCTGCGGCACGAGGGGTCACTTGAAGAAGAGCTTCCTCGTTCCGTGGATGATCTGGAATAGGTACTCATAAAAGGATCCCATCAGGTCCTGTGTTTCTCAAGCTATTAAGAGTTTTATAGGTCAAGGTCCACACTTCAGTTTGGGCCTAGAAACCAATCAGGAATTAGTGCAGGGGAGAGAGGACCACAGCGATATGATGTGAACACCCATTTCCAGTGAACTCTGTTTTGCACAAGCAGAAGGTTTGCAGCTGTCTTCAAATGCACCCTCAGCCATTGCGTCGCAGTAAATGGCAGGTGACTTGGACACAGAGAGGGCTGGCATGGCTTAAAATGCCTCAGACATTTTCCCTGAGGAGGAACCTTTCAAGTTCGCTCTGAATTTCCTTTTAAACAACCCTTTTGGTGGCTGGGAATTGTAATGTAGGCTGGCATATAGAGCAGCAGCCCCCACAGCCCCCACTCTCCTGCGAGAACATTGAAAGGCTTGGAATTCATCCCCGACTCAGCAAGGTTGGTTTAGGATAGTCATTTTCTGCACTGCATCCAATTCTTTCTGCCAAGAAAATCGGCTCTAGCTGGGTATTCAGTAGGACAAATGGAAGGCGGAAATTCCAGGTGTTTCTCTTGAAACAAGAGGGACAATTAGCAAATTAATAAATATTCTATTTGCATGATCCAGGAGGTATGAGGTCCTGGGGGATACAAAGCAAAAGACAGAGAAGAGATGGATATTCTTTTACTGTGGAAGGGGCAGACAGAGTGGGGGCCGCTAGCTGCGGGGAACCCAGACATCAGCCTTGCTTGTGCTGCACACGCTGTGGAATCAGGTTAGTGGCTGTGGAACCAGAGTCCTGTGAGAGCTTGCAGGCTTCCTCTAGCTTGGCTCACTTCCTGAGTGAGGGCCAAGCATGAGAAGAAGCCCGATGGAAAGAAGAGCAGCCGGACTGGAGGTGTATCATCACAACCACACCAGCTGGTTCATGTGCGTTCACACAGGCTTGCTTCCTGGCAGGCATCTGCATGAAGATCAGCTCACTTACCCAGAAGCTGGACTGGGCCCAGGACGTCCAAAGACTCCCCACCCCCAAACCAGATTTCTCACACATCCCTGTCCCCTGGCCGCAGTCCTCTACATTATTTAAATTATGATCTATTTAAACCATAATTGATAATTATATACATAGATGCACATATTAAACAAATCAATAATTTTATTTTGTCTCCTGTGTTGGTGATGTATGCCTTCTTTCTGGGGATTCACAAGTGGCCACTCAAGTGATGACCTTTGCCGGCAGACTCAGGCCAGGCTGTCCTACATGAGAAAAGGATCCTGCCCCAGACCAAGCCTCTTCTCCAGCACACTGCCCTGTCCGCTGTGGCAAACGATCTCGTTGCTCCTGCTGTGGAAATAGTGCTGGGGCAGCCTTCTCCTGTGCGCCTGCTCCCCTCTGTCACCGCTACTGGCACCAGGCCCTGATACTGAGACCTTTAATCCCAGCAAGACGAGGTTGATGTACGACCTTTTGGGTGGTTGAACAGAGGAAGATGCAGCAATGGTCCTTCGCCTGCAGTTGCTAGTAAGGGGGCATCAAAACAGCCTTCAAAAATATACACAGCAACAAGATACCAAATCTTGCCTCGTTATGAAGACACTGAATTGTTGAGAAGCCAATACTTTTTAAAATGAAAAGCCACATTCACATTTAATGAAGTCTGCAAGAGGGAAATTAGGCAGGGGAGATTCATACTGGTTTAAGTTTACTGAAAAGCTGAACTGATGTTACTGTTCTTTCTTGGGAAGCCAAATATGCACAACCTTGAAGACCTGGAGTGGCTGGGAGTGCACGCTTTAATATTTCATCTTTTCAGAAGAGCACATTGGTCCTTGAAATGCAGCCTGAAAGCCTTTCTCCACTGGAAGAAAGAGTGTAACAAAGGAAATGGGGAAGCGATTTTTCTACTGGCAATATAGAGTGAGCTCTGTTTGGTGAGTGCTTTTCTGCATGCATTTAGGAGTGCTGCAGCACCCACTGCGCAAAATGTAGTCTTGCAGGCAGAAAAGTTGTTACTTAAGAGAAAATAAAGACCAAACCATGGAAAATGTAGCTTTCTCTAAATACTAACAGTTAAGTCTCAAGTGACCCTATGGCCCCTAGACAGCATCTGAGGATGGAGCCATGAGAAATGATGGAACATGTTGTTAAGAATATGTGCGGGTTCTGAAGCCACAAGGCTTCTCTTTAGCACTACAAACCTATGCTTGGAATAGCGTCAGTGCAGTTCAGCACGTATTTTTGGCTGGCCAAGGAGGCACAAGTTCTAATGTGCAGTAGTTGCTGTGATGAATGGCTAGTGCAGGCAGTCTTGGCCTGGCAAGTGCATGAAGGCTCTTGGCGGGATCACTACCAGGCAAGATTGTCGACAAACACCACAAATATTCTGCATGTCTGAGGTGGGGGCATCCCTTCAGAGTTATCGTGACTGTGCAAACAGGGTAGCCATGCATCCACTTCCCACATGTCACTCAAATTTCAATTAAAAACCTCATCTGATGCTACCAGATGTTGGATAATAGGATAGGCACTGAAAATATGACTATGGTGATGCCAGGTGGACTTCACTGGGGAGAATTTCCCATAATCAGGAGCTGCCACCAAGAAGGGCCTCTCCATGTTACCCTCTTCCCTCAGAGGAGGCACCTGGACAAGGTTCTTAAATAACGGGCAGAGTACCTGGGTAGGCCCATGCCAGGAGAGATGCCCTCTTGGCTACTGCAGTCCTGAGTCATTTAAGACTCATTGAGATGTTGATTCTTGTGGTATCCCTCCCATTCTGTGGGGACTAAAAACAGTTTGAAGCAAGGGCATTTCCTTTCTATTGCTGAAAATATGAGTGGAGATGTTTATGCTAACCACTTAGAACTCACCCTGGTTCCAGTTTAGAGAACTGCAAGTACAGGGGATGTTTCTGCTTGAAGCTGGAAAGCAGACACTTTCAGCATGCTGACCATAGAACCAGGTAATGTGCATCCCAAATTCAGCCAACCCAAGAGGCAATGGACAATGTGAAATAGGTGGAAAGCACATGGAGAAGAATTCGAGGAGCACAACCAGTCCAGCTCTCCAGTGCTCCTCCTGCACCTGACAAGTGGCACTGTGAGCATTTTCTCTCAGGAGCACATCCCAGTGCAGAAGTCTGGGAGCACCAAGACTGTGCCCACTGGGTGCTGCACAGGACACAGGGATGTCAGCCAAATCATCAGGTGTTCTAAATACCCCACCTAAGGCGTGAACTGAGTTTGTGATTTAGAAGCAACCAACTCCCTCTGGTTCTGTGATGAAGGAAGTGTTTCCGGGAGGAACCCAGTGCTCGCCACATTACCCATAGGCAAGTCTGCTTTTGACAGGAATAGCCAGCAGCATCTTCAAGGTGCTTCCATGCCTCTGCTGCAGTCTAGTTCATTGTGTGCCCCAATGAGGCAGCTTCAGGAAATGAGAAAGCTAAGCCCATACAGTTGGATGGATCTGGGTCCAGAGTTGTTGTGGTTGGTGGTGGTGGGTCTACACACAGAATAGTCTGGTGCCGTGGATCTGCATGGAAAGAAAAGAAAAACCCCACCCCACATATATCACCAATACAGTGTGATTTAGATATATATTAACATTAATCTGTGCAGCTGAATCACTTGACTGCTTTTAACATTTTATAATTTAAATCTCTTGGCATAAATTGCATATTTTAAAATAGTTTATATTGGTTTTATATGATTTTGATGTGGTCTAGTTTTAAGTTTCTTATCTGGAATGACAAGATGTATTTCACTGGGAAGGTACTCATTTGATTTCAAGAGCCAGGATCTTTCCAATGGCCATTAGTTTTGTTGTTGTTTAGTTGCAAAGTCATCACAACCCCATGGATAGCATTCCTCCAGGCTCTCCTGTCCTCCACCATCCCCCAGAGTCCACCCAAACCCACCCCCACTGCCCCAGTGACTCCATCCAGCCACCTCATCCTCTGCCGTCCCCTTCTGCTTTTGCCATCAGTCATTCCCAGGATCAGGGTCTTCTCCAATGAGTAATGGCCATTAGTATTATAGAGGATATAGAACTTTGTTAATACTGTGCAAATGTTGTGCAACGCATTTCTGTCCTTGTCATATTATACTTACATGCTTACCTCCTGTGAGAGGAGACGATCCATCCCACTTTATATCTAAGGAAGTCTGTTGACTTTTCATTCCCTCAATATGGGATTGGACTAGAGAACCTCTAATGCACTTCTGACTCTATGGTTCTAGCTTACTAAAAGTGTTCAAAGAATGCCCATCTGCCCTGAGATCTTCACTTACACCTCCCTGGCGAGATCCGCCATCTGTCCACAGGGTCACACAATGATGCGAACAGAACGGTGCTTGTTGAATGATCTGTGCCTGTCCCTTGGGACAGCTTTTCTCTGCCAGCACAACGCTACTTAGCAGTAACAGAAGATGTTAGCCAGGAGACCATGCAGGCAGGCGAGCTGCACTAAGCTCAGGCTCTGCCCTAGATGTCTCTTTGGTGATTTGCTCCTGCCTCTGCCTTGAGGGATGCCACTCTCTTGGTTGACACAATTGCTCCTGGGTGCCCCCTCTGGGTGCCCCCTCTGTGACTATACTCATGCAGCTCCTCAGAACTGAGGGAACAGCACACGCAATGAAACAACACAAGAAATGGTGTAAATGAAAATTAAGAAAAAGAAACCCCTTTAGGGGACACAAAGGACCTCTGTTCTGTGCCAGGCATATTTAGTGGCAGCCAGGGCAAAAAGAAACACCATTCTCAATTCAGTCCACCATCTCCAACGGCCTCAGCTCAGTCTTCCTCTCTGATGCCCAGCTGAACTTTTTGGAGTTGTTCAGGGAGTTATTACATGCCGGCCTTGAGGACACTGCAGACTTGTCTAAGGCCTGCAGCAACACTGATGCCGGGTGCTTGCAGAATAAAGCCCCTGGCATCCTCCAGGACTTAGATTCCACTGTTATCATTTATCCCACAGCCACCTAGTGAATGCATCACTGCAGGCATCTTACAGCTCCTCACAAGAGCCCTGTGGATGCCTCTCCTGGTTGCAAAGCAGGGACAGCAAAGGCCCCTGTTGAGCATTGGAGGTTGCTCCCAATAGCCCTGCAAGTCATGCTCTGGCTGCAGTCAACACCACCGCAGCGGAGCCTCCCAAGCAGCCAAGGACGGCTGTGGGGCCACAGCAGAAGGGCAGCAATGCTGGGCCTGGTGGGTGGGGGCAGGGAGAATGCTGGGCGATGCTTTGTTCCTCACCTTTGCGGCCTGATGCGGGGGCTGCCGCTGCTTCAGGAGAGGCCGGCCCTGCTTGCACTGCCAGCACAATCCTGCCCCACCACACACCCCTCCAGGAAGACTTAGGGGGAAACAGGTGCTGTGCTTCAACCCCTCCCAACAGGAATCCCACCCGTGAGACGTGGTTAGAATTTCCGTGCCCCTGGAGAAATGTGGTGCAGTTGCCTTCCTGGTTCCTTTGCCCGCAAACAGGGTGGGAGTTTCAGAAGGTCATTGGCACACAGCTCTAGTCTGAGGAACTGATAATTGAACCGTTATTGCTATTGCTTTAATGTAAATTATTATCATGTCTCTCAGGAACTGATGGATGATGAAACTGATTCCATTTCTATACAATCCAATAACCGAAGCTGTTCAAGCACTTCCCAGAAATTCATAAAATTGCAAACCAGAAATGCAGAAAGTAAAATTCCGTGCAAAATTCCAACCAACAAATTTTTAAACAACTCAAACCAATTTCAATTTGAAAAATACTGGTGCTGGGCCAAAACTCTGCCCTCTAGTTTCCTGAACATGCGAAAGGCTTCCTCAGCCTCGGAGGGGCCTGCACTTTAGTTCTGTGGCATCTCTGAGCTTCTTTAAGCACTGTGAGGCAACGGAAGGTGCTCTCTGTGAGCATTTTCGTAGTAGTCATTGCTCTGCAACAACGCAGACTGCTTGCACTTCCTCGTCTGGAAGTTCCCTATGGCAAAAATGGCCTCAAGGTGCCTTTGCCAAGGTCTTTTGTGAGCTCAGGACACAACATGCTGCCAAAATGAGGATAGGACAATGAAATCCCAGGCACACACGTACACTCCTTGGCCGACTCCTACATAAGCAGCCACAAGAAACCGAAACCCAACTCATGCGAATTTCTCTGAATTTTTCTTTGCTTTTGAACGTCTTTCTAAAAGCAATCTCTTTTCTAGGGAACTGAAAAACATGCTGAAGAAATGCCCGGCACAGCACAAGCTTCAGCTATTGAGTGGTTGGGAAATCAAATTAAGGATAATGATTAGGAGATTAATCATAATATTAATCATCATCACTTTCATGAACATTCCCGTGGGCAGTCCCTCACCCTGCTGCCCCTTCCTGAGTATCCACACCCTCCACAGGTGCTCCCATCTAAAGCTGTTCTCTTGCAAGGGAAGAATTCCAGCTGGGAGGAATGTTAGGAAGCTCTGCTTCTTAATACGGGGACGGGAGGCTGGCAAGCCCCAGGAAGGAGGCTGAACGTCCTATAGAAATCTGTGATGGGACCGGGGAACGAACAAGATAAGTAAGGAACTGGAGCCTGCATGATGCCACTTACAATTCTGGAAGACCATGCCAAGCTGCGGTAAGGCAACAGCAGCTGCTTTCATATGGAAATCTCCATGGAAGGCAACGTTGTTTCTGGGGGAAGAACTGGCCAAGCCCAAGTTCACTGAACCCAGCATCCCATTCAGTCAAACACTTGGAAAAAACAATGAGTGACACAAAGAAGGGAAGAGACTTTTATTTTGACTCGGCAAGCGAAAAGATGCCAATGGAAGCAGGGCGGGTGGGGGGGATTAAATGCTTGAAGTGGTTTTTTAATATAAAAAACCCAACGCATTGGGGAAGAGTTTTCTTCCATGGTCTCTGAATGCATAATACTTTTTTTGTCCTAAATGAAATAATAACTGGGTGTACCGACATGCAGGGTGGCAAAATAAAATAAAATGAAATGACGATGCGAACAATGGGCGTAATAAGATGAACTGAAAGAACTAAGTGGCAATCTGCCAAGTTTCTCCCCTGCTCTTTCAAAGGGATAGGAACCAAATGGAAGTTTCCAGGGTTTTCAGGAGTAGGTATGAAACTGAGTTTTTATTGCTACATCTTCTAAGTTAGTGTCACTTGCAAAGGCAGAATAATCCTTCGTGTTATTTCTCATCGCATTTATGTGCTTTTTTCTGGCCTCATTTTGTTCCATTTTCTTCCTACTTTAAAATAAAGGCAACAAAGGCTATTCTATTTTTATGGAAATTGCCCCCTGGTGACAATTTCGACAGTGCTTCTTATGCAGGCCATGATGCTTTTTAGGCAGCCCTTTGCTCACGAATGATTGATTAAACACGAACTCCTAGAAAAGCACATGCAAATGCAGTGGGGGGCTGCGTGCCGAAGCAGCCATCAAAGGAGCTGCAGTCCAGTGCAGAAGCCTGAACAACGGCTGGCCATGTGCGAGAGTGGTGAAGATACTCACTGCTTCTTTGTGGGGTCTATTCTTTTGCACGTTTCAGTACCCCATTCAGTATTTGGGGTGCGATGTCTCATTGTGGAGTGCCCTTCATATTGACCTTCACCCTGTGTGTACAGGTGTTCTGAGACTTCCTCTTGAAAGCTGCCTCTTCGAAAAGAGGCAGTCGTTAGCTGAAGCGTCTGGGCACAGCTTCCGTTGGACCCCGGGCGTTCGAGCCAACGTCCACCAGCAGAATGGAAAGTGATGGTTGGACACTTTTCCCCTGTCCACTGCAGCTCCCCACACATGAACACACACCACCAGCAGCTGCATCACCTCTGCTTCAGCATCACCTCTGGGGGACCCTTTGGAAAAGATACGGCAGGCATGTGGGAAACTGCAGGAAGGAGGAGAGGTGGCGGACAACAGCTGCTCTCTGCTCATGCAATACGGGATTTAATCCTATAGATTTGCTGATGTGAAGGGTGTGGAAGAAGATGTGTTTGTTTCAAAGATTTATAAGCCAGTCTTTAGGGTAAGCTGTCCCGGTGCTTGGCAATTGTGGAAGCAGATAGGGCCAGTGGACCTTGGTTGGTTCTGGGTGACTTTTGGTGGCTTTTGATCCCATTGTCTTTGGTGTTCTTATGAGGCACCTGCCTGAGATGGGGTCCTTTTGAATCTATTATTTTTAGGCTGAGTTCACATTTACGTCTTTATCACAGTTCTATCTCAGCCTCTCAAGAAGTGTAATAATAATAATAATTTCATTTTTGTAAAGCTCTCTGGTCGATTCCCAATGATTCATAAAAATTGTGAAGTACCAATGCAGATAATAAAATACCACATAACATTTCAACATCCAGCATGCAAAACAATTTAAACAGCTAAAAACAATTTTAGTAAAAACACTAGACATATGTGCTAGACTATATGTGCTTCTTCCCATTTTATTCCTAGCACAGGTCTAAGAGGTCACTTGAGATGTTAGAAACAGAACGAACAAAAGAGGCAGTACATAAAGAGCTGTTGCACTAGTGGGGAACCTCTTCAGCTTGAGGCCTGAATTTTTGGGCACCCTGCACACCACTGGTGGACTGAAGGCAAAAGGGGTGGGGCCAAAAATACCCCCGCCCCAGGAGATTGCAATCTGACATGCCAGCAACCAAGCTTTATGGCAACTTTTCAGAGTGGAGAAGAACTACACATAATCGGGGAAATCACAGAATGCTTTGTGGGAATGAGAGTTACTGTCTTAATAATGGGTCCTCAAACTACAGCCCATGGGCTGGATCCGGCCTGCCATGCCTATTTCTCTGCCCTGCCACAGCTCGCCACATGTGCGCACGCACGCACGCATGCACGGAAAGGCACCGGCTTGCTCTCAAGGAGATTGCTTTGGACTTGCTCGGAGAAAAGGATCTCTGTGCGCTCACGCCCCTGCCTTGCTGCATGTGCACGTGTGTGTGCCCCTCCAACCTGGCCCGCGCCCCCTGCCTGGACCGCCTTAGCGGCCCGTGCCCATTGCCGGGACCTTTCAACTGGCCCGTCCAGGTAAGTTTCACTTCACAGTCCACCATCTGCGAATTCCGCATTATGCAAATGTGTTTGTGTGTATTTGCACGAATTGGTGCTCCACAGAATGCACGAATTGGCCAAAACAATGCCAATCCTCCTATAGAGCATATTTGCTCAGTTTGTTGGGACAAGCATGCATTTTAATGAGTTTTTTATTTTGCATAATTTTCCCAGTTGGCACTTGCAAAATTTGGTGTGAGAATTTGCAAAATAACATAACCAGCCCATAAGCCTCGCAGACTCTGTATGAGCTGGAAAAGCCAGTCTGCTGCAAAATCTGCAGGGCTGACCCTGAGAAATCCGGACTCACTTGCATCCATTGCAGATTGCTAACATCGGGACCTGAGGTTTCACACCCTTGAACTAGGGCCACGTTGACCTGGAGTTATAGACAGGATTGGCAGAGGTGACAGACAGTGCCATGAATGATCATGAGTCCAGCAAATGGCCACGGAGATGCTTGGGTGAACCTGCCCCAGTCATAAAGAGGAGTGGCCTAAAGCTTAATTCCTGGCAGTCAGAGGTTTAAACTAAAAGAAACTGCTATTTTGAGCACTTTTATCAAACACACATTTCCTCTAGTCATACCACTTCACCCCAGCTCACCAACAGAATTCGTTCCCACCCCAGTACTTCTCCAGAACTGAATTTTGTTCTTGGGCTATCAGGGTTTCTGTACTCACCCATCTTTCACTGAAGGCCATAACCAAAGTGCCATGACCTAGCCCAGTCCTCGGTCACTGCAGTCAGTGGTGGCAGTCGTGCTTTGGAGGCAGCAGAACAAGCCCCTGATGCCTTGACACCATATCTTACCCACATGATCCCCCCAAGAGATGCCACTGACCTCTGACTATGATTAACAAATATGAAGACCCCTAAGAACAGTCCCCAGCTGGTTCCTCCAACCTTCATTTCCCAGGAGAAGTGATCACCTGCTGGAAAAGGCCACTGGTCCTTTAATAGACATAAGCAGTACCTTGTGGGCTGGAGTTTCCAGATAGATTTTCCTGGAGTGTCTATAAATGTCTGCCAGTGGCTTCCAGACCTTGCTGTAGTAATCTGGTAGTTCTGCAGCATCAGGATTGCTGACCAAGGTCCTGAAACTAATCCTAGTTCCAAATGTGACTCAGCTACATTAATTTGGTGTGGGCAGCATGATAACCCATATTCAAGGACTGAGTAAGGGTTGAAATGTTGATTGTTGTTGAAATGAGGATTGTTGTGTTGCCTGAACCCTGCTGAGACAACAAATGTTGTGACCGACCCACAGTACACAACCTACATAAAATCATGGATCCCCACCATTGGTTGTTTGTGGTTAACAAACCATGGCTTGTCAATGCAGCTGGGTTGAGACAGCAGAATACCCCACATTTCAACAATAACTCATGGCTCAATGACAATCGATACTCAACCTTTGGGTATGGGTTTTCATGTTATCTGAACTTGGTTATTGTCTCCTCACCTGAGTTGTCACCTAGCACTAGAAATGTCTGAGAAGGCCATTTTATTTATTTATTTATTTAAAACATTCCTATGCCACCCCCATCGCAACAAAGCCTCAGGGCAGTTCACAACAAAAACAAAACAAACAAAATCATACAAAATTTATACACTAAAATATTAAAACCCGGTGCATCTCAGCTTAAATTTTTTTTAAAATCCTCCATAATAAATTAACACTTAAAATAAGTTTTAAATAAAAAGGTCTTAGCCTGGCGCCGAAAAACAAATAACGATGGCGCCAGGTGGACCTCTCTGGGGAGCGCATTCCATAGGTGGGGCATCACTGCAGAGAAAGCCCCTGTGTGAGAAGTCAGTAGGTTTTTCCAGTCTAGCCTGGGAGTTTTTGTTATTGTCTTTGTTCCCCTCACTGCAAGTCAATTCTTTATATAGCCCTTGTGTGTGTGTATATGGTAGAGGTTAAGGGAAGCACCTGGATTTGTGTGTATGTGTGTATTTTGAGATTTACACAGACTTAAGTGTTTCTGTTTTCCTCTACCCTGCTCTTTCACAGTTGCACATGAGTACAGTTTAGCTGTTATGAGTGCTCTTTCTTTATATGGTTCGACTATCAGTGAGAATATTGAGGTGGGATGGGTAACACATAAGGCGAGGCTGCATATAGGCTAATATCTGCAAGTTGAGAAGGATGAGGAGAAAAATAATAGCTAGTCAAAGAAGAAACACATTTGAACAGTTCAGAAGGACCACAAAAGGACACTGAACGAACAAAGTGCATCATGGAGGGGCTGTTGATATCTCTCCCTTGGCAATGTAATTCTCCCGCTGTTAAGTGTCCCCCTTCCTTTCAACACATCCTCAGATTTCCACCAAGTCATCAGCTCTCTCACCAATTTGCAGCCCTTTCTGAGAATAGTTACTGCCATTTCACTAAATTTCTGTCTGTTTACTTTCCAGCCTTTAAATCTGCACAATTGTCTCCTCCATTTACTTCCTAGGCTCTGCATTTGTGAAAATCCCCTAACAATATTTTCCACCTGAGATAGCCATCTCATTCAGCCCTGCATTATCTTGCTTCTAGCCTTCTGTCCAGCTTTTCCAAAATTCTGGGCTGCTGTTTTTTTCAAGGAGTGTTATACAATGTCTCCACTTCGGTCGGGTTTGAGCAATTGAGAATTCATATCTGCAGTGTAGAAAGGAGGTTCGCTAATTCTCCATTGGCTTTTTTTAAAGGCTTTTTTTTTTTTTTAAAGTGCTGTTAATCTCATAACCTCTGCAACAAAGAGATCTCTGCCTTTCTCCATCTTCCTGCTCCAAGCACTTCTATTTAAGCATGTTCAGCAGCGATGAAGCCACCTTGCCGTTTGCTCCGCACTGACTTCTTGTACTGGCAGTCATGAAAAACCCTTTCCATTACTCTGCACTTTCTTTAAGCTTAATGCCACGCTGAGAGCCAGTGTGGGGATGTGGTTATTGTGAGGTGGAGACCTGGGAGACCTAGACCCCACTTGGCTATGAAGCTCAGCAGCTGAATCTGGGCCACCGCTTACTTTCAGCCTAGAATACCTCACAGGCTTGTTGTTATGCTGATAAAATTGAGCTGTGCGAGCTTCCTTGGGTTCCTAACAAGAGGGAAAAAAGATGGGATAGAAATGTAATAGCAACCGTTACAACAATTCTGAGTCCTATAAAGCAAAGGCCTTTTTTCAATACATGGAGCAACCATCTCTGGGGTGCCTTTTGTGGGATGGATAGCAAAGTCCATAACTCAAGTCATTTTTCTGCCCTAGAGATAATGCATGACTTGTCAGACTAAATGCAAGGTCTTCTGTTCTGTCTGGGCATAGTTACATTCTGCACTGCTCAGGGATCTGGAAGCAAAAGCTCCCCCTTAGCCTAGTTTGCTGGGCCTTGATCTTTCTGTGACTGCGTGTATGTGTGGGCTTTGAGGGGGTGGAGACAGTCATCGCTGGTCATTCCAAAATTAGCAAATGGCATCATGCAATACTTCAACAAGAGGCCTTCTTGGTAGTGACAACTACCCTGTGAGGAAAAAAAATCCCTTCTGCGGTTCAGAAGGCAGAACATTCGGCATCTTTCAAGTACCTCCTGAAAACATACCCATTCATCCATCTATTTTCTTTCCTATACTTTTTTATATATATTTATACTGTTCCTTTTTTCCTTCCAAGGAACTCAAGGTGGTCTACATAATCCTCCTCCTCCTGTCAATCTTACCCTCTCTATTCATGTTATTGTTCTTGTGTTGTTCTGTATCATTATATATTGCTGTTATTATTGTAACTGTACTATTTTAAATTAACATTTAAATGCGGTTTTAACACTGACTGTTTATGATTTTTTCTTAGTATCTAGTGAATAGTACAAAGAAACAGATACAAAGAAACCCCAAACATCTGCAGAGAAGAGAGAGATAGGGAGGGAGCAACCCTTCCATCTTCCTACCTCTGCTGCTTCTCTCCGTTTCTCCTTCCAGGCGCCCGTGTCTCTTCCATGCTACCCTGTCCTAGCAGCATTTTTCCCCTCCCTCCGTTCCCTCCCTCCCCTCCCCAAACCCACCTGTTCCTTCCTTCCAGCCTACCTCTCTGTTCTCCTCCTATTCTTTCTTAGCCCCTCTTTCCTTCCTTCCAGCCTCATACCTCCCATCACCCAGGCAGCACTTTGACTCCTTTACAACGGATTGTTTATTTATTTCAGTTTATTTCATTTTTAATTTAAATTATGGAAGTAATGGTGATTAATTAATTCATTGAGGCAGAATTGTTTAAGTTTTAGACAAGGATCTAGACAGAAATTGGGAAGTTAATTATAGGTTGGCCCCCTGATTTGTCTTTGAGTAGCTTTTGGAGCAACGTTGCCCAATTTCTGAGATTCTGTTTTGGTGCAACTTTATAGGTGCATGTGAGTTTATGTGTATGTGAGGGAAGAAGCTTGAAAGAACTATCAGAGACTAGCCAGGTTCACATGATCATTGTCCTCCATGTTGGCTTTAAATATGTCAGATGCCTGCAGGCAACTGTTCTGCAGTCAAACCCACCTTCTCATTTATTTTATTTTATTTTATTTTATTTTAATTTATTACATTTTTATACCACCCGGTAGCCAAAGCTCTTTGGGGTGGTTCACAACACACGTAAGTTGTCATGCTATCTGGACACGTGAGGTGGGATTAACAAACCACCCAGAACACATGGTTTATTTTAAAGTTATGGGTGGCTTGTTAACCATGCCAGCAACCCATGCTTATTGGTCTGGGGCAAAATAACAACCTACAAGTGGGAGTTGGGTTGAGGAATGGGCACCCATGGGTGCTAGCATTTGTGGAAAAGCACTGTGCCTTATTTAAGTCACTGTGGGTTACAATGCATATGTGAATGAGGTGAATCAGTTTCTCTCCCCTCCCTTCTTTTACATTCCTTCACAACACTGCAAATAAAGTTTAGTTAAAAAGGAACTACAGTCTCCAGATGATCTGGGGTGAGGTGCAAATTGAAAATATTATTGAAAATATTGTTGTTATTGTTATTGCTTTATTTTAAGTGAATTGGATTAAAATAAAATCAGTGAATGGCTTTGCTTCTGTAAAATTTAAATGAATTCTAGTAATTTTCTAAATGTGTATATACAGATTGTGTTCTATAGCCTTTATCCCTGAATCTTTTAAATAGCCAGCAACACTTTTTCTGTAACTTTAGTGCATTTTGTGAGCAAAGATATGGCAGGGTCAGGAAAACTTGTTTCTGAGAGCAAATCACTCTTGGAGAATAAATGTAACTACAAATTACAAACCAGTTTTTGCAAATAGAAGCTAAGAAAAAATTAAACAGAGGTAGGATATAAAAAGAAGATTTTATAGGGACAAACTAATACAATAAATATTTCAAATTTGGGTTTACATAAATGCTTCAAAATGCTTAGTCTTTCACATAGTTATTATTTGTGAAAGGTCAAATTATTGCTCCACCATAGTTTTATGATGCAAAAGGAGATGGATGAAGAGTAAATATAGCCATCAAAAAACCTAATTTTAACAATTTTGTCCTAAAAAAACTTAATTGCAAGTATGTTGCACCAAGTTCAGTAGGTCTTATTTCCTGCCATAGATTATTGGCCTTGTTATTTTTATCATTAGTGTACAACTTGAAAACTAGCATATTTATGAATAACATCATATATTCAAGGAAAGACTCAAAACTGGCTCCCTTGGTTCTGCTTCATAATTGATGCATATTTGTAATTAAGTCTAAACTGAGATTTTTCTTTTCCTCCTTCCGGCAAGGCATGCAAACATTTCTTCTTGCATATACATTATGGATGTAAACTCTTGTTCAGATCCACAAATATAACCTATAGATATTTGTAGCATAAACATCCCAGGGTGCATGTTTCTTAATTATCCCCTTGTGCCCTGGCTATTCCATAAGCTGCACTGTAAAGAGGAATTCATGACCAAATGCCCGCATTGTTATGGGAATATTGCTGGCAATATTTTACTGGGCATCTTTCTTCTTTATGTGCATACACGGAAGATTGTGTTTCTTTCTTTCTTTGTTTATTATGTCAGAACTTAAAACAAACAATAGTATAGAAGCAAGAAAAAAATCTCATTAAAACATTAACACTTAAAAAAATATTATACACAAATACCAAAAAATTACAAACAAGTAATGATAAAATAGGGTGGTAACAGAATCCCTGACAGATCAAAGAAGGCCTGTGTAAAAAGGGGGTGATCAAGAGGCATTCCAAATGCCATCATTTCTGCCCCTCCAACCACATATAGAAGAGTGTTCAAAAGGTTGGAGACACCTTCTGGGAAGGCCTGCTTATGTGCCCCTGCCTGGGGACTATCCCTCGGCTGCAGAGGGACCAGTAAGGCCTTCCCAGGTCTTAGAGGACAGCTGATATATATAACGGCAGCAGGCCAGCTAGGAATCCTGGCCTTGAGTCATTTAGAGCTTTGCATGTCCAAAGCAAAACCTTGCACCCAGGTGTAAAGTGAGTCTATCCAGGGGCTGCTCTGAAAATCTCAGCTGCTGCGTCCTGTACTAGCTGCAGCTTCTGAGCAGGCACACATAAAGCATGTTACAGAACTTTCTTTGTGAAGTTGCCAGTGTGTGGCTCACAGTGGGCAGACTACCCTAGCCAAGAATAGGCTACCAGCCAAAACTGGCAGTGCACGCTCCAAGCCACTGAGTCCGCCTGGGCCTCCATTGGCAAAAATGGATCCAGGGGCATCCCCAGACCACATCTACAACTACAGAAGAATGACTCGCACTTAAGAGCAATACATGTCATCAAGGTGAGGAAAGGTGATGATTGCACCTGTACACCATGCCTGTTTTAAGTACAGAAGCTATTCAGTGTCATGCAAACAGATTTCTGCTCATGCAGCAGAACTTCCCCACCCTGCCTCCTCCCAGAATCTGCTTGGAGGATCAGCCAACCTTGTAGAGCATATTTTTTCCAGGGAGCAGGAGGGGGCATCACTCCCCCCATGGATGCCATTCTGCTAGTGGGGGGACACAGTAGGATTTCACCCTATAACCAGGTGATCTGTGGACCTACTCAGCCTGTTCACCAGGCGCTAAATGCTGGCGAGCATCTGCAGGTCCCTACTTTCCCTTCTGCTTCTTTAAGCTTGAGGTGGGCTGGAAGGCCCTTCGAATAGGATAGTGTCCTCTGACACACTTCCTATGGAGAACTGGCCTGGGCTACAGTGCCACCCTCTCTCTGTCTAGTCATTCCAGCTGCTGCCCTGATATGATGACAGACAGAACTGCAAGTTCAAGCTTCCCAGCTGGCTGAATGCTGCCGTGTGTGCTGTTGCTGGGGTCACGGTTGCTAAGCATTCTATTAACTCACAACTTTGCACATGGTTTTTCACACAGTAAATGCTTGGATTGTGGAAGGCAAATACTTAGCTGGCAGATGCAGGCCTAAGATGCTGCTCTGCAATATGTTTGCTCATTCACAGCAGTTTTGTGCCATTGCCCCTAAGGCAGACCTATAGAAATACCTGCTCTTCTTGTCGGTTGCAGAAATGCCTTGCTAAGGCTGAGGCACGTGAGGCCATTCAAACTATAGCAACCCAGGCAGAATCTGTTCCCAACTTCACTGAGTGGGGTAGAACTGGTGACAGTAGTTCCCATGGTCCTCAGCTTTCCCAGGATGCAAGGTAGCATTTGAGGCCCAAAACTTTGCTCCAGCCTTCAGCCCCTAATGGAGTCTTTCTCTCCAGTTGTGTTGTTGCTGGTATCTAATGTGAAGTGGAAACTTCATAGAAACACACACACATTGATGGGCTGTCTTGGTAGCTTCAACAAAACCCTGGCTCAGATTAAATGGCAGCTGTGTGGGCAGAATTAGGTAGAGAAGTTGGGCAATAAAGAACGGAACATGGCTCAGAGAAGAACTGAATCAAAGGTATATGGACATGCTTGTAATAAATACCGATGATAGCAAAATTTACATTTCCAGACTTGCAGTCCTAAATGTTGCCAGCTGTTAATGCTGACTTCAGAAAGATGGCAGACATTATGGAACTGGAGTCCTTCTCTCGAAGACTGGCTCTGAAAAGGCTTTTAGTCCTCTCTCTTGCCTCCCACGCATGTGCTTCCTTCTGGACCTTATTCTCTTCCATCTCTTTCCCACCTTCCCCTAACTTACCAGCGGGAGGGAGAAACAAGGAAATCCATAGTGGGTACAAAGAGCTAGGTGCCAATGAAGGGGAGTATCTTTCATTTCCGCCCTCACAACCGCAAGAGCAAAGCCAGCCGGGAGGTGGAAAGGAGGGGAGGCAGAAGCAAGTATGCTAAGAGTGGATGGGAAGAAGAAAGTTTTGGAGAATGGCCCTTATACACTCATGGAATTACCAGGGTCTCAACCGAGTCCAAAGAATGAAATAATCCTGAGTTTGAAGAAAACATGTGTGTGTGGCCCCCAACCTCAGGCTCAATCCCAGACCATTTTGATGGGGGACAGTTCTCCCCATCTGTATGAAGGCCTCAAAACACACACACACACGGGTGCGTTGTTCCATTTCAGCCCTATTTAATATTTATAAACTTTAGCCTTGATAGCTCTTGATTCATTGGGAAGCCTTCATAAGCTGTCAACTGTGTTAATATAAACTGTAAATTATCAGATATTAAAATTAATTGTCCTAGGGATAACAAATAGGGATGACATATATGAAGTATTTGTACAGGTAGTGAATATGTATTGGACGTCACCATTTGTGGAGGGAAATATTTGGGAGAAAATGTATTTCAGCTCCTCGTTTGAGAGTCTAAGAAGGTCATGAACAAAAGGGCTCACAGGTCTTCTGGGAACTTCGTTGCAGTCTTTACGCAGCCCATCATCAGTGGGGTTGGCGAAAAGACAGTGAGAAACTAGTCTCTCCTAGACACATCGTGCTGATGGATACCTCAGCATAGCTGCTCATGCATTAATTTGTCTTTAGTCTCATCAACCTAGAAGCAACATAACCGAATATTTGGCCCACAGTGTGAACCCACTGGAAGGATGAAAAATAGATCTCGCTCTACTGACTTTTATGGTCCTGTCACCTGAAAGTGCTGTTTAGTTCATATTGAGATGCAAGGTCAGAAAAGACCAAATAGTGTCAAAAATGCAGACAAAACCTCTAACAGAACACCTTCCTTAATCAGAATGCAAGGACAAAAGGAGAGGGAGGAGATACACCCAAACAGTGTGTGCCACAGCCAGTGGATTCAATACTTGGCCTACACACTCTTCTTCCTGAGGGCTGATCAGCGGGGACAAGGCCTAGCATGCGAAAGAGATGGCCAAGGCTTGGTGGGATGCTTTCCCCATTCTTATTCAAAGATCCCCACCTGATTTTATCAGAAAATACTTTGCTTGAGCAAAGGATGTATTCCTGTCTGCAGACAACCTACTCCTCTGTAAGCACTACCCTCGTGGCCCACAGGAGGAGAAACATATGAGCAGTGCCTTCGTGGCGAGAAGTGACCTTTCCTGGCATGATGAAAGGATGTCACTCCTGGAGCTCTATCCTGTACGAATCCTGTGCTTCCCCTTCTGCCTTTTGCATAAGCAGAAAGCCCCTTTGCCACAACGATGTTCTACCCTCATCAACCACACAGTGACCCACTGTAAATAAAGGAGGGTTCATGCACGTGGCTAGAAATGCCTCCTGGACAGTCCTGGACAGTCCGGGCAGGCCTGTTCCTGTACTTCCAACAGATCTCTGACTTGCATGGAGCAAAATGTTGCCATCTACTCATGGCTGCAGGTATAACTGATTTTAAAGGGCTGGCACCGAGGTTGGTGGCCGTAAGGCTGGTGGCCGTGTTTCTGTGGCATATGCTTTGCATGTGGAAGGGTGCAAACACAATCCCTGGCATATCCCAAGCTGGGAAGTTCCTCCACCTGACACTCTGAACAGTTGTTGCTCATTTGACCTTGCCCACACTGGTGCCTTCCAGGTGTCTGGGGCTTCAACTCCCATCAGCCTGGCCAATGGACAAGGAAGCTGTAATCAAAACATCTGAAAGGCAGCATGTTGGGGAAGGGAGCAGTAGCTGGACCCAGTGGTCTGGTGCGGCTTAAGGCAGTTCTTTAGACTCCACTGTATCAGCATTCCTGCACCTGGTGCCCTCCAGATATTTTGAGATGCACCATTGGCCATGGTGGCTGGGGATGATGGGAGTTGGAGGTCCAAAATATTTGGAGGACACTAGGGTGAGGGAACCTAGTCCATGCCTTGCAAGGAGTAAGTCTCTCCCCTCTGTGCGAGCAGTACAGCTCCCATCCAGTCTGCTAATCTGCAAAAGTATTCTTATGGTACCCCCCGCAAATAAAAGGTGGCAAGGTTGGCAAACAGGAGGCACGAAGCAAGGCTGTTGCCAGAGGATTTTAAGATGCAGTAGCGATGCGAAAGGCACAGAAAATTTTCATTTCCTGTGTTATAGGGGTGCAAATAATATCAGTATGAAAAATGTGGCAGGAAGATTTAAGATAGCAGAAGGGCTTCTCCTCCACCCTGTCATTTTTGTACATTGATAAGTATTTGTTCATTTCCTGACAACAAAAAAATAGAAATCTCTTCAGAAATTAAATACCCTGGCTTGTTGAAGCACTTTTGTGACGTTCTGTGGTAGACTGGCTCCCTTTCATTGGAAACCCACAGTCGGAATAATAATCACAGCATCAGTTATTATACTTGTATCAGTTCTGCGAGGCAAGCGGGTAATACAGCGTAAGGCCGAATTCTCTGACTTTTGTGTCACTTATTTTCTCTGTGGGCCAGATTTGCATTTTAATGGAAGTAGTTTATAGACTTCTTTGCTGCCTTCATAGTGCCACAAGTGGCATCATTAAGTGAGTTAAGCCGGATTAATGCTGATAGTGAAGTCAGATAATACAATAACAGAGGGCTTCATTTCCATTTGGATTAGGTGAAGAGAGCAAGGCTGTCTGGTGCTGGGTGATAATTTGTAAGCGCGATATGTTGTACTTGAGAGGATAAGATTAAATTTAGTGGGTTTAACTGTCATCCCAGTAAGTCAATTACTTCATCTTTTCAGGCTTTGAATTTCTTTTATAAATAAAATAAATGGAATATTGAGCTGCTTCTGCGGCCATTTCAAGCTTCCATGGAAAAGAATTACACATGCTGGGCCTCTCTTTTCCCCCTCCTTTCCCTCCCTCCTGAGAGTGAAAATAAAACACAAAGAAGAAGAAGAAGCTGCAATTTCTGATTCAGCTCCATAAACAAAATATAAACTCCATTCAGTTGCCAGCATGGCGGCAGCTTAGAAATAATGTCCATCTCTCATAGCACAAGCATGACAGATTCCATTGTGACTTTAGTTTATCCATAATAGGAAATATTTATGTTGTGCCCGCTCCCATTCTAAGAGTATCTGCTCTGTTGCAGAAGGCTTACACTAAAACGCTGGTCCGCGCTATCATTTAACCCTTTTACATTCTGATAGCTGCCAAATATTGCAAGCTTCCACTCTTGAGGCATTATATTAGAGAGCTTCTGATGCATTCTGAAAGCACTGGCTCTTTGAGCTTTTAAAAATGTATTTATTGAAATTATCGTATAATTTGAGGTATACGTTCCACCCTCGTGGGAGAAATCCCTGTGTGACCAATTCTTAGGCATGGAAAAATCGGTGACATGGTATTCACACACAGAATACAGACAGATAAGAACCAATATCTTTATTTCAGGTTCCAAGTCCTGGATGGAAAACAGGCCTGCTAGGGCCATCAGCAAGGGAATGCTACCTGCCCATCAAGAAATGTTTTGGAATGGAAAAGTCTCTAATTTGAAATCTTCAAGTTAGATTATGCCCATCAGGATGTCCTCTGTCTCAAACTGCTGTGCATTTAGAGAGGAAAAGAGCCATGTGCAAAGACTGTATAATTCTTGGCCACAGACCACAATATTGGGGCACTGCCAAGGACTCATTTGGTACCAGCCTACGCTGTGCCAGCGAAAGGCATCTCAGAGACAGGTGCGCTGACCTTGACTCTGGCTTGCCATCACTTCACTCTGCAATTAAGCCTTCGCCAGCCTAGTACCCTCCAGATGTTTCGTTCTGCCATTCCCATCACTGCCAGCTGGCAACATATTTTCCCACCAAAAGACCCTGATCTGACTGCGCTGAGATACAACAGGTGGGTTCTCAGGCCTCTTCAGGTGAAGCTTCCGTCCCCCTTGCTCGCCACCAAAGCGATCCACGGAGCACCTCCCTGGTGACCATTTTAGTACTGGACAACAATCCTTTTATTCTCTCAGGCCTTTTAATCCTCCTTATCTCCAGCGCCATGCTGTGTTTTAAGTCACTTACGGTGCAATCCAATGCCTGACTGGCTGGGGGATACTGGGAACTGGAGCGTGTTTTTCTGTTTAAACACCCATAGGATTGTGTCCTTCAACTCTATACTTTTAGTTCTTCTGATGCCTGCTACTAGTCTCCGATTGTTCGCTGTGCTGTTTCTACTTTTTTAGCATGAACCTTGGATTTTATCATCACAGTGCATATTGACCTAAAAACTCATAACTTAGGGCAACATGTGGGATGAATAATACATGTTAGAAATTAATAAAACAAATAAATTTCCAAAAGGCAGCCTATCCCTCAGCAGAAAAACAGTCTGGTTTTGGATTTTGCCAACAAAACTTGTTTGAGAGAGTAAAGAGTGGCAGAAACGTAAGTAGCGGAACAAAGGCATGTAATTCTACACATATTCAGTGTGAATATACTGTGACCAAAAGCTGAATGGTGTTGTGGCAAACAGTTTGGATGAATCCATGCTCCTCCTCGGAGACATCCCTGTCCTCATCTCAGGTCACTGCCTCTGAAAAACCCACCTGTTCCCAAAAGGATTCAATGTGCCATGTATGGCACTCAGACTGTTCACAGGACATGACAGTCCACCTCTGGAGAGCCCATGTGGTAGACAATTAGAGTGCTGGGTGGGGGTCCCAGGAGATCCAGGTTCTAGCCCCCACTTGGCCATGAAGCTCACTGCATAAATTTGGGCCAGCCATTCACTCTCAGCCTAAGCTACCTCACAAGCTGGTTGTAAGGATAACATAGAGAGGATGAGGTAAACCTTGCTGGGTTCCTCACAAGAGAAAAAATGGCAGGATATAAATGTGTTGCTGTTGTTGTTGTTGTTTAACTCCCTGGGAGAGCTTTTCCTCTCATGATCTGTGAACCCAGAGAGGTGGTTGCCACCAGACTTCGGAAACCCCAAGATGCCACAAATCTTGTAAAAATGTACAAATGTAAAAGTCCAAGGGGACAGGAAGACCTCACTGATGGGTAAATGTGTTCAGTAATGCTGACTATTGCAGGAATCATAGAATATTAGAGTTGGAAGGGGTCATGAAGGCCATCAAGTCCAACCCCCTGATGTTGCAGGACACCAAGTTACAGCATCCCACCCAGATGGCTGCCCAGTTGCTTTTTGAATGTCTCCAGTGTGGGAGAGCCCACCACCTCTCTAGGCAGCTGGTTCCACTGTTGTATTGCTCTGACAGCAAGGAAGATTTTCCTGACGTCCAGCCTGAATCTGGGTTCTCACAACTTGAATTGAAAGAAAGAAAATTAACCCTGGAATATGAGACTGGAACATGGAGGATAGCATGGCTGGCTGGCTGGGACACTGTATGGGAGCTCTCCATCCATGGCAACATTTCAGTGCAAATTCTACTTTAGTGCTTGAATGCTTTAGGGAAGTGTTGCTTCAAATGCTCAGTCCTTGACCACCACTCAGTCACTGGTACATGTTCTCCCTTCAGCTAAGCCTAGGCCCAGATTAATCCAGGGCTCTGCTGAGAGCGGTGGTGTGCAAGGAACATGTTACCACTTGTGGTAGCAGTGTTAGAAGATCCAGCACTTTGGGAAGGAGTAGCTATGGCCAAAAAGAATGCAGGTAAGTTGCTAAGGCTATACCATTGTTCACCCTAGTGGCTATTACCAGCTTCTTCTTGCAGTTACTGGTGGCTGCTAAATAAATAAATAGAAAGCAGGGTTCTCATTTGGGATTTGTTAGTGTTTGGGAAAGGCAAAAGAGTAGCTTGTGAATAAGCAAACATCACTGCTTTTCTGGCTGATTGACTCTCCTTCCTGAGACCGACTGAAGTTCTGCTTGCAGGGGTCCCCACCTCACCCACTTGAAATAACACCTGAAATTACTCTCCTCCTATCATATGCTTCCAAGAATGGAAGCAGTCTTCTGGACAACTTGTATTCAACTGCAGGCATCACAAGATCCTCATGTTCTCCGAGCCAGCTGGAATTACCAGTGTTTTACTAAGCTCTTATTTGATTTGCTTTATTTTGTTTTCTGAACTTTCCGTGAGCCACCTTGGTTGGCTCCGTACAGAAACAACAACAACAACAGCAGCCTCTACTGTGAACTAAGCTCATGTAATCTGTAAGAAACCTACTTTGAAAATGGCTTCTGTACGCAGATAACACGCAAAAATTGTACTACCCACAATAGGAAAATATTCAAACAAGGGCTGAAAGGCATTTTATCATGATATGTTAGAATATAAGAACAAATGGTACATCCAGCACTCTCCTCAAAAAGTTGCCTGCAGGATCCCTCAAGCAGGATGAGGACTGGTGTTCTGCCCACTCAGACTGCTCAGCAACTGGTCTGCACAGGCCTCTGATAACACAGGTAGTATGCAGCCAACAAGGCACGTAGCCACGTTGTGCATGGTGGGACAGGCAAGCAGAAGTACATTCAGCCCCCTTCCCCACACTAGCCTTCTAAAACATTGCCAAGGGCATCCATCCCAAAAGTTGGCGGGGGGGGGTTGATCCCGTCTGCCCCCTTGGAATTCAACCACTGAGCCCAGTTGGTTAATTGCCAATGACAAAATGAATTTGCACAAATCCATCCTGGCTTAGAAAAAAAAGGTGCTCACCTGATAGCAGCTTTAAAAGCAAGGTACCCCAAATTTATATTATGCAGAGTTTTAGATTTAAGTAATCAGTCTCACATATCATGTGAATGTTCAGTAAAGCCAATTCTTTTTTTAGAAAGTACAGGAGACAAAAGTAATTTACTTGCCATGTTTATCACATAGGGAGTTGCTGAAATAATGAGCACTATAAAATTAAATTTACCATTGTCTCTATTGGTATGAAGGTTACATTCATAAACTTTGTTTATTTTAATAGGTTTGTTGTACAGTTGCAGACATATGCTATTACGGTGCAATGGATATGCTTTGGATATTTTTGTAATTGTGGGTAGTATAAAAGTCATTTTCTGTTAGATTGCACAAATCCATTACATTATGAGAAAGATACATTATAGTAATAGGATTAATGTGCAACTCATAAACATGATCAGTAATATTCTTTGTGATAAATTATCTCATTTTAATCACTTGGAATGTGGAGAGATTTAAGGATAGTCCCAGCTTTGATTTGCATAATTGTGTTACAGACAGACAAATTGCATTATATTCTTCATTAACAATAGATGGCTTGTATAACTATTGTATTTTTGAAGGCACTGCTTTTATATTCATCCTGCAATTTGTCATTTGGTGACATTGCTGTGTAGTACACTTTGGAGAGAATAGAAACTAAAAGATTGCTTGATTTTGGCTGAGTTCAGTAATATCTTTGCATTCAATTGCACAGCCATAAGCTATTGTTTGTTTTAACGAATTATAAGCCAATAGCTCAAAATAATTTAAAATAAAAAATTGTCCCATTTGCAGTGCAGCCCCTGCCTTTCCCCAGGAAAGTGTCAGTGTTCATAAATAAGCCTCAAATAGAAAAACACACAATAAGATTAAATTAAAAACACGGGGAGTGTTGTTTTTGCACTTTGCTAATGCCAGATTCTGTCTTTCTCTGCCATGTGCACACATATCTGAGACATTCCCAAGCTACGAAAGAAGCGTTGGCAAAACACTCCCCTCAAAGCATTTTTGTGGCTCCAAGGGGCTCTTGTAGAATCCAAAGCCTGCACTCCAACACACGTTAATGCAAAACTATGTTCCACTGAACGCAAAGGACCTTCCTTCTCCTAGTGTCCAAAAGTTGATCGGCTCCAACAGACGCACAAGAAGCATAAGAACAGGACCCGTATTCATCCTTCCGCTGTCTGGGAGTGCTTGCCTATGCTTTCCTACTGCCTCCGCAAAATGCTTCCCAACAGCAAGGCGTGTGCAGGCCTGGGTCATGTGAAGCTTTGCTTCTACAGGTTAACAAATAGGCCAAAGGTATCTGACCCAGATGAATATATTTTGAGCTGGAATGCAACCATTTTGCCTTCAAGGAAAGGAGTGTCAGTAGATTATATAATTAGTAATTTGGCTGCCAAGCCAAGAGAACTCTGAACATTTTCCACCCATGTTTTCTCATTTGAGGTTTATTCTCCAGTTATGGGGGATCAACTGTGTGGACCATCTGGATCTTCAGCCTCTGAGGGGTCCAAGGCCTCTAGAAGCATATGAGGTTGCAGAAGTACTCTTGCTGTTCTTATGTTCCTATGCCGGGGTTGTTTTTTAAGTCATTTTTTGGCTCTCTTACATTTGAAAAAATGGATATAAAAATAGGTTCTGAGCATTTCTTTGTTCAGTATAGGCAGCTTTTATATTAGTTTTCAGTATTTAGTGACTGGTTCCCAATTCTAACAATTTCTTGTGTCTGTGGAGTGGGAAAATAATAGTAATAGTAATAATAATAATAATAATAATTCATTCCAACAGTCCACACCTTTCCCCTTCATTTCTCCTGAAACAAAGTAGTGTGCTGAGAATAGCATCTGATATAAACATGTTTAAACACACTTGGGTTAAATTAGAAGCACAATCTTCCTTGCTGCCACTTAACAGAGATGCCATAGTCAAGGATAACTTGCAAACCTGCCATTGCAAATTATCTTGTAAATGGACAAGTAGATTGCTGAAAATATTGTCTCTAAGGAAAGTCAAGCATATGAATTCAATATATTATTTTTAATAAAAATGTGCTGTCCATTCTTTTATTGGAATGCCCATTGCCCAACCTTGCATACAGTTTAGGTTTGTCTATATTCTGAAATACAAGTACCAGTGAATAAAAGGAGCATATGGAAGTGGGAAAATGTATATGAATCGGGGAAATGAAGATCTGTTCTGTTTTGTTTTCCAAAGGCAGACTAGATGACCCAGGAGGCCCTTTCTGACTTGCTCTGTTTCTATGTTTCTGTGTTTCTATAAGCATAGGAAAGTTAATTATCTCACATATACTTGTTTCTGAATAAAGTAATATTAGTCAATCAAAAACTTTTGATCTATAATTGGTCTTAGTTTCTATGGAAACTAGTCATGAGCTATTCCTTCACCACCAGGATAGGAAAGTCAAAGGTTTAAATGTCTCTGTCATGAAAGAACTAATGAGAGCCACCAATTTAACAAAGAATCAGTGATATTTCAAAGGGTTCATGGAAAGAGGCCAAAGTTGCCTTGAGAATCACAAGGACCGAGTTTCAACACCCTGGGACTGTCAACTACCTCTCATTTAAACCATTACGAAAGGACCATCTTCTCCTGCATGTATTTGAGTAACCACTGAGATTGGCCTTGGAAGCTCTTTTCTGTGCAGACTGACAGTGGAACCTTCGGCTGGCAACCTCGGAGTGATAACCACTCCGGGTGATAACTGCAGGTGTGGTGCTTTCAAACACAGCACCTGGCTCATATACCTCCCTTCCCAATGGAACTCGCCTGGCACTGTCTTTAGTTTTGTTTGGGCACCTGAGGTTGTATCCGAAGGCACCTATCTGCCAGTAGAACAAGTACTGCTAGCAGGGCAGGTTTGCCCTTCTTGCACCCTGCCCTCAACCTGTTCCACAGGTTTGGGAGACCTCTGGAGCAGATCTGAGGCCATCCCGAGCCTACAGAGAAGGGGAATGGGAAGTCAGTGAGTGGAACATTGAATGGGATTCTCAGTGAAAATATTTGTTGTGGCCCAAGGCTTTTAATACTGCAATTGCCTGGTGCTGGACTTTCAGATGCTTTTAGAACAGAAGTGAAAAACATGTTTCCTTCCCCCTTTGCTGGACTACAACTCCCATCCAGCCTATCTAGAATACGCAATGCTGTGATGCTCTTGAATATTGTGAGTAACAGCTCTGCTTTGAATGTTTTACTGACTAATTGATTTAAGGAGCTGTATTATTCTTGGCAAGCCACTGTGGGAGCCATGTTGATTGAAGAGTGGAGTAAAAATGCTTTTAAATTAAAATAAAAATAAATTGCTGGATTAATTTCCCTGCCAGAGAACCATTAAGCCCCACATTTGCATTTCTGGGTACACAAAAAGGAAAAAAGAATGTAGAAATGAATATTTGTATTCCAACCTGAAAAGGAAAAAAAGTAAATGATGTTCCTTCAAAATGTCTTGCTTTGCCTGGTGCCCTTTCAAAGGTAGGCCAACGGGACACAGAAACATCAGCAACCATATTAATACATACCTAGATTTGCCACAGACAGACCATCATGTTTGCCATCAGTGTCTATAGATCAATTCCCATCTATAACAGGTGAACAATTATGGATAGACTGGCAGCCAATTTTGGCCCCTCAGAGCCCCTCAGAGGCCACCAATACACCTTGCTACCAAAATTGTTGCCACTGAATGTTGTCATGTTTAGGTAGCCCAGCAGAAAAAATTTCCCTTTAAAACACGGTGGGGTGCATATTGCCCGCCTCTACTCTATGTGGACATTGACCATATACGCATGAAAAACAAAACCAAGCATGTTCGAATGTATGTATGCCTTCATGGCATTTTTGAAATCCCCTGAATTTTGCCAGTTGGGCCATCTAGTAGCTCTCTCCTTGTGAGGTCTGCCATACATAGCATGAGGAAGATGGGTGGGATTTTATCAGCATGGAGAAGCTACAGTTCACCCTTCTCTTTGTAGCCCTTCAGTGAACAGCTGTCACTGCCATTTTGCATCTCCAGGATGTGGGGATTTGAACGCCGAATGTGAATCAAAGTGCCTGTTGTGGACCCAAAGGTACAGGAATGACTGGGGCAGATACCTCATTATCTCAGCTCTACCTATATGTGACACTCATTCTTTCTGAGAACATACATTATGTCCCGAATATATTTTCCAGGCTACCTTCTCACAGTACCTTGTGAATGTAAATAATTTAACTGGCATGACAAATATTGATCATAGGAACACTTCTTCTGATAATACGGATCACAGTAACCACAGTTCCAGTCTTACACTTTCTGGGCAAATGTCTTCAAAGCATCAGGCCTTCCCCGAAGCGGTATATATTCACCAGTGTAACTCTTCCTTGACCTACTTTCCAATGGAGATTAGGCAGAAGAAGAGGCACAGGACACAAGGTAGCTGCTGCCTCAGGAACTGTGACATTTAACTAACTGTGAGAAGGGAGCTTTTTATTTCCCTGGGCACTTAGGATTCAGGAAATATATTCTTGGGCCATTTTCTGCACCACATGGGTCCCACCAAGTCAAACACAACCCACCAGTCTATCTGATGAGCTACCCAAGTGATCAGTAAATAGCCTCTGTGTGCTTCCTGATTGTACAGGCAGAACAGGGGGAGGAAGGAGTCACAAAATAGGACGGGGAGGATGGTTTGGTGGGCCACTTGGTGGGTTCTGCGGCATGCCTGTCTTGCAAAGCAAGGTTGCATTATATTCTCCCATATCCAGATTTGCATAAAGACTTCATTTTGACATTTGTGTGCCCAAAAATGCAGATGATGGGCTCCAGGTTTGTGAATGAGGACCAGAAGGGGTGAATATGTCTTAAAGTAAAATATATAATTCAGGGTTACTCACACACACAATTCCACAATTTTCCATCATGGCACCTCCTGACTCAAGACAAATATGTGCCTACTGCATTGTCCTTATTGGAAGCAAAACCTCCTTGAGAAATTAATAAGGTTAAGTTACACCTCAGTGGGAAATCAGTGCATAGAAATTAATGAAAATTTACTGGGCATATTGGTGATGAAAGTTGTTCATTGTACTCGTAAGCTCAGCCAGAAGGATTTCTGTATCCCTGCAAGCTTTACTAAGCACTAGGAACATCTATTTATAATGTTCCTGCATCTATTTATAACAGATGCAGGAAGATGTTACCCACTGGACTGTAGCTCATCCCAGACTCCAAAAGATGACCTCACTAGAATCATTTTCAGGCTATCAATGGCTAATAGTCACGACAGGCACATGTTACTGACAGCACCAGAGCACCAAATGACATTTGCACCCACGCCCAAAAATTAAGAGCTGAGACAAACATCACTGGATGAACTAGGGCCACAAGGTTATGCAGTGTCTTCACTCAATTGCAAACAGGTTCTGCAACAAACTGATGCTTTGCTCATCTGATTTTACCTGGATGGATTTTACCTAGCCTGCTTCCTACCACCCATCCACTGGCCACACCGGGTCCCATTTTTCATGCAAAAAGAACGTAGCGTAAATGCAGGTCATAACAAAAATAACAAATCAATAAAAATAAGAGGATAGTGTCAAGTCACTCTCCACTATAGGTGTCACAGCTCTGAGCCAGGTTCTCTCCAAAGGGGAGTCTGAGTCTCACACCTGGACCCCGGAGTGCCGAATGGTGACTTTCAAGAATCCCAAATCACCATAAAGGTGCCCCATGTGCTCACTTATCTTCTTCCCTGGTGTAACCTCTGCCGCTGTTGCTGAGAAGCACCTGGGCCCTATTTATTGCCATGCTCCCCATCCCACACCATGGCAGAAACTGCTAGTCTCCCCAAAAGAAGGTGAGAAAAAGGACCCTGCAAATTGCAGCCAACCTGTTTGTCCGGCAAGCGATTTCTACCTTCATGGTGAAACAGTACGGATGCTGTGAAGAGCCCCAGAAGCCTGAGCAAAGGAAGAGGTCTGCCCACATCTAACATCTATGTGGCTGTGGAATAACATGGCACGTCTCTTCCCCACTCTGGCCCCAGTGCTGTCCCTACTACAAACAATGTCTGGTCAGCAAGAGGGAGTGTATGTAGTGGGGAATTATTATATTTGTGCATAGTGGTTTTCCGAAACAGCTTGTGCACAAGGGGTTTCAAAGGGGTATTAAAATAAAAGAACCACAATTTTCTAGACATGTTAGTTCCATCCACAGCTTAATTGTGAATGAGGGAGTCAGTCTGGCACATGTGGGGGATTGCTGGGTTGACTCAGTTCTGCCCCGGTTCAATACCAGAACAGTAGAGACAGAGTAGAGATTTTATTCCTCCTGTTGTGGGGCCATTCTGCTCTAGCATGGGATTTGAAGACCTTCGGCAGTTGCTGGGGAAAGAGTCAGGTTGCTGGTGGTGCGCTGGTTGCTGTGTTTCTGGATGAACTCCCCATCTGAGCTGGTGCAAGTGATCATAGGGGAGATTCCAGGGGTACTGGTCCTTGGTTGCAGTCATCTTGTCAGCTCAGGACTTCATGGTGGCCATAGCAACCATGGGACTGCCTCAGTACACAATCCCAACACGTCTTTGCCTTTGATAGCAGCATGTTTATTGATCTAGTATTGGGGGGCTGATTTCCCTCAACCTATTAGAGAAGGGGTAGCTTTTTCAAGTCAGATGTCACTGGAAATTCCTACAAAACTTGAACAGTCCAGCCTGACACTAAGCATGAACCACCAAGCTCACTAGGATATTCCTTGAACAGTTTAGAGAGCTGAAGTTAAGCTTTCTGGAAAGTGAAAGCATTGAAGCTCAGAGCATTTTTCATTAAAGCAAAGGAAGAGAAATGTTATCAATAATTCTGACTTTGCTGGTGGCACTTTAGGATCTAATAACAGCAAGAGATGAAACTTAAAAGTACAGAACCACCTGCTTCCCAGGCTAAACAAAATTAAAGTTGTTAGGACTCAAATTATCATGTTCTTGCACCTTTTGTGGGGGAGGGGTTACATGAGCCTCTTCTCTTTTGGGAAGATCTTATTGAATCTCTGACAAATTAAACAATCAGAAATCTGCCTGGACCTTAAAATTGTCAACTGAAGCTTTTCTCTCAGTCCTCTAACCATCAGAAGCAAGGCCAGAAGGTATGAGATAAGGCCTTCATCGCCATGAAAGTCTCCCCAACTCATGAGCTGTTCTTGTCCCTCCTAGCAATGTCAGTCTTGCCAGTATTTCTTTGCTAAAAATCTTGATTGTCTATGTGCAGAGACTTGGATGTAGCAAAGTGAAAATGTTGAACCTTTTCTGACATTCTTTGTCCAAAACTTTATGGACACTTCTGGGGGCAGGAGTGAGATGAAACCAGGAATGCCTCTGCTCCTCCTGCTGTGCCCCTAACTGGACCCCTTTCCAATGGGCTCGCCTAGCGATCGGGTCTACCTCATCAAGGGGTGGGAGTTCCCCAGCCAAAACACTACCCATTTCAAAGTCTCCGCCCTCAGGATGCTGCCGTTCCTCCCCATTCCCAAGGCTGGGTTGACTGAGCCCTTCATTTGCCCTTGGACCAATATCTCCCACAGCGAAACCCTGCACAGACCTTGAGCTGCAGCTGGGACTGGGTCCATTTCAAACACAAACCCATTATTGAAATCTTAGTCAGTCCCACCAGGAACGGCAGCCTCCCAGGCACGGATCTCATCATTGGACTCTGAAGCGTTGTCCCACCAAAATGGATAGCTTCGTAGAATCATAAAATAGTAGAGCTGGAAGGAGCCAAAAGGCCATCAGGTCCAACCCCCTGCTATTGCAGGACACTGTTGCACCATCCCATGGGATGACTATCCAAACACTTTCTGAATGTCTTCAGCGAGGGAGAGCCCACATCTTCCCTGGGTAACAGGCTCTATTGCTGTAGTGCTCTGACAGTGAGGAAATTCTTCCTGGTGTCTTGTCTAAATCTGGTTTCTTTTAACTTAAGTCTGTTATTCCATGTTCTTCAATGAAATAGAAGAGATATTGTCCTTTCTCTTTGAGACAGCCTTTGAGGTACTTGTGGAATGCTATCATAGCTCCCCTCAATCTTCACTTCTTGAGGTTGAACATGCCCAATTCTCTCAAGCTTTCCCCAAAGGGCTTTTCCTCCAGTCTCTAAATCATCCTTGTTGCCTTCCTCTGTACCCTTTCTAGTTTTTCTGCATCTTTTTAAAACTTAGGTGCCCAGAACTGGGCACAGCAATCCAGGTGAGTATAATGAACTCATACTTCACATGTTTTTGAAGTGGTCCTTGGTACTTTTATTATTTTGATGCTGGAATGTTACTCCTGCTTTAACTGCTTTAGAATGCAACCTTCCACCTTTCTTCCAGCAAGAAGCCAAAAGCCTGGAAGGAACAATAGGGGCACTTTTGGCCTCCCAATCCTTTTACAATGGCAGTTTACAGTAGTGGCCCTCTGAATCTAATTCACTAAGTTGCCATGGAGGCTGAGAGGCCAGAAGGATCCATGAATCCCCCCCACAGCCTGCACCATCACATTTATTTTGTCCCCTTCCACTCTGACCATAAGAGAAGGAGCCCCATGAAGCTTTCTGCAGCAGCTGAGTGGGGGTAACTTGGACTTCCTCCTCTAAAGACACAGCCCTGGGGAAATTCTCAGCATATTTTGGCCCTCAGACACTGTCTAGGGCCAGAGTACACAATCGCAGGTCCAGGAGCCAATTTAGCCACCCAAAGGTCACAGTCTGACCCTCCTGATCATTCCCTCTTTTCCTGTCCAATTCCTTTCACCTGGCCACCGATTATTCAGTGGTTTCAGTCTTCGGGATGAAAATGATTCTGCACCCCTAATCTGAGTACTATAGGATAGTTCTCCTAGGAGAATGTGTGTGGGTGTGTGTGGGTGTAAACTGTATGTAAGTCACTATGATGACTTACATCTGAAGAATGGCTAATAAATGTCTTATATGATCAATTTCTGTTCCATGTCAGTTCTGCACATGTTGCTTCACAGGTCTGTTCTTTCCAGTTTCACATGAATCTGCAATTTATTTTTTAAAATGTTTAAAATTTAGATATGAATTATTTTGTCTACAAAATAGGTCTTTTATTTATTTTAATCAAAATACACATTCTATGCATATTTTAGAGCCACTCCAGTACAAAAACTGAAGGATAACTGAACTCTGTTGTTCATTTAAAAATGTTGGCCACACACACACTGTAGGTGGCTGTGTGTGTGTGTGCGTGCGCGTGCACGCACATGCATGCGCACACCTATCTGTGTAGGATGAAGAGATGCACCTCCCCCATGGGTACCTGCAGGCCCATTCACCAGATTGCAGAAATAAGCCACAACAAACCTGTTTCCACCCAAATTCATCACCTTGTGGAGTCTGTGGGGCTTGTTGGCATCAAGCCAGCTTGGCTGGGTTCTCGTGCCCCAATAAGCCCACTGCTGAAGGTAGCTCTGTGCAAATGCCCCAGCATACAGCCAGTGTACACACGGGTTTGGAAGGCATGAAAGAATGTCTCTCCCTTCTTCTCTACAGGCTGGTTTCTAGCATCCGTGGATGAGTTCGCATATCATGATGAACCACCCTGAGTTACCTACAGGAGTTTGTTTGCTCAGTAAAGCATGTTACTGTTAACAGATGATCAGCTTGTCTACAGTTTTTTGTGGTTTGTTTCCTCCTTAGTCCTGCCTGTCCTCTTGGTATGTATCTCATAGGCTCTTGTGGCATGACCTCAGCAGTTCAGTTCTCATTAGAAAACCCACTCATTAGCAGAGTTGAGTTTTAACTTTTAGAAAGAATTTGTGAGGAGCAAGCTGAGGAAATAACATGTAGATATTTGTCTTAAATATTTTATTCATCACTCTGAAATGAAATATTTCACAATCCAAAAATATTAAGGTTTTTTCCCAGGTTTTTGAAAAAATACCCAAACGAGATCCTTGGGGTGAAAGATCAGGGGAAGTGCACTCCCTTCCCACCAAGGACATTCTCATCTCTATTGATTACAGAGTTCTGATGAAAGCTTTTCTCCCAGATTTTCTTCTGTCCCATGAAGAAGAGCACCAGATTGAAACACTTAGGAGGCCTGATTCTCCCAAATAACAGTTGGCAATACCTACAGCTAACCCCTCTCTTCCCCCACGACTTCCCACTGCTAACCTCCCACAGCTTGGGAGTGAGAAACATTATATTCTACTGGGGACACATTCATTCAGAGACATAACTTTCTTTATTCATACCTTAAATACTATAAGTTTCTTTGTAACTCACATGGGAATAATCTTTAGATATAGATAATTTGAAGGATTTATATGTAGGCTGTAAGGAGTCAGACACACAGAGAATTTGTGCCTTAACTTTAATAATAAAAAATTAGATTATATTTAAGCTTTCAAGCAATAGCATTATTTCAAATAACTGTGAAGTCTCTTTGAAGGTCAATATATTAGTTTTCCTCTAGCTATACAGTTTCAACAGCAAACCAGGCATGAAGGCTGTTAAGCCTTTGGAATTGTCTATCAGGTCTGGGAGTTATAGATTTTAACCCATATGCGTATCACCCACAAAATAAGGGATCAGTTAACAGAAAAAGAAGTACATCATATAATTGGCTAGAACAGAACTTGCAATTTAAATTGAAGTGTTTTGATATGCTCCTTGTTTTTTATATATAAATCAAGAGACCTTGCCAGCACAAATGCAAGTTTCCTATGAAAAGATCTAGCTATGAAAATACCTTGAGATAATCTGCAAAATAATGCCAACAACCAAATGTGCTTCTTCCTGCAGAGCCAGTAAGAAAAGCAACATATATCATTGTGCTATTGTGTGTGTGTTGGACCACAACTCCTATCCTTCCAATGATCTTTTCCCTGCTTTTCTTTTTCATACAAAGAGGAACTTCCAAAGAAGAATACTTCCTACATCAGGACAATTTAAAATTTTCTGTATCTATCAAAGCTTTCTTTCATCCATCTTTCTTAAAGTTTGTACAGGTGTTATAGTTTTCAGCTGCACTTTCAAAAGGTGGCTAAGAAATGCATCTAATACTAGCTTTGTTTGTTGTTCTTTGCAGTTGTGGAAATGATTGTGCTGCTTTCAAATTAGCATCTCTTTACAGCCAACAGCCAAGATAATTTATTTATCCAAGCAAGTCATTGCACAAGTGAGGGCCACTAACCAATTCTCTTCTGCAAGCAGCACCATGCTCCATGGTCCATGCTGCACTTGCTCCGTGAAGACTTAGCATTCCCTTTAGGGAGCCCTCAGATGAGCAGGAAAACACATTTCTGGCTTGGGATTAGTGGGCAGGCCTAGCTTATGCAAGCTCTGCTGAGCTCCCTATTCCACAGTGAGTTTTCTGATCATTTAGAAACATAGAAAACAGAGCGAGTCAGAAGGGACCTCCCGGGCCATCTAGTCTGACCTCCGGTTCCTAAGTTAGGACTCACTAAATCCCCATGGAGCAAGCAGCGTGTGCCACTTGCAGAACAATACTGGCAGTAGCCCCCGCTCGTGCAATTGCTTCCTTGGATGCTGTTCTACATATTTAACTCCCGCTCCCCCTTTTAATGTTACTTGTCCATTGGGAATGGGAAAATGTTATATCCCATGACCTGCCACCACCTTCAATGAAGCACTTCTGAAAGTGCAGCCTCAGCAACCCCAAATCAATCAACACGGCACAGAGACGAAATGACACATGTAGCAGAATGAGGGGACGGTGTCCACAGGCAGCAAGATGAGCCACACCATCTCAGGGCACTAAAGCAGGGAAATCAAGGGCGTGATTCTTTCATCACAGCAGGACTTGAGATGTTGGCCGAATCTTTCTCTTAGTCATATTTTACTTTTCTAAAAAATACAGGCAGTTTGGAGTATTGGATGGAAGTAGAGTAACACATCACTTTCCCCACCCCTCTGCAGTGTAAAGAGGAAGGAAGCATCTCCCCACCTCAGAAGCTGACCCTCCCAGTCTACTCATTCTTCTTCATGGGCGGAATCTACAGCATACCAGAATTTCATTAGGAGGAGCTGGAGCAGCAGGAGCCTAGACATAGTGCCATTACAAGCTCCCTAGACCAGAGGTGGAGACTAGGTGGCCTTCAAGATGTGGTTGGACTTCAACCCCATCTATTGGCTTTGCTCTCTAGGGCTGATGGCAGTTGCTGTCCAACAACCTCTAGACGGCCACAAGTTGCCCTGTAAAGTAGTTTTATGAATGTTTTGAACTTTAAGTCCCAGCATTATTTTCTGGGGAGTGGCAGAGTTGGAGTCTAAAACATCTGGAGATCTACCTTCTGGCCACCACAGCCTAGACAGCCTATGAGGACCATGGATGCCACAGCTGAAGCGTGGGCTATTTCAACATTCATTGTATTCTTCACTGGAGGTTTTATAGTCCCCTAGTAATCATTAGTAATGAGTCAGAAGTTGAACCTGCATTCCTATCATTCAGGAAAATCAAGTCCAGGAGTGGCTGTGGAGAAGGGAACAATAAACAAAAGTGTGTTTGTGTGTGGGGTGGGGGTAGGGATTATTTCTTTAAGATTCACAAAAGGTTTTTCCAAATGAATAATTAAAATCCTAAATTAACTTCTTCATTTTTATCACCTGATGAGCATAATTAGCAAACAGTGTATAATGACAGCAAATAATTGTTCCTTTTCCCACTCATTAGAGAAGCATAATGACTATATTTCCATGCATAGGCTACATTGTATTTACTAGCCATGCTTACCTGGAAAACGGCAAGTCTGTCAACATTGAAATAACAAAATGTTTAAGCACGGAGCATGATTGCTCCGGAGGGAGGCCTCTGGTGAGCTGTTCTTTTCCAGCAGTACGGAGACTCCTAAAGAGATCCCTGGGTTGCAGACCTTGTGTAAGCACCTTCTGAAAAAACATTCTTGTAAAGGGGTGTCATCATTTTATCTCCTCTCCATTTTGGCTAATAATCAGTACTTCCAGCTCGCTTTTATGATGTGCTTTTCCCACTATGAGTAAGCGTACATGCAGACTAAAGCAGCTGCAACAAGACATCGGAAAATTATGTGAGCGTACGTCTGCCTACTTCAAGGTCCAGCTCATCCATACATGGAACTGTCCCATCCTATGAAGCCGCTGCATTTACACGTGTGGAGCCCATGCACACCTTTCTTGGTACCTACAAATTCCCCTGCCTCCTGATTTTAATTTCATCTCTGAAAATATTGTCTTATGAAACAAAACCTTCTAACCAATTAGAAGGCTGCCATGCTATACAGATGAGTGTTGCCTCCACAACCATGTTCTATGGGGTGGCGTTGTGTTTTGGGTCTCAGACCCCCTCTGTGCCTTGTACATGGCTTCGTGAGCAAGTGGTTTTCCTTTGCCCTTATCAGTTTGCCTTCTTGGAAACAAATGTTTTGTGCCCTGTGATCTCCATATTTTAAATTGACAAACTGCCCCCTTTGCATGGGTGCTATTTTGGGAGAGGACCACAACTCTCTCTCACAAGTCCAAATGTGCCCACCAACCCCCCACAAAGAAAATTGGGGCTCTGGTGAGTGGAGGCAGAAGCAGGGCCATGCTTTGCTTTGTTCAAAGGAAAGTCCACCTGGACCAGGAGGATACATGGAGGTGCCTTATACCAAGCTGGACCATGGATCCATCCAGCTCAGTATGATTCTTCTGACTGACAGTCGCTTGGCCCAAGCAAAAGTTTTTCTCTCTTCTGCTGCCTAAGTTCCTTTTCACTGGAGATGCCAGAGGCTGAGACCATAACTGGTCACATTCCAGGCAGCCAACCTACTGAAAAGTTTTACATTTGCCAACAGAGTCCTTGGGTTAATAATGCAGAATGTAAGTTTAATAATAGAGAGAGAGAATGAGAGAGAGAGAAAGAGAGAGAACCCAGGAGTGGCCAGCTTGACACTTGTGAGCCACATTCAGCTCCTGGACTGTTCAGCTGCAAAGAGCCATGAGTGTCCACGCGTTTCGTAGCTTTTGGCATCCTCCACACAGCAAGATGTGGTCCCTGTTGGCTGCAAGTAAAAGAACAAAAGGGAAGCCTGCAGAGGGGGAAGACTGCTGCAGAAGCATGAAGAGTGGGGAGTCACCTTGGAGCTGCTGCACAGGAGGGGTGGACGGCAAAGGGGGAGGAGGTTGCCAGTGCCTTGCGCTGACTCTACTGGAAGAATGCCAAGGAGATTACTGAGCTTCAGTGTGCTAAACCGGAACTTTCCCAGTGTCCAGAAACCAGAATAGTTCCTTGAAGACATGTCTAGACCTTGCGGCCTCCAGCATGCTAGGAAGAGCACCAGGGATACTTGCTTTGAATCTGTTTTCCCCAGTCATTCTGTACATAGGGCTGCCTATGCAGTGAGAATGGAGCTGCTAACCATGCGGAAGCAGTTCGGTTCTCAGGAAATGGGGGTAGACGCCTGTTTGATTACTGATGGACGCTGCAGCACTGGGAGAGAGGAACTTTGCAAACTCCATGGCAAGGAGTGCTTCTTCCATTCTCAGCCTGGGGAGAGAGATTGGTGTATCACCCCTCCAGGCACCTTTTGAGGCCTGCTGGACATCTCCTGGCCTATTCAGAGGACAGGCCATAGAGAAGGCAGAGTAAGCTTTCTTTTGTTGGTTGATTAAAATATGCATCCATGTCACATCATTGCATTTGATAAATTCCTCACCATCTTTGGCCCAGGTGTTTTTGTTTCTTCTAGGAATTTACTGTGAGTTTCCTTGATGTCCCATGATGAAGGCACCAGCTTGAGGCAGCTGGCTATGGCAGACTGCAAACTGGCATGACTAGCGTGGGATGGAAAGAGAGCAGGCTCAGCCAAAGAAGGACATGCACAAGTCAGGGTCTGAAAGAAAAGGGATTAAGCTACCAAAGCTGGAAGAAAGATGACAGTCAGTGAACACCCTTTGGGATAGGAACATAAGAAGGGCTGCGTTTGATCAGACCAAGCCGCGAGGTTCTCTCCTTTAGCCTGTGAGCAAAAACAGGTGCGGAGCCCTTTTCAGCCCAAAGTGTTAATTCCATTTCAGAGGCACTTTTGGTGGCTGCAATTGTGGGGCAAGTGGTAAAGAGGATGGAAGTGAAAAATGCCAGCATATTTTAGCAGAAAGCCAGAAAACCATCAAGCAGGCAAGGTTTGGGGAAAAGGAGTAGGGCCAAGGAAAGTGGTATCACTATCTGGGGATCCTAAAAAGGGCATATCTGGCCCATCTCTTCTTTAGAGAAATGCTGCCTAACAAAAACCAAATTGGGTGGATTATTCTGTGAATAAAGGGTATGGGTGAAGAAATCAGAGTTGGGCTGAAGCAGTTCAGAACAGTATGGAAGGTGAGTGGATTGAAAAGGAGCAGAGTGGAGCATGGGGCAGGATGGGTATGGAGCTGCAAAATGTAAGTCCAGTGGGGGGACATGGTGGTGCAGTGGCTTAATGGCGCTGGAACTGTCAATCACAAATGGCGGCACTCCAGCGGTTCGATCCCAGCCTCGCGGGACACAGTGATCTCCTGTTGTTCGCCCCTAGCTCCTGCCCACCTCACATTTCGAAAGCATACCATCTGCAAATAGATAAATCGGGACCATCACTCCTTAGTGGGAAACCTGCTGGCTTCATTCGTGATCAAAGCAAGCACCGGTGCTGGAACTGCCTGGACGTCCTCAGCAGAGGATCAGAGGAGAAAAGCCCCAGATGAACTGACTTCAACAAGAACATTGCTAGCCAACCGGCACTAAGCTAGTTCACCCCCTCACCTGCATGGTGCACCGGTGCAATTACAGGCTAGAAACTGCAGGCACCAGAACATCTACCGTGGCTGAGACATTGCAGACTCCCTGGCAATACATGCCATATGCTAAATAAACAAATAATGTAAGTCCGGTGGAATTTGGAGCTGAGAGTGAAAAATACCTAGTAAGTTCAAAAGAGGAGGGACACTTTCCTAAACACCAAGAAGCTTAGTTCCATAAAGGAAATCCAGGGCCATCAAAACATATTGATATTTGTAAAGTTTTAAAATATGCTGGCACTTCGTCAAGACACTGCAGCATTAGCATTATTTTAATCATTTTTCCCATTGAAGGAAAAAGCTGCATGTATAATTAAGTGATTGCATTGTATTGTACAAATAACCATGTAATGACATCATTAGAAATTCTTGGTTTTTCATGGTAAGGCCAAACTTAATTGCCATGTAATCTGAAGAAAGCAAGCAAGGTTGTGATTATTCTGTAATCCAATTTAATTACTGGGTAACAGATTGGTTAGTTGTTCCTTTCACAAAATACACATTCGGGAAAGTGGAGTCAGTAGAGAAAAGATTAATTTTCCTTTGGAGAAATGTATTTAATTTTTTTAATGGTTGAATGACATTAATATTTTGAAGAGGGCAGACAAACCAAACCATAGGATATATGAAGTGACAGTCTCTAACCTGAGGAAATAAGGCATCTCTCTGGTAATCAATAATGAAATGAATATTTTCTTAGGGCAGCAATTCCTAACTGGTGTGCACTGCAAGGAAAGTGCAGGGATGCCACAAAACTATCTATGCGAGTAAGGAAAGGCCGGGGCAGTCTCAGGGTTCAGAAAGACCCTTGACAAAGTGCTGCTTAGCAGGTACCTGTATACGTAGGTGGGCCCCCACTTAGACTCTTGTAGCATAGCAGAGCAGTAGGGTTTTTTCCCCCTGACTGTAAAACTGGAAGAGCTCCAGTGACAGCCTCCGTTGCCTTCCTCACAATGCCTGTGCATCACGAGGCATTCTGGAAAAAGCCAACTGGTGTTCCACACTCTCTGCCAAGGCTGGTTACAGGCCTGAGACGGCCCTGGGCAAAATGGCCTCTCTTTCGTTGGCAAGTCCTGGTGACAGGCAACGGTGGCGGTGGTGGCATCCTAACCAGCGGTCGCAAGTCGTAGTGGATCTAGACACGGTTCACGTTTCCTGTACTGTTCTTGAGGCAGCATTCTTGCAAGGCATTGTGAGCAACTTAAATCACAACCTGGGATTTCCTTTCCAGGGAAGGCCAGGGCAGGCATGCTGGGTGCTGGGAGCCTTGCACTGCACAAGGATGCTGGGCGCTGACACCAGCCCTACACTCAGCAAATACATCAGGGACGAAGGGCAGGAGATGGCTGCTGTGTTAGCAAACCCTTGCTTATAAGGATGCACAGCTCATAATCCACTGTCCTTTAATTCAGGGAATTCAAATTTCTAATGTCCTTTAAGTGAGCAACATGGCAAAAGACTACAATTGAGGGGTGATTTGAAGTCGGCCATGGAGCTTCCTGGGTGACACTGGGCCAGCTGCATCCTCAGTCTAACCTACTTCACAGGATCGCTGTTGTGAGGATAAAATGGAGCAGATAGGAGCCTGGTAAGCCAGCTTGCAAGGGAAAGACAGATGGGATGTATATGCAATGTAATGATAATTATTATAATATGGTAATTTTTAAAACAATATTAATCCCATAAAGATGTGGACCTTGATATTTGTTAGGGATCCAAGAATAGTTCCTCTGTTCCTTTTTCTTTTGTCTCATCAGCTTGGCCTGCTGTGTTTTTTCCATTCAGAATTTCTAACCTTCCGTTCTATAATCCCAGCATCCAGTCTTTAATCTTTTCAAAGCCAACCTGGAAAGCAGTAGGAGAAAACACCCTGAAGGAGGAAGGCAGACATAAAGCAAGTTTCCTGACCCTTAGAAGAGGCACAGCTGCTGTGCCTAGAAATTGTTTAATCAAGGATCATCCAAGAAAGTCCCCTCTCTTTCAGGACCCTGTCAAAGAAGAATCTATGTCACGTTAAGGGATCATGCTGTTTTTTCTGCTTGGATTTCTTACATACCCAACCATCATATATAGGACCAAATGTCCCCTTTCATAACAGACAGCCCTCTTATTTTTATTTGTATTTTAATTGCCATAAAATACATAAGAAAACATATTTCATCACTACACAAGAATGCTGTCGTTTAATTTGAGTCTACTTTGACATCCAGGGCCCTTCTTTGCCTGGAACAATTCTGGTATTCCACGGGCCATGAGCTATGAGACTGTGAAGCTTTTGTCATACACAAGTGTAAAGTAAACTACCACAGAGAGCCACACACTGCACAACATTAGTATAACATGTATTTTGGCCCAGAGGGTGGAACAGCACAATAGTAGCTCTTACTATTTTCTCTTTACAAACAAACTGTCCCTCACAGAGGTACTAACACCAGCTACATGGCGTGATTGTCCAATTGGTGAAAAGGCGTTGGAGTTTTATCCTTGGCAGGGTGGGCAGGGCCAGAGACTGGAGGGAAGCTAAGGAACCTCATGATACGTTCACTTCATGGCACACTGTCTTGGACATTCCCTTCTGTTATTTCTCTTCAGGAGGAGGCATAAGCTTGGAGGGCAGCTGCAGGGCTCAATGCAGCAGGACTAGTTTCCTTGCTTTCCACATGAAGCTTGTCCTTCCTGCTTTTCTGCTATGTAACTTCTAGTCACATTGTGGTATAGCAGTACAGGACAAATACACAAGGAAAGTGTGCTTTCTTTCACTTTTACAATTAAATGCCACATTTAATCCTGCCATAGAACAAAAACACTTCCTTGTGTAAGGAAGTGCTCCTTACACAAAGAAGCAAAACTTCTTTGAGCACACAATGAATACGTCCTGTAGGAAAGCCCTATGTTGGAGTGACTCTCTTGTGTGTTTCTGTGTGCTTCTCTCTACGTGTGTGTGCTAGGTTGCCTAAAGACGTCTGGAGCAGCAACCAGAGCCAGAGGAAACTGCATCACGCTGTTCAACAAGGATGAAGGGAAGGAAACACGTACATGGATGGATGGGCAGGAGGTATGCTTGTGAGAAAGAGAATAAGGAGTAGGGGAGGGGAGAGGAGGGAAGGGAAATGAGGCTGGGTAGTGCTGAAAACTGTTATAAATCCATAAGAAATAGTGCAATGTGGGACAAATATTTTGGCTGGCCCTGCATCAGTTCTTTTAGAGTTGGAGTCCTCTATCTTTGGCCCTATTTTATATCTATTTCAATTATAGTAATTATTTCTAAATTTACATCTATACCTATACATAAAGATATACACTTTTATGTCCTCTTACCCTCTACTTTGGTGATGCAAATCCTCTTTTTTCATAATAAGGAGCCACTGTTTTAAAAAAGTGCCACTTCAATCCATTCTAAATCCCCTTTGCATTTTCCCCGTGTCTTTAATGGAATGCGGACTGTATTTTCAAATATTACTTTTTTTTTCAGTGAAAACTCCATAAACTCAGATTTCTCAGTTTCAAAGAACAGATTGTGTACTTCATTTCAGTAACTTCAAAGGCTTTTGCTCATTCAAATATAGGATTTAACAACATTACACCGTGGCATAATATTACTCCTTGCTTGCTTTCCTAAATATACATAATCTATCTGAGCTACGAAAAACACATCACTTCAGGGACCTACTATTTTATAGCATAGTTTCCTTTAATGAGGACAAAACTGTTTCTCTCTATCAATGCCAATAGCAAAATAAAGTATTTAGAATGATCAGTCTCACAGATGAGCAGGAGCATTTCTGTAATTTAAGGTCATTATGTGTTCTATTCACCATCCTCTAAATGTTGCCATGTGTTAGCAGTATTTTTAGGCAGCTTGCGCAGGCCAAGAGAAAGTGGAGGAACTATCATCTAAGGTGCTGATCTCAGCAGAACAGATTTATCAGTGCAAGGTTATTATGATCACCCTTCCTTTCGCTTCTGATACACAGAGATGTTTCACACCATGCTTCAGCTGTGCCAGGCTCTTATGGGATGGGAAGCAGGCCCACCCCCTCCTGAGTGTACCTGTCCCCACTCTTGTGCTTCCTGTGCAATGGTGGGCTAGCTTAGGACCTATCCACCTAGGGTCTAGCATCTCAAAGCCTTTCAAACCAGGCCTGTGCACCCTGGTTCCTTCACCTACAAGGCCCATTGCGCTGTTGTATCCAGACAGGAGAGGCACACCCACTGTGTTGTGTACAAACAGCGGGCTCCCTTTCCCCTAGTAGTGACACAGATCCTTCTGTGAATCTGCCAGCAGATCAGATTACAAGGAACTCATTCATAGCCATTCTAACCCTTCAGCATCACAGATTCCTGGAGCCAAGCCACCTGTTAGGCTAACTTCATAGTACAGAGCTGAAGACTAGTTTTGCATTTACTTCAGAGTAAGTTCACACGACCCATTTCAGGGCCATCTGTTACCAGTAGGAAGAGATTAAATCTTTTCCTATACTGTTTCCTCACAGAAAAGTCTTGCAGAGGTAAACAGTTTTCTTTTCTTTCCCTTTTTTAAGGTCCACCAAGGGGGAAACCTACAGTTGTCCCAGCCCAGAAGTGTCAGACCTTCTTCAGCCCAAGGGCTGAATTCCATTTCAGAAAAGCTTTCAGGAGACACTTTCTAGCATGGGGTGGGACCAAAGGTAAAAGTGGCAAAGCCAAAGGAGAATGCCTCAGAAATGCTGGCAAAGTAGACTTAGAGATGAGACATGTGCAAAAGCTAGGAAACCAGAAATGGTAGCCACAGGAAGGGGCTGGGGCCAGGGAATGGGATTTGGCTGTCCGAGGAAATCCAGAAGCCCAGATTTTGCCTGTGAGTCTGACATTCAAGAGGCCCCATCTAGACTCCAGATGAAATTCTGTCGTGTTCTTCCTGGCTATTTTCCCATTCTGCCTCCTTAGGAAGATTGAAGCAGCCCTATATCTTGCCAGTCCTTTGGTGCATCCAGCCCAGTGTTGTTCACACTGACTAGCAGCAGCACTCCAGGGTTCCAGGCAGGAGTCTTCCCAGTCTAGAGAAGCTGGGAGCTGAACCCGCGGCTTTCTACATCACAGCAACTGCTCTGCCGCTGAGCTACAGCCTCCTTCATTACTGGAGTTTTCTGAAACACTGTATGTGCTCTGTTGTGCCTCTGAACTCACTCATTAGAGCCTTCTCCTGGACAGCTCTTTCATTACTGAATCTGAGCTCAGCAATGCCAGCCTTTAAAAAAACAAACAAACAAACACCAGTAGTAAAGCTCCTAGGATGTGTATGGGTGCGATTTCACAAATTCAGCTTTTGGAATGAAGATACCAAGCACCCAGCTCCACAAGAAGAAAATGCATATGTGATAACACAGAAAGTGTTTTGAGAGCAGGGGATAAAACTAAAATGAAATGCAGTCCCAACTTTCTTTTGTACTATTGGTTTTCTTCAGCTTAGGCAACACTTCCAAATAGCACACAAGGATGCCAACAGACCGGCTTCTCTTTTGCAATCTTCTACAGCCAGATCCAATTGGTTTTTCGAAACAGCCTTTCTTTCGTGCAGACCCTTATGTTTATCAGCTTAGTTCATTCCAAAGCATTATGCTTGCTCTTAGGAAACATTTCAGAAACACATAGTTAAAACATGTCACAAGAACAATACTAATTAAATCAAATCATGGCAGTGGTGGTGGCTGCATTTAATAGCTCTATGGTATCTTGACTATTCCAGAAGTAGTAAGTGGGAAAGCATTCAGGATTTCTAAAATTCTGGCATTTCTTTTCTTAAAAATAGAAGAAGTGGGTGGGGGGAATAAAACATAATTGCAACATGTAAATTTCTTTTCTGATACAAATATCTGGTGGCAAAGCTATTACTTTGTACACAGTAAGGGAGCTCTAATTAATCTATTCAATCTGATCTTCATAATCATAGTTATCTCTAAAGTAGAAAATTAATTGGATGAAGTTAAATATCCCCTTTACATGTCAACAAAATTGGTTTTTCTAGGGATTAAAGGATTAATGCAGTGTTAAGTCCCTAAAGAGGTTAAAACACTTATTATTCATTACAAAGCACATAGATTGGGCTGTTATTATGTCACCACACTTCCTTCTGTTAAAATGAGGAGAGCAGAGGCTAAACTTAACCATTTTAAAGCAATAGGTATGACTACAATCCTGGTTTTACTTAGCTCATTTTTTAAAAGAACCTAAAACTGCAGCCAATGTGACTTTATGTAATCTTCGCCGCAATACACCTAAGCTGCATATTGTTGTGATTATCATATTCCTTTCCATTTCATTCCATTGCGATGGTTTATGCACAGCCCCTTGCTTCCATCTGCAAGTGGATGGAATTCTCTGATCCAATATCTCTCACCTTCCCTGGCATGAAAACAAAAGCTTTAAAAAGCTGGTTTCTATAGTCAGATTAAACTTTCTGCATTCTACAGGCTTGGGACATTTTGTTTGCTCCATTATTTCTTTTAAAATATTTACTGCTGATGACTGAATCAGCACAGAAGAAAAGCTTCAGTGAGCATGAACCTTTTTGCATGCAAGAAGAGCACTGTAGGAACTAACAGTGGCCCGCCTTGTCCAGTCTCCCATTCGACTGCCTGCTTCTCTGTTGTGGCCACACAGACCGTCAGAAACAGCAAGAGGGAAAGGCACCTAAGTGCCCCAATGAGAAGAGATTTGACTGGTGCACAGGACATGACAACCCATCCTGGGAAGCAAGCCACAGTGGGTTGTTATGTCATGCAAACCTGAACCAATTTCCACAGGGTGCCTTGCTTTTCATGAACAAGCCACCCTGGCAGCCCATGGCTTGTCCTAGGGAATTGGTTATTCAAACCCTGATGCCATTCAACCCCTTTATTGTGGGTTGAAGGGATCCGCTACAAAGGCGCTCAGTCTGCTTGATTTTTGCCATCTTGCCAGTGACTGTCCTTACATCAAAGATGAAAGGGCACTTTGGAAGGGCTGTAATTTGTTTTACTATTACTATCATTATTGTTGTTGTTATTGTTATTCATTGTAGTGGAAGTAGTATTCAGTGCCTTAAAATGCACAATTAGGGCCCTACTGTTCATTATAATCTTAATTTTTGTTGATCTTTCACAAGGCTACAAGAGCACTCTTATGCCTATGCAGTGTATGTAGTCTTGTCCTGTCGATTTCTGTGTCTGTTTCAGCTCTCAAAGGGATCAAGGAAGTAGAGTAAGCGGCATTCCAAGAAACTGAAGAGATAAGGCTATGTATATGCTAAATTACACAGCTGTGAATTACCCGGGATAAATAATTGCAAGAGAAAGGAGGGACTGTAGCACAAATCAGAAGCATGGAATATGAGGTGAGGGGAAGTGCACTGGGGGAATACGTGCACCAAAAGAGAGAAGCAGTATCCTCCCCCTGGGTGATGTGATCTTCTTGCTTTTAAATGTTGGATTGGCCCAAAAGGACAGAGGGAACACTCTGGACATAATCTACCTTGGCATTAGCAAAGCTTTCAACATAGCACTCCACAACATCCTGATAAGCAAATTAGCAAAACGTGGACTAGATAGAAAAACTATTAGGTGGATTCAAAGTTGGCTGCTAAATTGGACACAGAGAGTGCTCATCAAGGGCACCTTCTCAAACCAGAGGGAGGTCACTAGTGGGGTGCCGCCAGGTTCAGTCCTAGGCCTGGTGCTCTTCAACATCTTTATTAATGTCTAGATGGAAAAGTACAAAGAATGATAATCAGAATTGCAGACAATACAAAACTGGATGAAATAGCAAACAGCCTAGAAGACAGAATGAAGGATGAAGACAGGGAGATCTTGATAAACTTGAATGCTGGGCTGAAAGCAACAGAATGAGATTCAATAGGGACAAGTGCCAAGTCTTCCACTTAGGAAAAAGAAACCAAATGCATTGATACTAGATGGGGAATATGTGGCTCAACAGAAAAGGAAAAAGACCTTGGAGTTATTGTGGACATCTGAGTCAACAATGTGATGCATCTGCAAAGAGGGCAAATGCTGTTTTGGGGTGCATTCACAGAAGTATTACTTCCAAATCACAAGAAGTAGTAGTTCCCCTATACTCCTCGCTAGTCACATGCCATCTGGAATATTGTGTCCAATTCTGGGCACCAAGATTTAAGAAAGATGCAGAAAAATGTGAAAGGGTCCAGAGGGAGGGCAACAAAAATGTTCCAGGGTTTGTAAACATTGCCCTATGAGGAAAGACTGAGAGAACCGGGCATGTTCAGCTTTGAGAAGAGAAGACTCGTGGTGGGGGGATGATATCACTCTCTAAGTACCTCAAAGGCTGCCACAAAGAGGAAGGTCAAGACCTCTTCTTGCTGATACCAGAGTGTAAGACACAGAATAATCAACTCAAGTTGGAACAGCCCAGATTCAGACTAGATATCAGGAAAAGTTTCCTCATTGTCAGAGCAATACAGCAGTGGAACCAGCTGCCTAGAGAAGTGGTGCACTCCCCAATACTACAAGGAGAAACTGGGCAGCCATCTGAGTGGGATGGTGTACATTGCTGTCCTGCAACAGCAGGGGGTTGGACCTGATGGCCTTCATGGCAGGGATTAAAAAGGGGCAATGACTGAAGAGTGGGGAGGGCAAGGAGACAAGACAGGCTCTGCTAAAAAGTCCTCTCAGGTAAGTGCCAGAGCTGGATGGAGGGGAAGAAAACACATAGCAAATCCTATTGTCCATTGGACATACCATTAGTGGATGAACAAGCCTCACAGCATAGCTTGCTTATAGAGGTGGTTTAGGATCATGTGCAAAGCTATGCAGTGGATTTTCTCAGGAGCCTGATTTTTAAAATAATTTCCAATGTGTTTTGGAAAGGATTCTTCATCCTCAGGGGCCACTTCTCTTTTTCCAAATATGTTGCAAAAATATGTGAGCATCTCAAAACAGAAGCAACTTTAGAAACATTTTTGTGATAAATTTGTAAAGATGCAGCTTCTGAAGAAGGAAATGTGTTGGACAAACATCATACACAACTCTCACAAATACTGAAGTACACTCATAAAGGCAGTGTGGTAGAATGGCTAGAGTGTGGGACTGGGGATCTGGCTTCTAGTCCCCATTTGACCATGAAGCTTACTGGGTTACTATAGACCTGTCACTGACTCAGCCTAACCTACATCATGGAGTTTTCAGGAAGATGAAATGGGCAGGAGAACTATGTAAATAAGCTGTCTTGAATCTCTCACAAGAAGGAAAAAGGCAAGATATTAATATTATGTGGTGATGATGATGATGGTGATGCTGATGATGTCTGATTCACATGCGTGTGGTTATCACTTGCATTAGCATCTCTTTGTAAGTCCATTCAGCTCAAATCAATACTTGTAGTTCCACTGAAAAGCTCTGCATTTGAAGTGATGTGAGATAAATATGAAAACTTGGTGTCTGATTTTTCATCACAATGGCTGTTTCAAGTCAGAGGTAAATCAGCACTTAATGTAATCATCCAATGATGGACATGCATTATATTGTTATCAAAAGCTGGTGAAATAGCTAGTTTTAACCACATTTTTTAAAAAAATGCATGGGAAAAATATGTATCTTTGTCAGGCTAATTAATAATGCTTGCATATATGATAAGAAAATGAGAGTCCGTTTGTATATTTACAGCCATGTGTATATGAAATAAATGGCCCATTAACTTCCTGAGAATGAATGCAGGTGTTATCAGCATGGAAATCCAACTCATGAAATAGTGCAAGACCCCAACCCAATGCTAACCCAGCCTCAAAGCCAAACAACAGGAAAAGCAAACATTGCCAAGCAAACCTAACGATCACTCATTCTCATCACTTTGTCACCTCTCTGTTGGAAATAATACTGGATCTGCGTATATGATAACATTTAAAAATGATATAAAAATGAATGATAGCATTTTTCGTTTTTTATATTTTCCCTGAATTTCTTGCTCTACAATGCAAGCCGAGAGGCAGAGAACAGAGAAACATATTAGAAGAAGGAGCAGGTGAGTTACAGAGTCTGTTCTTCAGTTTTGTCGTGCATGAGAGTGCAGCAAAATATATAGTCCGGTACAAATCTAGAAGGATATGTGATATGATATCTACTTCCTTCTTCCCGGCTTTACAGCCTATAAATTTAATTGTGTGCAATTCTGGAGGATTGCAAAAGAAGAATGGAGCTTTACCATCTAATGTATGCAGAATCAGTGTCCAGCCACCTGGACATTCGCCAATGGATAAGGTTACACCCTCTGGTATGCAACAGGGTGTTTGGAGAAGAGGGAATGTGTGTGAACCTCCAAAATGAGACCGAGAATGTAAAAGTTTGAAAGATGGGGATTGAGTTATTAAGTGGCATGAATTCAGGAACACTGTGCATAGGAAATTTGGGAATAAAAGAGATTTGCACCCTACACAGTTTTAAATTGCGTTATTGGCACTTGCCCAACAAAGAACAGCATACATCACCATGATTCGCCGGCTTACCAGCGTCCTGGGATGATCTTTATGACAAATGCTACCATATTCTTCTGCAACTCCCTCCATGGAATGCAGTGCTCAGTGGCCACTTGGCTTCTCTCCTGTCCCAAGCTGACTTCTGAAAGAAAACATTGGGGACTTACAGAATCTTCAAATGAGACACCCATCCAGTAATCTACAACTGTATTCTGCGTTGAAAACTCATGATTTCTAAATTCTTCTGTATGTTGCTGTTGTCATTTCTTGGACTTTAAAGATTTACCATAAAAGAATATTATGGCTCCCCACCCCGTGCACACACAACATAGCTGGCATCCATTGTGTTCATGCAGATACTACACAGAATATGCATAAGGAAATTGTTGAACTGCTCCTATCCCTTCCTCCTCCTGCCGTTGAGTCCTGACTAATTCCCAAGGTAGTCAAACAGATTTTTTTTTCACCTGAAACAGACATCTAATAGTGTGTGCCCTGTAGCCAATGGCTGTTCTAGCCAAAAATCTCAAGATGAACTTTTGGCAGATTGGATGGGCAATCTGTTCAGAAGAGAAGTTGCCCACCTGAACCACCCTGCATTGCTCTGAATCTGAAGTTGTATTTATGTGTTGCTGTGCACAAATTTAACTCAGTACTTGGAGAAGGAAAGTGTTTGTATATATATCAGGCCTTTGTTCTGTTTGGATTGTGATTGGAGACACAGCCAGAAGGCAGGATCCCATCCCTCCGATTCAAAGACGCACACACAGAGGGAGGGAGGGAGGGAGGGAGGGAGAAGCTCAACTCTGCTTACCTACACACAGTTCTACTAATATTCAAGTAAGTAAGACTTGTCCTGTTACATCAATGTCCTAGCCCCAAGTACTGAGTGTTTTTCATCCTTGAATGTGTACTTTATGCCATTTTAAAATATTTATTCATGACCAAACCCAAATCTTTTCTCAACTGCAAACATAAGAAAGCACTTTATACTTGGTTAGATCATCTAATCCAGTACTGTTGATGTTGACTTGGCTTTCCAGATCCCAGGCAGGTTTTCACCAACCCTCTTGCTTAAGAGATTGTTAATGGGAGATGCTGCCAACTGTAACTGGGGCCACTGTGCTAGGACCCTTCTCATAAAGCTCACTTTAATTAAGGCAGATTTCATACATTTTCTCTCACCCTTCCTCCAAGGGGCTCAAATCAGCACATATATCCCTCTCATAAACAATGAGAACCTCAATCCTATTTTCATCTATTTCCTTCTTTAATAATATTTTCATCTATTTCCCTCTTTAATAAGCTTCAATAGCAATAGACCATTGTTGTGTGCTATTTAGACTTTGGGAATCACCAAATTTACTTACATAGCCCATTTCCCCACCCACATCATGATGTGAAACTCTCCCTTCAGGGTCAGTTTGCCTAGCATTCTCCTGCTAAGAGGCTCTGCAAGTAGAGTTGCTGCAATATTAGGCATGAACACAGAAAAACCCTTCTGTTCTCTTAGGATGCAATCCTGTAACCCGTTAGCTGGCAATACAGCCCACTGAACTAATGAGGATTCCTTCTGAATAAACGTCAATGGAAATATCAGAAGTAAACTCAACAGGCTTAGTCTTACTTTTATAGTGATGTCATGTATTTCCACTAAAGATCATGCCATCATGGAGGCATGGGTGACTGTATATTAGGCATAAAAGTACTCCCTGTGGCTTCTTGAACTTCCAAGAGTTGGGCCCATTGAGATGTGTCACCAAAAACAATCCAGTGACCTAGTCTGAGGAAGAGGTCACTGGATTGCTTTTCCAATAGATCTACACCAAAATGTTCAAGATTCTCCTACTGGCACCCTTCAGCCAGCCACACAAAGCAGGGCCTGCTTTGCTACCTTTAATAGCAACTCGGGCACACTTACCTAGGGGCAACCACCACTAAGTGGAGTTCATGGGGTTGCATGGAATGGGCTTTTGCATTCCCTTGAAGAGCAAGGATATAATGTTGGCTTCTTGATCCCATGCATCCTCTGAATACTGAGAGGCTGGCAGGTGCTGGGACTAGTTCTATTCCTCTTCATCTGATGCACCAGCTGCTCCCTTCCTTCAAAACCTGGTCTTGGCTCCATGGAACAATGTTTCTGTCACATCCCAGTTGGACTATGGAAGTGCAATCTATGTGGGGAGGGCCTGAAAACAGTTCAGAAGCTTAATTGGTCTAAAATTAGATTACTTAGATTTTGTCAGGTGCACCACAGTCTCCTATCCTAAGTTGGTTCCAGTGGGTTCCTGGTTGCTCCTGAGCTCCATGTAGAGGGTTAGTTCTAGCCTTTACAGCCCTAAATGGTTGTATTTTGGGGATGACTTTAACCTATATAGAAAGCCTGGTCCAGGCATTAAGGTCAATAACAGAGGACTTGCTCTAAGTGCCATCTTAGGATTTTGTCATGTGAACACAAGATTTTTGTGTGCTCATGCTGCAACTCCAAAATGTTCTGTCAATGGGAATTTGTCAATGTCCTTCTTTGTGCCACTCCCATCAAGAATTGAAGGTGCTTTCTCTTCAGTGGGCTTTTAATATGTAACACTTAGATCTATTTGCTGCCAGTTTGACTATGGAGCAACTTTTGCCCTTGTGGGTTTGTTGGTTCCTTTAGATTTTAAATATTAATTGTGTTATACTCTTTATTATTGCTTTTTAAAATGGTGGGTGTTGTGGTGCTTTTTATTGCTTATTATATGGCAGTGATGAGGGACCACTTCCAACTGAAGATTCAAATTCAATTTCAGATAAGAACCTGGGGGCAGCATTTCAGTGTGGGGATGGGGCAAAGAGCATAGGGCCAAAATACATAAAGGTACCAGCATATTTAAAATGAAATTGCTTATTGCTACTAACTAAGCCAAAGCGAAGGCATTTCAACCTTCTGGAATGTGTTAGGAAATAGCACAAAGGCTGGGAAATCGCCAAACTATTGGTGGTTAGAGGAAAGAGTTTCCCCATTTATTTCCATCCCTTCAAACATCCCTTTGCATCCATGAATCACTTCTCTCCATTGAAATGAATGGGTAGACACATAATAACTATGAACACCTGTTTGAGATTGAGATGAAATCTCACATATCTGTAAGATCCAGGTAGCTTTCAAACACCAACTTTTAGCCCAAGACACAATTATAACCAGTTAAACTTTTTAAAATGAACTTCTTGTAAATGTCAAAGGCAGGCACTTGCCATGGAAATGCTGACAGAACTCAATGTCAGCAGTATAAATGATATTGCTATAATATGTGATATAGACAAGTTGAAAGAGACAATTGGAATGAACCTGGTAATCGAACAGGCCTATTACCAAACATTTCTTAGCAAGCTCTTCGCAACTGACTATAAATCTTAACCAGGAACTTCATAATTAAGTGACTTTCTCTTCAGATTCCTGCCCAAGAAGGCTGCAAATAATTATGAATGTGTTTTATAAAAATGCTAATAATATCCCCTAATTCAGTTTTAAAACCTCTGCATCGAATGAAACCCTGATGCAATAAAGAAGTTTCTCCACGTCTGCTTGGACATCCAGCTTATACTATAAAATAAATGATGACTCCACTTACTGCCTTCAGTATATTCTTATGAGATGTAGGTCACTAACGTGGGTGAGGAAGACAAACGCTTTGACTGTAAATTTTTACGGCTCCAAGTTTTTAATTTGAAAAATTTGTAAATCTGTAGGGCCTGTTGCCTGACACCCAAACTTACTTCCATTTGCCCATCAACCTGAGGCCTACTTTAAATACGACGTGCCCAAGCAGAATGCATTTACCTACATGGCATTTTGTTGAGCATGTGCCCCGTGCGCCAATCCACATCCATGAAGGACTTTCACACCATCACTATGTGAATCTCTGCAATGTTGTGCAGGCATGCGCACTCTCCCTCTTAAATGAGTCACTGGCCTCATGAATGCCTGCACAGGTGAGGCTCCATCTCACTCAGGCAAGACCTGATTGGGAGGAACAGAAGGGCTTTATTTCCAGCCCAACTTTTCCTGGCAGACCCAGTCCTAGGGCAGATGGCCATTTAGTTAATTCAAAGTGCCAGGCACCTGAATGTTGTAGTTTCAGGTGGAAGGAAAGAGCTGCCTATTCTATATTTTGCTCTTCAGGTATAACCTGATTGGTATGAGCAAGAAGGGGCTAGCGGGGCACATAACCGGCTTCTGAAAACTCTCCCCTATATTTATGGATAGATAAATTAGGTGGGATATCCAATTTCTCCAGGAAGAAAAATTATCTAACAGGGCTTGGACTCACATTAGCACTGGAGGAAGCACCATTACTTTTCTTTGTCCAAATTGGAGAGGGAGTGAGGGAGAGGGATTCTTCCACTGCAAGAGATAAATGCAGCAACTGGGTTAGCAGCCTGGCCACCAGTTTAATTCCTCCTCAGTGCCCAGGATCTAGCATTTCTAGGTATTGTTGAGGAGAAATGGTGACTGGAGGGAGAATAATTGGAAAAAATGTGGCATGGCCACCATATTTTTAAAAGTGCCAAAGGGAATATTCTTTATTTAAGCTCACCACATTTTACCATTAATGCTATATAGCCAACACCTTTGTAAACTGGCTTAGCTTGCTTGCAGTATTTGAATTTGATAAAATTGCCCCCAATGGGGGAGCTTTTTTCTTTCAAATGCATTTGTCTTCAAACCTGTCCAAAGAAAGTGTCCCACGCACAACCTGGTCATGCTCTTTCTGCCTCGGTACAACCGCCAAGTCAAAAATGTGGCCTGCAACATGTGTTGGGCTGACAACTTGAGGCAACGGCAGGTTCTGAGTTGCTCCATTTGCATAGCTTCGCTTATACAGAACACTCTTATATTTCAGTATTATGCTACATTTAGCAGAGTGAACAAGGTCACATATGAGCTACATTGTCTTAATGCTATGAGTGAGTCACTTGAGTGCCCTGCAGTCTGTAAGGCAAAGATTGAAAGAGTTTTTACGGTGCAAAAAATGCCTGTGTTATGTTGCTGAGTCCAAATACAGAAATTCAGGAGGTATCTAATTTTATATCTCCTGCCCATTTAAAAAAAAGACATGGCCACACTAAAACAATATCATGATCTAAATAGATTTCAGCTTCCTTGCAACCAACATGATTTGCCACCACAGCTCACATCCACATATTTTTATGCCAACATTTCTTCTAAGGCCAACATTTTAGCCTCATTACTGTCTTGTAAATGTGGTTAAGCTAAGAAATGGTGGGTCCTCCAAGGCCAACCAGTCAGTTTTATTGCTGAACAGGCATTTGAAGCAAGTTCCCTTGCCCAGCATTATAGCCATTGTACCACATGGAGGGCTCCCTGGGAGAAAGCAAATCTCTGTCATTTCAGAATTCTTCAGTGTGGAGCTGTTTTGCAGAGAAGGGCTGCAGGGCTGCAGGGCCCCTTAATTTAGAAATGCTTCCCCTGCCAAAGTCAGACAAAGGTAGCCACACTTCATGTGTAAGGCCAGTTTATTCTGGTGTTGGGATATGCAAGAATAGATTGTTCTTTTCATAAAGTCTATTATAGCCTTCTCACATTTCTCAGAATAGCAACAGTTTTTTAAAAATTCTAAATTAAATCATAACTATAAAGCTCTGTGCTGTCACCTTTGAAACATGCCAAATCACAAGGCCTGAAATATAAAACGGATGCTGAAATTCTGGATGTATTTAGCATGTTCTTCATAAAGGAGGCATTCTTCTCCAACTAGGAATGGGCTCAGAAGAATGAAATAAGTTTCAGTGCAGCAAAAATCGAAAGCATGCAAAGATTATGAGGATGTGTCTGTTTGCAACTACAAATCAAAGAACAACACCAAAACCATATGTTACAAACAGCAAAAAAAGGGGAAAAACCTTTACTAATCTTTATAAAACGTCACAAGTACCCACCAAGAGAGTTTGGAGAGTTTGCATGATCAAGTCATATACATGTGCATTTGTGCACAGCATTTTAGCAAAAGATACCACCACTGGGTGTAGGAAAGACCTGTTTAAGGTTTTGGAGAATTTGGCTTATGCTGTATTGATAGGAAGCACAGTCCTAGCATAATATCTTCTCTGGTTTTACATTTTGTAACCTTATGATATTTTTAATTGTGCTAGAGACCAGGGTTTTGGCAAGTATTAAGGAGGTAGATTTTAAAGTGCTAATCTGGGGTGTGGGAACATAATTGACACAGTCCACTGCTTTCTTAAAGGAATAAACCATTGATCCAACACACACACACACACACACACACACCCTATTGGAAGGAAATTAGTTACACTGACTCAGCATCACTGAAAAATCAGAAGCAAGGGGTTTTTCGGGAAAGTGAAATCAGGTGGATCCAAAGCTGAGCCACCAGGACACCCTTTTCATTTTATCAAGGAACTGAATTGAATGAGGAAGGTCAATGTTGAGCAATACCTATAAATAGTGGCAAAGTAGAGATATAAGTACTGAACCAATTCAAACAAGCTGACCAAGAATGCAAAGATTAAAGTAGGGAGCAATAGTTCAGCAGACGCTGGAAGTCCTGGAGTTTAGAAGTACAGAAACCTTGAAGAATTAGAAATGAGGAACAATCAAAGACTGCTGCTTAGCAAGAGATCATTGTTGACTGTTACCAGGATAAGTATTGTTCTGAGATCAAAGGAAATAAAACCAAGAAAACCTTTCTCCTGAAAGTGGACTGTTTTTATGACTGATTGACTTTTCTCACCTACAGAACAGCAAATTCTCTAACTAGTTCAAATCAAAACAGAAGTTCAAGTTGGAAAATCAGCTTCTAACCATTTGAGTGTCATTTCTAAGCTTGTTCTACATAACATTATGGGCCTTTTCATACTATTATGGATCTGGTCACAGAGAGATTTGTGATTTACTGCATTGTTTGCCATGTCATACAAACCTATTGACTGACTTGTTGCTGTGCTCAGCAAGTGTCCATAGAACACCACAACAGCCCATGGGCTCTTGCTGGGTTGTTAACCACAACAACAAGCCACCTTTACCAGGTTCCCATGACACAGCAAGCCACACCGGTGAGAGTAATTATACATATTCCAGTGGCACACAACTGGCAGAGGCAGCAAGTTTATTTCCCCCTCTGTGGATGGTCTATAAGTTATGTTGTATATAACATTATATGAGGAACCTATGGGAAAGAGAGGGCCTGATTTATAGAAGAGTTTTCCCCTGCATTCACGCACGCGCACCCACACCCACACACATGGTTGGTAAAGTTATGACAAGTTTGGTCAAGCAGCATATGGCCCTCTATGAAGCCTGCCTACCTGAGAATGTTGTTCTTTCCAACCTATCTCCAAATCAACTCTAACTTATGGTGACCCTAAACTCAAGGCCATGGCTTCCTCTGTGGAATTGGTCCAGCTCATATTTGGTCTTCCCCTTCTTCTTCTGCCTTCAACTTTCACTAGCATGATGGTCTTCACCAGTGAGTCTTTCCTTCTCCCTCTTCTTCTCTCTCCTTTGCCCCCAAGTAATATTTACCCAATATGGTAAATATTATCAAACATGTCAAAAAGGTTAAAGGAAATTTTGAACCACACAGTGGTATACAATTCTCACTTGCATGGATAGTGCACACCACTACAACATACTTAGATATGCCCCTTGTATGTGTGCACAAGCTTTGTTACTTTGTGTTACATTCCACAATATTTAGAAATCCATACAGAATGGGAGAAAATTCACAGAACTGATCATTTGCCAGCATGAATGCAAAAGAGTGCTATATTTACAGAAGAGGCATCGTGAATTCCAATAAATGTTTATTTGGAGTAAGGGGAGGTTGCCTTTTATTTTTGTTTTTTGTTTAGCTAAGAACATGCAGGGAAGAACAGATGTATAAACTCAGTACAACAGGGTTCAGTTGCACAGCAGGTCATGGGACATGTTCATATCACAGAAAAATCAAAGTTCTCTGTTCAAGAAATATTAATCTTTCTCTATAAATACTATGATGTAAGGAAAGTAGTAGTACCTAGCCATGAAAATAGTTTTACTCACTGCTGATTCAGGCCATGAGCACCTGGGCAACTCAGGCAGCCAAGGCAAAGAATCTTTCTCTTGTCTTCAGAAGCACATAATAGCCTTGTCCGATAGTGGAACTCTCTGAGACCTTTTGATGTGTCTACCAAGATTGCTTGAAAAAGCTGCTTGGAAGACTGTGTGAATGGAAAGAATAGACAAGATCTCAGGCACGGTGGACTCTGACTTCACAAATGTTATTTTAGAATGCAACATTACTTCTAGAAGCTCACATGTTGTGTCTGGCTGCAATTTCGTAAAGCTCTGAAATGGGTCTGAGAGTGCTTCCTCTGAGCAGAAAGGACTGCTGGATGAGCAACTTTGGGGCCAGTTTCAACCTGGTGACCAGTTAATGTACAATTTTGAAAATGTTATATGCTTTGCTGAGGCAGTCAAACCCCGAGATATGAACATCGGGGGGGGGGGGGGGAACTCTCTGACCAATCTTCAAAGGCATCCTTCTGAATTCGCATTATTACAAATGCTGTATGATCTGTCCCAGTGGGAGAATAAGAATATTTTAGTTAATCTAAACCATTTGGGTACAGGGAAACAATAAGGGTAAGATGGTGCTTTCTTATATTAGGGAATATTGGAATGATGCAGCTGTAGAAAGCAAAGAACAATAACAGTACCAACAATTTTAATATTCTCGCCTTTGTGAGGTCCATTGAACCACAATAATTCATCTAGGTCCCACACAGATGTTGATAATATAATGTTTATTAAATAGGGTTATGTGTCCAATTAAAGCTCTAAAGACAGCCCTACTGAAGAAGAGTTTCTCCAACTTAGAACTCCAAGACGTAAGAACAGTGATGCTGAATCAGACCAAAGGTCCACTGAGTCCAGCATCTTATTCACTCATTGTCCAACCATCTGCCCATGGAACACCCACAAATAGTTCAGGAGTTTAATAGCACCCTTCTGACCTTGTCCCCCAACAACTGGTATACATAAGCGTACTCCCTCTGACACTGGGAGCCACATACAGCCATCCAGCACCACTAGGAGCAATCTATAGCCTTGCCCTCCATGAATGTTTCTAATTCCTTTTTACAGCCATCCAAATAGGTGCCATCACTAACTTTGTGACATAACAAAGACAACAGAGAGGAGGAAAGTCGGGAAGCTGGACTAAATTTAAGGAGACTGGATATCATTGTGGCTGAATACACCTGGCCAAATCTCTGTTTTAAGTAACAAGGAGAAGTCCTGAAGGCAAAGGAGAAGATCAGGAAATCATAAACATCACAATAATGCTACGGAGCAACATTGGAGGCAGTATCAAATAGGAAGCAATGCTCAAGGCCCCTAAGGCCTTCAGCCTGCAGTCAAGAGATCGCCTCAGTCCCAAATGTTTGAGTTGAGTGGGTCTAACAGTTTGAGAAGGATGCCAGAGATTGCACCAGCCTTAAGTCGGGGGGCGGGGGGGGATGGTTATTTCTCTGCTAATACTGCTGCGCAGTTTTCTGCTCTAGGCAGCCAGAACAGCAGAAAAAGTTCATGAAACTTTTGCCACTGACTCCAGCACAATCAGAATTGTGCCTCTATTGAATTCTGTATTCAAAGGGGAGCATATATCAAGGCATTTTCTGCGGCGTTCATAGCTGAGCTCAAAAGGCATTAATGAATTACATCCCATGCCAAGGCTGAGGGAGGACAAGTCTCCTCTCCCGAGTATCAAATGGGAAGCAGAGGCCCAAGGAGATTAAAAATCAGAGTTCAGAAAGTATTTGTGTTTCAGTACACTGTCTTTTCTGCAAGCTCTGCTCCCATTCCCCCCGCCTCCGCCCCTTACAGAAACACAGGCCAGGATTCTGACATTTCAGAAGTATTACACAATATTGTTCCCAGGACTGCTGAAGTTAAACCTTAAATGCATGTTTTATTAATAGCTCCCAAACCAAACATTTTCAACTGAGCTTGGACTGCTTTAAAATAATTCTTAAAACAGAAGCTACTGAGTAATAAAACAAACTACCAATGTCATTTAATGTGCACAGATGTTCAAAGAGACTTTCCCCGCTGTATTTCTTGTACATAAATATGCAACCTGCCAACCTCCAGTTCTTGTTATAACGTGATGTTCACCTCAAATTTTGCTCAGAGTGAAAGCATCTGTCTATATTACAGCTCCAAGTCACTCACAGTCCAATTGACAAAATCAGTTTACTACCAGTGTGAAGCCAATCGTGCTCTTACTACACTTATGACCCCTCAATTGTTCCAGCTTCTGCAGTTTGGGCAAGCCTAAATGGGGTGATTATTCCGCAGCTAGGGGTGCACCACTGAGAAGGGCAACTACTTAGGAGGAGATGAAAGAGTATATCCAGACACCCTGTCTTTCACTGTACTATTGTCCTCTTTCAGCAAGCTGCTAACTTTCCGCACTTCAATTAAAACCTAAGGAACAGCATCAAGAGGTTATTCCTCCCATAGACCTTTTTCAGATGAGCAAGTGCAAGACAGCCTGGAAGGCTGCAGAGCAATGCAGAAATGTGTCATTGAAAGAAAACAAACATTCAGCACCCTCATTTGCCCTGCAATGGTTAAGTAAGCTCAAAAACATCACAAAATACATTAAATAACTCTCTGAGGGTGAGGCAGAACAATAGAGCCTTCTTCCATCAGAAAATGAGAGATTTTGGCACAGCATGCCCTTCGTTTCCATTCTGGAGCTGGATGCAGCCCTGTCCTGCTCATACCTGCACTATGGTAGATGTAACATGCCATTCCCCCATCAAAAACAGAAAAAGAAATATCTCAGAAAAAAAGAAATACTATACAATTTCTCCTTCTGCTGGAAAAAACCCAGTAAAATATCTTTGCAATTTCTCTGCCCACAAATGGGGGAAAGTTGATCCATTCTAAGACTCACTCCAGTCATGCTAAGTAGCCTGTATTTCTATTCCTCCAGATTAGCATAAGCCGAGGGCAAGACTTTAGATGTAGCTGTTGCCCTTCCTATTGGGCTTGCTCTGTGTCTCTTTAATTCTTCATTTGCATTTAGTTTGTATCTTGAGACATCTGAGTATCAGCACACTAGGTTGGACCAAGCCTAAGTCCTATAGAAATTAATGGCATTTGAATGAGTTTTGACTAACTTGTCACCACTGATGTCAATGGGGGCCAAAGTGTGCCTAATATAGTCTGGGTACATTCTGCCTTTGGAACATACGTTTTGTCATTGATCTGTTCAGTATGTGTAGTCAGGTATGAATTACCTTCAGAGAAACTGCATACAGAAATGCAGCCTCACTGTAGATCTTTCTCTTGTACAACCTTTCTCCCACAAGACATGCAATCAATGGAAGGATTTGCACTGTGTTATAGAACTCTCCATCCCATATTCTTCCTAATTAAGACAGGAGCTCAATGAAAGTATTTGCCCAGTCATTACACAAGGTTGCAATAAATCGTGGGGACAAAAGTCCTGTTCAAACATTTCTCTTTTAGTCCATTAAATATTTCACAAGAGGATGCTTTCAGGCAACGTTCCCTAACAAGTAATGATCACATCGCCTCAACACATCAACAATATGGTGGAACGTAATTTCAGCTGCTCCATAAATGTGGCTGGCCTGCATGTAGCATCTTCAGGCACTGTGAACAAAGTAGATAAGTTCTGCTGCCTGCTGCCTTCCTCAACTTGGTGCCCTCCAGATGTTTAGATGAAACCTTTCATCAGCTCTATCCAGGAAGACCAGTGGTCACATGTGATGGGCTTCAGTTTCTACTTAGATTGAAAGAGCTATAGACAATATTTGTGTTTAATTCTGGCCCTACAGCATATACAATATAATGCATGTCATACAATTTCTAATTAAATCTAAGTTTCCCATCCCACTGCCTAAGTAGACCTAGCAGAGAGTCAAGAAACACAAGTCTTCGGCTCACTGGGCATTCACCCCAGCGTTGAACATCAGATCAGCACTATACCCGGCTTTTGCTTTCCATTGCCTGCACTAAGAAAGGTTCACAAGGTGCCCAGCAGGTCTGCTCCTGCTGATACCAGGCTTTATGAGCTTCCTTTGTCCTAAAGGGTCTCCCTCATGAGATCTTCATAAGCAGATAAACTTCCCTCCAACAACATATAGGCAGGAAACTACCTTCTACCAAGTTAGCACATTGGCCAAGCTAGCTCAGTACTGCCCAGCCTTGGTTCTTCAAAAGTTGCCGCACAATTTCTGTCTTCTTCATCCACCATGGCCAGTGGTGAAGAATGCTGGAAGCGACCGTCAAACAAGGCCACAGATCCTAGGACCTTCTGTTTGTAAAAGCATCTGCTCTACCACTGAGCTACAGCAGTGAGAGTGAAGGTGCTTGTCCCTGTGTATTTCCTTACTTACCCTTCTGTTCTGAACCAGCCGTTAGATACTAACCTTACTAGGAAGCTTACCCCACCTGCCCGTGAAGTCATGTCTGTCCCCCAAAGGGATGTTTGCAAACTGAAGTTCCTACATGAGTCCCTTTCTTTCCTCCATTTGTTAAGAAGACACTTCCAAAGGCCTTGCTCTATGTTCATCATTTGTACATGTACAGCTTTTCATTCAACAGAGACCTTCTACAGCTATAGCCCCAATTCATGGATATAATTGAGTTTGCCTAGCAGTCTTGGGGTGCAGAGTTGCTGTTGTAGGCTTCTGTTTCTATTTTCACTGTACTGGGCTCCTTGAGCTGACACTGGGTGATGGCTGGGACCTCTTTTAATTGGTTTGTTCTTATACTTCTGCTTTTCTATATTGTAGGTTTCATTATTTTTAGTCATTCTAAGCTTCCTCAAATGCCTGATTGTGAACAATCAACTGAAATTGAAAAACCCACTGCCATTGGACCAGTCCGGATGTGTGAACAAGCAGAATAAAAATATTTCATATTTTCAGTTCCATAGTTCATCTTCCTACAGCTCTCCTACGGCAGCAGTTCTCTACATCTACCTGAGAATAAGTCATACTGAGTTCAAAAGATTGTATTGCATATGTGTGTACTCCTTTCATCTGACTTCTGTGCATAATCTCATTCTTTGGCAGTTCTATTACAGGCAGTCCCCAAGTTACAAGCATCTGAGTTACAAACAACACTTACAAACAAACTGCCATAAGGCCTGCTATTTTTTTTTTTTTTAATTACTGTAGAATAGAGAGGAAGCAAAAGGGACAGAGGGAGGCCTCCAAAGCAAGCCTTCCTGCGAAAGCCAATGGGAGGGGAAAATCTCCCTAGCATTTCCTTGCTGCAAAGAGGCAGTGCTGATGAGTTTGGGTAGTGGGAGGGGAGGTGGGCTAGAAATATATGTGGGATTCCCACTTTCATGGGGATCCTGTACCCCTGAACCCCACAAATGTGGAGGTTCAACTTTATGTGATCCAACATACATACAAATTTGACTTCAAGATAAATTTCTGCTAGCTCAGGAACCAGATTTGTTTGTAACCCAGGAACTGCCTGTGTGTCAGCAAGGATTATTGTGCAAATTGAGATTTCTATCGATCAGTTTCTGACTACTTGCTTGGCAGCACACTATTGGGAACCTGGTGCATATCTGGTTACATGCGGGTTCAGAGGAGGCAAGATATGGTGTTCAGTTGCTGATACCTGGATCTATTAAAAACTATGCTGAGAGGCTTTTAAAGAAAAGTTAAAAGGGCTTATTTACCTACAAACAATCCATATGTGACTTGCATGAAGGAATGATGTTGGTATGTACATTTGGGATTTCTTGCTTCATGGTTAGCTGGTTAGCTTAAAGAGGAGGAGAAAGAAAACATGTTTCTTCAGTCATGGTAGGAGAGAGAGAGAGAGAGAGTGCCAGCAAAAAGGTGCTGTGACCTTTTCCCATTCCAGGTGAAGTGGGAGGAGTGAAAGGACAGGAAGGACATAGTTCAAGCAGAGAGGCCAGTCTTGTTTCGTCTATGGCATTAACTCCTTCCCTCCCACCCTGGTTAGTGGACAGTGCAGTGTTAAGGCAGGTAATATTAAACATACCAAACAACACATCCATCTGTACAGTCCCTCATTTATTTAGGCTGCACTCTATCTATGCTTACCTAAGAGTAAAACATTGAAATCTGGGGGTTTCTTTGTACTTCACAATAGCCTACCAGGGCTTAATTTACCTGCAGGAGCTGCTGCATCTTGTCACGCTCCCTTGGAGCCACCTTTGCACAGCATCCTCAGGTCCCCCAGCTTGTTTGTATCATGCAAACCCAGGCAGCAGGGGTTATTTGAGGCTTCATCAACCCTCCAATAACCCTAAACATGCCATGGGTTCTCTAGCCCTCAAGCAGCACCTGCCAACTAGCTCCACATGACACAGCAAGCCATGGCAAGCCAGGTCCCCATGGGCCCAACGCAACGCGACATCCCCTGTGAGTAAATTAAGCCAGTGTGGGCTGTTGCGTCATGTGCACCAGGGCAATGAGGCTTACTGCTGAGTAGATCCAGAAATTACTTAAATAAGATTAGTATTATGACCTTTGCATGTATGCAAAAACAATAATTGAATTCAGTATTATGGTCTCTTTGTAGATTCTCCTATTTATGTGCAGTATCATTGATAACTCCCCCTATTCTCTGCCTTTCCTTAATTACCAAACCTTATTTAGACAACAGTGCTAGCATTTCATTTCAACCATGCTATGAGGTTGAGTACTATATGTCATGGTATCTCCCAAATTATTGAATAATCCTCTTGGAAAGATCTTTTATAATTTGAATGATAAAGCAAGTTAGCATATTTATGTGAAACTGTATGAAAATTCCTTTATTTCTGCCAATATGAGAATCTCTACTTAACTAGGGAAGTTATTGCTATATATGTAAAAAATACTGTCATTTCCCATTTTAGTAAAACTTTATACTTTGAGGTTTAAGTTGACAGCCTGCATAATTCTATAGCATCTTTGAGGCTGTTATCCTGTGTACAAGAGCAGCAGGATGTGTATAAATTGTCTCAGCCTGTTGTAGTGACAGTAATCCCATGTGCTGCTTAGGGAAGTTTGACCCAGTGACTGAAGATGTTTCAACCACACGGACACTTTTAATTGCACTTAAATTTAATAATGCCCTTCAAAAACAAATGACTCTGAGGACCACATCTCGTGCAGTCATCCTAGTATGCACGCAACGGTTTAGGTATCTATCTTAGTGTTATAGCACTGAGAGACAGACAAATAGACACACACGCACACGGAGATCCTTTTCATTATTATAGATGTCAGAAATCTATGTTGCTTTCTGGAAGTCAGACAAGATTGTCAAGTGTCCAGTTTTAGAGGCCATGAATTCATTCAAACCGTTATTAGAATGTCTGCAGGGATGGTTCGCTTTTTGCTTCCTTGAATGCTCCCTAAAAGCTCACTGAGCTCCCCAACTGGCAGAGAAAAATAGACACATTTAATTCTTCTCCAAGAGAATTTCACAATACTATTTCCTTCTGAAATGTTAATCTGGCAACTGATCCAAACACAATTCTTTTTCTTTTTCCCCCCATCATTGTTTCATGAAGATAAAAGTAGATCCAAAGCACTATGAGGACTAGAAAAGAGAAAGGAGGAAATGTGAGGGCACCCTTTCGCTCCATAAAATCTACAGGCCAGACCTGCTGGTCAGGAAGATTGTAAGAATCTATCATCCAAGGTGATAGCTTTGCTCTTTGTTCATCCTATGATAAGATGCTCCTTTGGGAAGTGTACTTGGCTTTGTTTTGGTACTTTGCACTGGAAATTTGCCTCAGATGCAGGATTTTTTAGGGGAAAAAATTCATTCCTTTTAGCTGATAAATAACAGGAACCTTTCTTCATTCCCATAACATATACCTGGTGTGCTTGGTTCATAGTTGCTTAGGTCTCCTCCTCAGAGCTACGTTGAATCTGGAGTTTCATTATTCCTAACCCTAACCCTAACCTTTGAAAGCAGAGAAGAAACAAATTATCAGAGATAATATTTCTAGCCAACTGAAGCTATTCTCTTAACTAAAATATCTATGTACCAAAAAGAGAATCAAATGAAGAGCAACTTTGGTTCCCTTGTCCATAATTACAGAATTATTCACCCCTGAAGATATTCCAAAATCCAAGCTTGTGCCTTATTGAGAAGAATTTTTAGACCTTGTGATTTGGCTTGACTTTTGGAGGCTGGGGGCCACATCATCCAGGAAGCAGGCTGTAGTTTGGAGCATATTTGCCCTATATTAAATATTCCTATTTATTAACCATTTTAAGATATATTTTTCACATGTGTGCCCATGCACACATGCCTGAGCTGTGAAATTCCAGTTAAAATACACATTTTTCATGCAGCCCAGTCCTAGGCTGTTAGATATGCCTAAGCCCTAGTAATGTGTTTGTTGGTTTAATTTTTTTTAGTTCACCTCATCCTGTACTCAGAATGACTTTTGACTATACTTGAAATAAGTATCATGAGTAAAATAGCAATACATTTTAATTTAAGACAACCGTGCAAACAAGAGAGAAATCCTAAACTGCACCGCTCTCAACTGACCTCAGTTCCCAAATGCCTGGCCGAATCAGAAGGTCCAGCAGCCCCATCCAAGTTGTGCTTCGGCGAACTTCCTCCATGAGCCGAACAGGCCCGGGGACGTCTTACTCTGTATGCCATTTGGGCATGAAAGGGTTCCAGCAACCCTGCATTGAGTTTTTAAAATAATACTTGAAACCAGCTGTTTTCTATCCTAATAAGTTTCTTTTGATTGGGGCGTCTTCAGTTGGCTTCCTTTCTTCCCTCCTCCTCCTCCTCCTCCTCCTCCTCCTCTTTAATAGGCTCTACTTTAGTTATGTACATCAGAAATTTGCCAAAATTAACTTCATTCTCAACTTCAGTCTGAAACAAAAGATTCCTTCCCACCCTAAAATGCGTAACCTATCCATCTCCCCGCTCTTTTCCTTTATTATGCTAAAAAATTGTGTCGAAATTATCGAGTCGTTTTGCATGAGTTGCTTGGCTATGATCTCCAGGCAGTGTATGTGCTGCAGCCACCAGATTTCAGAAAGATAAGTAAACTTCTGAATCTGATAGTGTGTGCAGCTGAATACCAAAAAGGGGCTTCTTTGTTCTCCATAAACAGAGTATTTACTTTGATCTGGTCAAATGAATTAATGAAAGGAAATGACACATTCAAATTTTGCATGTGTTTGGGCGCAGAAGACGGAAATGAGTTTAATTTATTGTGGTTGGGGGTTGGGGGTTCACCCCCTTTTTCAACAGGAGGCGGGGAGAGGCATCGCCTCTAAAATATGGCCCCATGTGCCACAAAGCAGGCCTTTTCTCTGGTTAAAAGCCACCTCATAGCACTGTATATAGCCATGTATATGCAAGCAGTTCAGAGTTATTACCAATCTCAGATAGGAAACCATTCACTTGATCTTTGCCTCAATCCTATTAGGACCCCCCTGGAGTTCTAAATGGATACCAGCCTGTCACTGCACTGTTGCTGTGACGACCTAGTCTTTATAGGACAAGAAAAAGAAGTGATAGTGATTGGCAGACCTTCCTTGCCCTAGTATGTAACACAAAGGAAAACAAAATGAGGAGGAAGTGAGGCTCTTATTATAGGTTTGATGCTTCTTAACCTTACAGAACCTTACACCCGGTAAATGTCACCATCTGAACGCAAAGCTTCCAAAGGCTAGACTAAAGTAATGTTTTGGCGTCAGCTATAGGGGGAAAGAAAAACAAGCCAAAGGAAATGATTTGCATTTATTTAGAAATGTTTGGAATGCAAAGGAACGTGTATATGACTGAGCAAGAGTAGGGGAAAAAGATCTTAGGGCTAAAAATCTATTCTGCCTTCTGCGCAAGGACTCCTGCTGAAGTTAGAAGCACTGATCTTTGGGTAAGGCGAGCAGGTTTTGGCCCCCGGTGTAAATGAATGAGAAGCTAGCAAAGAAGGGGATTGTATGCGGCCCTATTTGCCCTGCATGTGAAAGGAAGGAATTTGATAAATCCCACCATATGGCGCCATACTGTATCTTGATGGCTATAAATAATAGCCTTTCTGTTTCAGATTTGCTTTTGTTTTTCTTGGTAGCAGTGACAGATTTCTAGCAGCGGTGGTTATGAGAAGTGGTGGTGGGCTTTTATCCGCCTTTTTTGGTGCAACTTCTAAACATACAGGAGCTGAAGCAAACAGGATAGGATACTTAACGTTCTCTAAACAGTAAGCATTCAGAAGTCCAGATTATTGCCACCTCAAAATATTGGTTTTGTCATTGAGTGTCTTGACTTTCTCTAATCAAGAATTGTCAAATATAAAATATTTGTTTACAAAAATGATGGTTAAGAAGAAGAAACTGTCTTTAGGGTATCTAATTGCTGAGTTCTAAAGTTTCAGCTGGCATTCTCATAGATGTTATTTCATCATGATGTGAAATTCCAGATTATAGGAGGAAGGTATTTTTCACACTGGGTTGTGAAAAAAAAGGTGAAGTTTTGTTTCATTTTTACACTTTAATGTATATTTTGTGAGGTACAGAAGGTTGAAGCCTTCACAGCTCTTCTTAAAAAGAAAGTTTGAAGCTGAATTTCTTATGCAGTCATTTCCTTACTTTCCAGCAAAGATTTCAAAAAATGTTTGATCCAATATTTATGCAGAATCCAATATTTCAGGGTGTTGATGTGAGGAATATTCTCTGTATTGTTTAAAAAAAATGGGGGAAGCTGTGTGAAAAGTTAGAGTGGCAAAAGGAGAGTTGCTTTGTAATGAGAGAATGTGAACCTTTTTAAGGGTAAACCACAGCAAGAACTAAAACTTGTGAGAGATGTTCAGTTGCGTTCAGTGGAATTAGATATGTAGCCTATAGGTTTAAGTTATATATTTTCAAAAACCTGTTCTTTTGGAATAAGGAAGAAATAAGTTTTTTACTGATGTACTTTGCTTTAATTCGATACAAGATCTTCAGTTCTTCTCACAGTTCTCAGCTGGAAAAATGATGCCATATATACACATGCAGAATTATGCAGTTTAGTAAATTCCTGTTAAATTTAATTAAATTATTCTTTTTCGCATCAGTTGATCATCCTGATACTGTCAATGCAATGTAAATTTCAGAAATGTAATAGGACTATCTCCACCATTACTTCGATCATGTTTATGATTTCTATATTGAAATTTCCCTTTCTTACTCCTTTTACCTCCAAAGGCCTTTCTGAAAGAACACATGAAATAACATAGTTAATGCATATTATACTAAAAAAAATCCAGTAGTTTTAAAACAATGCATTTTAAGGAACTATTGCATCTTTTCTGCAACATCCTTTGAAAACTGGCATAACAGAAAGCTTTTTTGGCTTAAAAACAAAAGAAGCTACACATTCTCTTCAGATTCTGGTACTATGGTCTTACAATAAAAGGCAAACTGTGGAACGAAAGTATTCATCAAATGTATTGCATGAACTTTGTTGAACAGAAACAGAGAAATCAGAATAAAGCTAGATAAAATGCATTGTTCAGTATTAAAGCTTTGACTAATTATACAGATTTTTCCCCAAAAGTGAAAAACACAGGCCATGCAATGATATTAAAACCAAAAGCCCTAAAAAAGTACCAATTACTTGTTAGTATTTCATTCATAATTTATTGCAGTTTATAAACTTTGCAACAATTGATGCATTTTCTTTCATTGTTGTACATTGGACTCCAAATAATTTTTTCTTTGCATTAAATAAATAACATTATATAAAATAAATAAATCCTTTCCTTTGTGGACCTATAAAAGTTTTAGAGGAGAACCATAATCTTAATTAGGAGAATTTATTGTTGTTTCAGTTTGAGCTAATTTGACAGTACTTCTTGCAAGAACTAGAAATCTTAGTTCAAATTAATTTTAAATAACAAAAATATGCATTTGGGCAAATATTATTTTCAGTACATTTCTCAGATTTAAAATGTGCTATCTATTTATTTATCTGGTTATATGTACTTTCTGTAACTACAGTGTATTCATTTATGATATATTTTCCCTTTTATTTCAAACAATTCTCAGAGATCAATACAATTCCTTTATCAATACATTGCAATATCTGGTTTTTATAATGTCCTCATTTATCATATACCATGGTCAGTGTTTTTCTGGACACTCGTACTTCTGAACTGTGTGCCCTTTCATTTCCCCAAGATATGTGACTAACACAAGTTTTACCATATTGTCAGTGTACATCTTTTTACAGCTGCTGTTTCCATCACATTTTTAAATAAAACAAAATGTATTGATATATAGCAGAGAGTTAAGCTAGTTTTTAAAAATCCAGTACTAATAAGGAATATTTTCTTTCCCTTAAAACATAATATGATAACACCTTCCAATTTTTGATTACCCTTCGGAGTTCTCTTTTTGCATTAAAGCAACATCATTAAAATTGTGACATTTCCGCTCCATTTAGCTATCTTATCCCTCACTGTTTGTTCTCAGGGAATTTGCTTTGTTTCGTGGAGTTATAAAAACCATTAAGGTTAAAACTTATCACATTTAGTGTCCCACCGCTCTCCCACCCCACCTCATTTTAAGGCCCGCCAAAGAGAAGCTTATTGGAAAACTGAGAGCATGCAAGGTTTCCACTTGCGAAAAGAGCAGTGAGTTTGCACCACCTTCTGGCACAATGAAATATTACAGTGGCCAAGGTTTTCACAGCGCACAACAATTTCATTGCCTTAAGAAGAAAATCTGAGGAAACAGTTTTGGAGAGGCAGGTTCAATATACATTTTGCATGCCCTGATGCTTTAAATGATCTCCTACAGATGAGTGAAGGCAGCCCCTCAAATTCTCCACCTCATTTCCAGGCAGAAAACAATTGGATCCTGTCCTACCTAATCTTTGCCGACGGGAAAAGTCCTTCTCCAACAGTTCCTTGGGTGAGGCTTTCATCAGCAGCAGGAGAAGGACTTTCTTCCAAATGGGTCTCTGTGGGTCTTGTTCCAGATATACAAGGAACAGCTGCAGCAGCTCTGCAGGCAGCCCCAGCCACGCCGACCACCATATTGTATCCCCCAGAATGCCCCAGACCTAGCATCATCCCAGGGCTTTGGTGGAGACCACACCAATCAAAGGAATGAGAATAGTTGGCAAAATGGCCTTCTTTCTGAGCAAGGAGGTGAAAGAAGAGATGTTCAGATATTTTCTCAGCAAAATCTTTTGTGATGATTTTTTGCTTATTTGGAATCCCTATGTGTGATTATTGTCTCTGGAAATATAAATGAATGTGTTAGGCACATAGATAATTTCCTCCCCAATCTGTAATGCACACATTCAGATTGGGAGAAAGCAAAGTAGCTACTACAGCTGGCCAAGAGTAGAGTGCTATGCAGGCATTTTCCTACTTTCTCCTGCTGGTGTGTATGGCAAAAGAGGGGAAGGCATACATAAGCCACATTTCCAATTGTGTATTCACCTGCCTGGCACTTAGTTCCTGTGATCAGAAACCACATGATGTTGGATATTATCCATTTTATATATAATGATACTATGTTTGCTTCTCTCTAATATTCTGTTACTTAGTACTTGTGGCTTCGTCTACGCTTTTTCATTTGAGAGCAGCTCCAGTTATGCAGTGATGTAAAAAATGTACTTTGTATACTGTCAGAGTTGCTGTTGCTCTTTCAAAGGTTTCAGCGATTGAATCTTGCATTGAGAAGTAGTGCCGAGGCTAAGCCCTGATGCTGAATAAGCGCTACACATTGGAGCCTTCATTCCCCTTCTCATCGGACAGAAGTCTTTCCTTGTGTCTGGAGTAATGTTTAAATGGTCTGGCCCTGTTGGCCAAGGCCTGTTGTTCGACTCTTTCCCAAGAAATATCACCTTGCCATATTCAACCAGTGGAGTGCCAATTTTGTGATCAGGATTGCTTGGCTCAGGATCAGAACCCCAACTTTGCACCAGCTACTTTTTCATGAAGAAAAGTAGCTCCCATGTAGCGTGAGCACATTTTAAGGGTACCAGAGCTTTCTAATCAAGTCATGGATCCCTCTTAGTATACTCTATCTTCTAAAACAAAAGAGGCTCCTGACAGAGTAGAGAAAGTGATCGCAGATCAAGATCTCACAAATAATGTGCTCTAACAAATGTATGTATATGGTAAAAAGTACTAGGAATCTGCAGGAAGTTAAAAGGCTTGGAAATAATCCAGTCTATTTATAGTGTTATAACATTTTGGGTTAAGTTCTTCCAAATGTGAAGCTGTAATATCAAGGGAAATATGAGGGACCCAAACAAGAAGCCCTTCTGAAATATACATAAGGCTCTTCAAACCATTATCAAATTATCCATTCGGAGACTTGTATTCAACAATGGGGGATGAATGGCCTTCCAGATGTTGGTTGACTGCAGCTCCCGTCAGCCTTTGCCAGGAACCCTAATGTTGAGGGATGAGGGGAGCAACATCTGGAGGATCACACATTCCTCATTCCTGATTTATGAGAAAGGAAGCAAGTCTCCAGAGCAGCCCCAAGGAGCAGCTGAAACAAGGCTAATGGCTTCCCTGTTCTAATCTCTGCACCCAGTTTCTTCTCATTCTTCTACAGTATCCCCCTGTGTTCAAACTTCCAGGGACGGAGACCTTCTTGTCTTCTTGCTTTGGGTAAGACAGTCCACACACTGTGGTATCACCATCATCATCATGAACTGATTTACTGCCATTTTAGAAAGCCAAGTTGTCCGGTCTTCCCCCCTAGAGCAGGTATTCTCTCCCTCTCCCTCTATCCTTTCCTCTCTCCTTCTTTCGTTCCCTGTTCAATCTTTCTAAAATTGTCATTTGAAACTCCAGAACAAGGTATTCAGGTTTAAATCCATAGCCCAAAGATGCAAAGACCACAGTGGAAAAATAGCATTCCAAATGATATGTTTAGCTATTGCGTATGTGAGATGTCTCACAATCAGGCCTGCCACTTCAGCCTTCATTAAGGTGGATGAAATATCAGCAGAGTTTGCTGCCATAATTAGTGATTAAGACCCTGGATTGTGATAGGGAAGATCTTGGTTCTAATTTCCTTTCATCCATGAGGCCCCATGGGTGAATTCAAGCCAGTCGCTCTCAGCCTAACATACTTCACAGAGTTGCAATGGGAGGGCCATTTTCACTATCCCAAGGTCCTTGAAGGATGAGAGAAAAATGAGATTAAATAAAACTTTATGGCTTGCTGTGGGAAATATCCAGCATGATTAAACTGCAAAAAAGAAGTGCATTTGTTGTGATGCCCCCTTTTTAATATCTCAAAATAATTTAGAGATACAGGGTGCTTCCAGACGGAGGGTTCCTAGCACTATCAATCAGAAGGCCTTGTGCGGCTGCTCAGTCTTCTTCTGCTTAACACATTTTCTGCATTAAAAAAAAGGATGGAAGAAGTGCAAGACCGGAAGGTCAGAAATAGAAGACAGCATCATTTGGGCCTACGGGAAATCTCCACAAAGGAGGCAGGGCAATGGAGCCATAAAGGCCTTGACCAGAAGCACTCATAGTTGTTCCAGGAGAACATAAAGCCAGAGCCCTAGCGGTCTGTGCTTTGTGGCCCAGTTAGGTTTGATTCTGTCTCAAAATGGGGGTGTTCTCACACTTCCAGTCTTGCGAATGAAGCAATTGGACACACACGCTGAGGCAATAAATGGATAAACAAACAAACAAACAAACAAGCTTCCCTAAGGAGGGCAGGATTCACCCTGTGCTTTTTGTGTGGATTTTTCCTTCATTCCACACACCACTACTATCACACACCACCCAGAAAGGAAATAAAACTACAATCAATTTCTGTTTTGTAGAGGCCCAAATTCAGCTCTTGCAGCTGATCCATGCAAAGAAGCCACTGAATGCACACATGTCTAGGTAGGAAAGGATCCAACAATCCTGAAATGAATTGTTCTACAGCAGAAGAGAGAACAAATTTGGGGGGTGGTTCATAATCTATTTGGCTTTGTTCAGCTAAAGCTTTAAAACAAAAACAAGACACTGCAGCTGGAAGACCCAGGAAACAAATGCTTCTCTTTCTGAGGTTCATAAAACACTCATTACCCGCAATTAATCATAATGACGCATTGTATTCAGGGCTTTAGCTAGGATCTGGCTAGCAGTGCAAACACTTGGCTCTCTGTAGGTTGCAATTCTTCATACATTATGTTCTGAAGGATGCACAACTGGTTTATCAATACACAAACCTCTGTCATTGTGCTGTGCGTGTGTGTTGGATGCTGCATTTTATTTTACTTTATTTTATTTTACTCACTTGGTGTCCTGACTTAGAGTGTATCAGTTATTAGTACCATGCCACCTTTGCGGAAAACAGAATTATGTGCTGTTCTAAGTGTTAATTATTTGACCAGAGAAAGGTTGAAGTGTAATGCAGTCATTGTTTTGTGCTTTCAGTACAGCTACAAGGCTTAAGGGCCAGGGTTGGTAACAAACTTATTGCTTGCTTGCACTGAATTTGTCTCTTGTTGTTCATAGCAGTTGGAGTAGGTAACAGGCACAGAGAAAGCTGCTTATGATGTCATTTGTTTGTTTCTTAACATTTACATACCACCTTCTCTGGTGTCAGTCAAAACAATGAGAAACAATTTGAAGCATTACATCTCTGCCACAACAACAGAAACATGAACATAATATTCAAATATTAAAATTGGAAAAGATGTATATTGATATCTTTCTTAAACAATTACATACAAGCATTTAAAATGATAAGATGTTGCCGCAATAAAAAACAGAAACATTCTAAACAATAAAATATTAAAACATTTTAAAAGTAAAGTTATAAAATGCATCTTTACACCATTTCTGAAGGCCAAGCAGGCTCTTGAGGGAATGTATTCTAAGGCAACAGAGGAGAAAGCCCAAAAGATGGGTATTGACGGCATCAGGAGGAACTCTCCTCTTTCCGTACCTGGGCAGGCTCACAGTGAGATGAGTGGGCCCTTTTTAGCCAGGTCCTATGCCTTTTAAGTCTTTATTAATATTAAGACTAAATCTGGAATTGAACACAAAAAGCCAAAGGCACCTAGTGAAAGCCTTTCAGGACCGTCGTAATACAATCCTGATACAATGCACAAGTTAGCAGTCACATTTTGTACCATTTGGACTTTCTGAGCCTTCAGAGGTAGCCCCACTTAGAGTTCCTGATTTACATCTTGTCTTTCCTTGCCCTGCCTAAAGGTGAGAAAGAATGAATGTAGGACTTTCTACATGTTGTGCATGGCTCTACAGCAGGATTGGGACCACAACCTCCTCCCTGTGCCATAGTCCTGGTGCAAATGGCATCCTTGAAGCTGTCTTTGATTTCCTGGTCTCCAAAACAGCACAAGAGACAGGGGCACACAATACATAAATATATTGAAATACCTAACTAGGCAAGCTGAAGCCTTTGGCTCTCAGCCAGTATACTCCAACTGGCTTCACTGGAACTGAACACAGTCAGGAGATTCATAATCTACAATCACTGTCACAAGCCTGGTCCCAGCATACCTAACACAATGAAGCTACCCTAAACTACACCCTGATTTTATATGCACATGATAAAGAAAGAACCATTTTTCTGACAGTCCTTGAACTTTGGCATTATTTTCCTCCAAAGGTTTACTAAGCCTTTTCATTCCCCAGCATAAGTCCATGCTGGTGTTTGGTGGTCAGTGATGGGATAGGAAAAAGAACAGCATTATTACCTGCTCCAGGCACACAAGGCAGGCTCTGAGTCCAACTAAAAAAATTTGGATGCCGCAGCAAATGGCATTTCTGCTCATGTCATTGAAGCAACACATGTGATTCCATAAACACAATTCTAGTAAACCTTCTTCAGCCAGCCAGCCAGCCAGCCTACAGCAAAGGCCTCTTCTGCTATGCTTAGTTTCATGTTGCTTACATGCTACATAGACAGATCAGGAGGATGCAATCATCGTGGAGGCATGATAGGATTATGATTAGAGGCCAGGGAATATGATTCCAGAGCTGCTTCACTCAGATAAGTCCCACTGTAGTAGCGGGAGCTATGCTAGAGCTAATTGTTCATATGAGTCCTACATTAAAGAAGAAATGGCTATACTTCAGGCATTTCAGGGTGAACCAAGGCGTTTTGTTTATATTCCTAACAATGTATTAGGTAGTAGCTAACTGGCAATGTTTGACATCCGAGTGTCTCAAAAGGGTTGACCTTCTTTGTAAACATGAAGGCTTGAAAGGGTGGATGTGCCGCATCCCCCAAATTCAGCCTTCCCCATCCTGGCGCTCCCCCTAAGTGTTAGACTACAACTTCCAGAAGTCTTAATCATTGCCCATGTTGGCCAGGGCTGAAGTCCAGATTTTTGGAGGGAACTGGGCTACTGTAAGTGAGCGTTTCTTTTTGGCTAACGACATTATAAAATGGGGAATGGAAGGCACTGAGTTGACAAAGACAGGAATAATATTATTGACAGGCTCATCTGACTATCTAAACTATCTACATTCTCTTTGTTGCACTACAGAATATTTAGTTGGCACCATGAAAGTGAGATTGTTTGTTCTCTGTGTTTGTGTGCATGCTATCTTTTAAATAATCGATTGTCTCCATTGTTGCATCTTGCTCTGATTCTAATTTGATGAAGGATTGCATAGAAAGTTTAAAAATGGTAAAATACAAATAAATAAATGTTTTGCATAGAAGAGCATTTGCCTATCAATTATGCTAAGACCAAGATGGCCTTTTTTGGAGTGGGGTGGGGTGGGGGGAGAATGAACTCAAACACATGGAAGCTGAACAATAAAGCCATTCAGCAGCTGCATAACCCAAGATACCTGGAACTTTCTTTTCATGGCCAGCTTTCTTGGAAGCAACACTTACAGTTAAGCTGAAATCTTCTCAGTCCATTCACTCTTCAGTGCGATCCTCTAGATCAAGGTGGAGTTTGGTTGCACCTGAAGCTGAAGTGTACCTGAACAGAAATTTCCACACCTGATGCATGGTGCAGTGATGCAGAGGCAGTTCAGAACTCCAAGAGCCCTGTTGACTAGAAACCTGTCTCCATGCTGCGCCTTTGAGGGCAGAAGTTGGGCCTATGGGTACTTGTGCTCATGTTGCAATTGGCTTATACTGGTTAAAGCTGGTTTGTATGAGGATTTCCATCTGGCCAAACAAACGTTTTCAGGAACAAAAAGGCCTGGGTAAACTCAGAACTATTTCAGTCACTTGCAAGATCAGCTTTACCTACTCTTTCTTCTAATGAAATTAAAGAAATGCTCACAGAGAGAATCTATCTTTATACTAAATGGCAGGATCTATAGTCAGTTTTATGAATGTCTTATTTTAATTGGTATCCATTGTATAAAATGACACTCTGTCTGGAGAATTATTTGATTATCCTTCTTGTAGCTCCTTTAAGGAAATCATTCACAGCCTTTGGACTCGGCTGTGTGCATGCATCCTTTTTGCAAGGGAGATCCAATAACCTCCCAACCCACCAAAGACCTTGTATTGGAGGGCACAGAGAAGTAGATAAATTTCTTATTATTTATTAAGTCATCCTTTATATGGCCATCCTAGGCAGAGATTCTTATGTGTATTCTTTGGTCCCAGTTAAATACTGGACTAGATCTGTACACTGTTTGCAGGCAAAGATATATTCATTGCCTACCAAACAGTAACATTTGCTTTGGCAGGTGAGAAAATAGGAGCTTTGAAAACAGGGGCTATGTTTCCAAAGCATAGCATGGGTAGGAGGTGTTCCTTTTATATTGTTTTTACTATCTATAACTAATTACAGAAGGGTTGCATATTTATACATTTGGCTGCTGGGTATGTCATATTCTTTATTTGTTTATATTGTGGTGATGTTTTTGAACAATAACATTTCTGTACAGGCTTAAAGATATATAAAATGTCATGCTAATACGACAGGAGTGGTTACACTAAATGGGACAGCCAAACAGTTTGTGCAATAGATATCTTGGTTTTATATGCTTTATTTAATAGCAACTGTAGTGGGAAGGGAGCAATCTGGGCACAGACTGTAAGATCTGGGAGGAGGGCTAAGCCTGTCCAGAAAGCTATTTCCCTGAGTGCAGAGGGGAGGGGGAAAGGAACGGAACGGCAAGGCAAGGCAAAGATTTTCATGCCAAAGCCGCTCTTGGCCCTGGAAGGGAAAACCTACAGAGATTATACTGTAAGTCTTTTCCCACAGCACAAATAGCTTTAGAAGCGATGGGGCATTGTGTAGAAGGCTCACCCTGCTTCCCGGAGTGGCAGGGGCCTCCTGGTGCAATTTCGCCACCACACCACCCCCTCAAACAAACAAACACTGCAGCTCTTGCTCTCCCGCCATATGCCCTCCTACCACATCAGGAAGCACTGGTCTTGACTGACTAGTTTCTGATCAAAAAGCAAATTAACCAACAGATGCAATTAAATCTAGATCCAATTTCTCCAGCTTTCTCTCCTCAGGAAAGAGGACATTGTAACCTGTGGATACAGGAGAGGTTCCCTGGGTACCATCAGAACTATTTGAATTAAAACTGGAAAAGCCTGGGCAGGGCCTGTAACTTGGTGAAAAGAGAGGTTCCAACCACTGACAATGATCAGCCCTTTCTATTTTTGTTCAGGGTTACAAGGTGTTCCTGGATGACCAAGCCAGGAATACTTTTTAAATACAGCTTCCATCCTACAGTGCTTCCACCCACACTCACCCGGCAATGCAGAGCTGGAAACCCATCCCCTGAACCTGAACTTAATAGCAGAGCTGCTGTTTGGCATTCTTCACAGGGCAGCCTTGGGTGGTTGTTTGCAAGGTTCAGCTTAAATGGGAAACATGCAGAAAGGTTTTGATCAAAGACCACTTAAATAGTTTATGGGCACAAGCTGGCAAAAAAACCCCCAAACTAACCTGACATCCCTTTAGGGACACTGCAAGCTGCCTTATACTGAGTGGCACCACAGGTCCATCTGGCCCGGTGTTGTTGACACCAGCAGGCAACATCTGTCCAGAATTTCAGGCAGACATTTTTCTGCCCTCCCTGGTGTGCCAAGGATGAAACGTGGGGCTCTCTGCATGCAGACTGGGTGGCCTTGCACGTGTTGTCGCCCGAAGCAGCTTTGGGATTGGGATCGTGGACTCGCCCACTTTTCTCCGGCTTTGCCCTCAATGCCTATGCATTAGGCATGGATGTCTTCAAGGAGAACAGTTCAAGGCATGCATACACTTCGATGCTCATAGGCTTCCCTCGGGGTTGAAGTCCTATGCAGTTAGGACTGCAGTTCCCATGAAGCGCCTGTGCAGGCATTTCTTCTGCAGGCCCCCTTGCTTCATGTGTGGATACCAAGAGCAGGGAAGCTCTGTAATCTTATGAAGGAGGTCAGCAGCACAGCAGGCTGAGCACATGGAGTTTTTCTCTATCAAGCATACAAGGGATGCTAGCTGAGACTCACTTTTTGCCCATACACCAGATTCCCTCGACCTGGAGCCCTCAAGATGTTTGGGACCTCTGCTTCTGGAATTCCAAAGCATTGGCCATGCTGGTTCATGGGGGACAACATGTCTGGAGGGCACCAGCCATAAACTGCTAGGTGGCCCTTGTCTGAAATGTTTCTCTGTGCCTGAGTCATCCTAACGGAAGTGGTTTGAATTGAAATTGTTCCACATGTTGGCCCCAGAACACCAAACTCTGCAATGTGCAGGTTTCAGCTAAAACTCCTATCAGATTGAGAACGATTTGTATACTTCTAAACCATTATTTTAACTAATGATTGGTGAACTTTGCATGTATCACTCAGTTAATGAATGATTTATGGGATGTTTATTACCTCATGCTGCAGCACAGAATTAAGAAGCTGGGTTGTACAGTTATCTGCTCTGGAGCATGTTAGCTCCAAACTCTGCACTTAAGGGGGTTTTTAGTAACTAAATGTCCCTTTTATCAGTCTATCACAATTCTGCAATCACTTTGAAGTACAAGCTAAATAAGCAGAACACAGCTGTATCTTTAACAAAACTGTGTTTCTGCAAAAAAGGCACATGTCTAATTTAAACCAGCAACCCATTGCAGCCTGCAAATCAATGGAGAGACCGGGTAGCTGCCCTGCTCCTCACCCCACATTTGATTCCAATGCAGACAAGACGGCTTTATGCTAGTACATAAGAGAAACTTCTGCAGTTTCCTTCGCTTGCACTAGTGTGACTCTAATATAGTGCTTTGTCATGTCCATGTTTTATTTCAAAGAAACACCCTTACAGGAGAGAAAGGGACTGCTCACTGAATAAGTCCCCTGCCTAATTTAAAATACAGTTTTCATTCAAATGTTTTCAGGGGGTCATTCTTTACAGCAAGTCCAATAATACACAAGGTTTCCACAGTTCATTAACATCACCTGACCTCTAATCATGTGGTATCTACTCCCGTTAATGACCTGTGTTCTTCTCATGGCCATTCACTCAAAAATGTAGCTGGTGCTACAGAGGGTGTCTCAGGCAGGGGTGGGCAGAAGGGAGATCTCCAGCAGTTTTGGAGTTCAGCTTGCAGAAGGCCCTGTGAGTCTGACTGATGCTTGGGAAATGTTGGGACTTGAACTTCAGCCCTCATTGCAGCTTCAGGCTTTGGAGGGCTTTGGGGCAAGGCACACTCCATGCACCCCTTCTCTCAGCAAGCCTGCCTTCCTGCTGCTATTGGCATCAGCTGTTCTCCTTCCACAGCCCCTTCCCGTCCTTGCTCCTGATTGCTCGCTTGACAGGCGGTGAGCAGAGAGGAGTCCCTGTGGCTCTTCTTCACCAGCAGCAGCACCACCATTGTTTGTTCCAGAATGACCAAGCAGGCTGCAGCAGAGGCAGGAAGGAGCAACTCTGCCGGGCCTTCGTCCATGAGGGCACGTACCCCTACTGGGCTGTGGGCCTTTGGTGGGTCCTTGACCATGCCTGCTGGAGGCATCTGATTTCTGCATGCACACGCACCCCGGCTGTAGCACTTCTGTGGGCTTCCACATCCATGGAAACCTGCAGCTGGGGCTCCACTTGCTTCCACAAATGTTAGACAATGAGACAAGGATAATGCTATGCTCCTACATGTGCTAGGCTCATGATCAGATGACCCTTTCCAGTTATAAATGCTGATGGAAGCTCTTTTTGTTGCTTTTTTGTTGCTAGTCACAAAGTCGCGTCCAACCCATCATGACCCCATGGACAACATTCCCCCAGGACTTCCTATCCTCCACCAGCCCCCGGAGTCCACTTAAGCTCACACCGACTGCTTCAGTGACTCCATCCAGCCACCTCATCCTCTGCCGTCCCCTTTTTCTTTTGCCATCAATTGTTCCCAGCATTAGGCTCTTCTCCAGGGAGTCCTTCCTTCTCATTAGGTGGCCAAAGCATTTGAGTTTCATCTTCAGGATCTGGCCTTCTGAAGAGCAGTCAGGGTTGATCTCCTCTAGGACTGACCGGTTTGATCGCCTTGCAGTCCAAGGGACTCGCAGAAGTCTTCTCCGGCAATGATCCCCAAAACACATTCTAGCTGCACTGCCAAACCAGTCCAGGGAGCAGAGGTCAGTGTCCTGCATTCAAACATGGGTGTTGCCATGTGCAGTTCTCAGGCAGAGTCTGGAAACCAAAGTTTTGGATGCCTTTGGACAAGATCTTGTTAAAACAGCTCTCAGATAGTGTGGGTTTCTGGTCCAGGCATAGTCTAATCATTCTTCTGCTGCCTTTGCAGAAGCTGTGGAGTGGGGCTGGGGGCCAGGATGCCAGGTACTTTTCAGTCACTGCTGATCTGGAAAAGTGCCAGCCATTTTGTTAGTAATGCGGCGTTGGATGCACAAATCTTGTGCCATTCCTAACAGATCATAAATCCCAATATATCCTAGTAAAATACTCAGCAGGACTCCAAACTGGTACTAAACCTACTTTACAATCATTATCCTATGTGGAAAAGCGTACTCATTAAATTCTAGGATTCTTTTCCCCAACAAAAATATTCAGTCTCCTTCAGCTTGAATAGGCACTTAAAACACAGACCAGTGTTTGCTTGCATGTTACCGCTTAACAGCTCTCAGCCTGCTCTTTAAATTCAGCAAGAGATTTTCAAGGGAGCAAAAGATCAGAAAGATCACTGAAAGATACAAGTCGAATAATAATCACAATAATAAAAAAATCCTCTCCTGTGGTGAAGTCAAAGATCTTGACTACAACTCTGTTTTGTCAAAATCAATATGGCTTTTACTGCTGGTTACTAAAAGGGCAGGATTGTCCCTCTTGTGAACAGGAACTGGAAAGAAATCAAAAGTGTTGCACTTGATTAAATAAATACATAAGTAAATACATGTGGATCATTTATTTATTAAATGTTGATAATTGTCCAAGCCCAGCCATAACAATATTGCGCTTTTGGAGAGTATTACTGCTGGGGCCACCTGTGCCATTAGACACTGGTAGCTGGGTGTCCCAGGCAGCAGTTGCTCGGTCTGTGTGTGTTTTCTCTATCCACATGCCTCCTAAGTTTGCCCACCATCCCCTCCTGTGGGAAAGCTGATCTCTCTGCACTCTGCCCTGCGCCTTGTGAGCCAGCCGGTTGTCCTTGGGCTCAGTGAAGGCCCTGCCAGCATGGCAGGCTTTTGTACATGGGAAGAGGCGCCCTTTGCCTCAGGAAGCAAAATGTCTTAGGTCAGGCCTACTAATGCCCAATTATTATTAGAAGTCCCACATCGTCTTAGGAGTTGCTTTGACTGACCTAGCTGGTGGCATGGCAGATGGTACCGCATCTCCCTCTGCATACGCATTCATTTCTCAATTCAGTTCAAATTTTGGTTGGGGACTGTTGTTTCTTCAGGTTGGGAGAGGCTTAAGCCAGTCTTCTCTTTCCATGGACTGTACAGAGATGTGCATGTCCTATCATCCCCTGTAGTCAAATAACTTTTCAGATTTTTAAATAATTGAAAACCCTCTAAAACATTGTGCCCGAGGCAAAATGGAAGGATGAAAAAAGTCAGCATGAGCAGAAATCTCAATTATCGGACCGGAGGTGGGGGCTCTTATCTCCAGACTTATTAGCATATTCAAACATTGAAACATCACTGCCCAATATTCCCGACTAAGTGTTAAGAATCCAATGGCACGGTCATCTTTTCCATCTTCCATCTTTTACACCTGCTGTGGTAAGAAAACTAGATGGAAGAAACCATGGAAAAGCACAGGAAAGGAAATGACAAGTATGTCTGGAGTCTGGATGCAAGCATAGCCTCCATAAATATTCAAAAATGGAGCAAGCCAATTGCACAATAAGGTTGCAATCCTATACATGTTCAAACAGAAAAGTACTGGGTCCCCCTACCTTTTCTTATCCAGCATGGCCAGTTCTGGGATGCTAGAAGCTGTAGGGATTTTTTCTGCCTGAACATATATACTGACTTTGTACTCTTTTCGGCACCAGGTAAACCCCTTTTTATTTAACTGTCATTTTAACAACTAAGAATTTCAGATGTTTTAAGACTGCAGTCACATTTTCTTTCTTTTTACTTTGCTGAATGGTATTTATTTATTGCTGTGTTATTTATTGTTTTAATTATTGTATTATTAGTGCTATTGTAATTTTATTATTATTACTCTTTTAATTATCGTAAGCCATCCTGAGATGTTTTATCGGTAAGGACGGGGTAGAAATGTTTTAAACAGAGTAAAATAAATAAAATAAGCATGCATTGGCGTGTGCCCCAAAAGCCTTGCCTGAAGCCCTGTGCATAGGACTCCCTCCACCGGCCTGCTTCAAAGACAGGGCAGATGACATGGTAACCAGTGACCCATCCTTACTGGAGGCATTGCAGTGCAATCCTGAGCATGTTTACCCAGCACAAAGCCTCGCTGAGTTCAATGGAATTTACAATCCAAGCCTAACTGAGGCTCTCTATCTATATCCTTGTCTCTCTGGCTGTCTAGTCATTGCTTGACATCATATTCTGCTCTTGTATCCATAAGGAGGTGCAGCAGCCCGCACACCACTGGGAAAGTTTTATATGGCCATGTTCTGAGTATAAAAGAAGCACAAAGAAGGGAAATCTTTGCAGGCCGTGCATTTTGATGTTGATTTGATACCACGAAAGAGGGGTCAGGTCAGCTTTTACACTCATCTAGAAGCAAAGCACATGTGCAAAAAGTCAAAGGTAAAAAGAAAAGACTATCTTGCCCTATCTATGTTCTAATCCCTAGAAATTCATGTCACAGGTACCTTTTATAATTGTTAGATTTCATGGTATTAAAGCAATGGCCTTCACTGATGGCTATATATGCTATGCTTTAATAGGTCAGAAAGCCCTTTCTAGTCAAAGAAAGAGGGTTTCTTAAGAATAGTCCATATTGTAAATGCTGTCAATGGCTACCTTTCACGCCATTGATTTGCAATGTGCGCAAAGTACTACTCGCTGGTCCTATAAGCAGAACTTGGTGGCAAATCACAAAGACTCATAATAAAAGTGATGGATACATTATTTTCCACATGTGCTGTAATTATGTTCATGGAACTAAAAGACTTCATCACAAATAAACATGCCAACCTGTCACATTATCTATCAGTGGAAAAAACAATTGAGTTTAAAATTAACCCTTTTTCTTCCCTCTTTGAAAATTCAACTCCAAAGCTATGTCTTCAAAACAATTGATGAATGAGACAGGATTTTCTTTTGGATTAAAGTCTGAGGCATGCTCAATTCTTTCTAACTTTATTATATATATAACCCACCTGTTCCCTCCAAGGAGTCCATGGGAGCTTACGTGCTCCTCCACCTCTCCATATTTTTCTCACAACAACCACCCTGTGGCATAATTTAAGTTGAGTGTCTGTAGCTGGCACAGAGTTTCCCAACATCTTGCCCTTCAGATGTTTTCAGTAATAACTCCCTGAATTACTTATCATTAGTTATGCTGGCTGGGGCTGATGGGAGCTGGTGTCCAAAACAGCTGCAATCTGGATTTAAATCAAGAATGGATGTGGTTCCAATTTTATTTTTAAAGAAAGAGGTACAAACAAATTATAAATCATGGCTACAATGAAATAAAGAAGCAGCAGACAAAAGAATGATAAAATCGACACATTCATAGTGAGACTAAGATTACAACATTGTAGCAGTGCATAATTGGGAAATATATACAGTCTTTACTTCATACCTTTTCTGCCAAAATTTCTTCTGAGGTAGCAGTTTAATTCAAAAATGCCAAGAATGTTGATAAATAGTCTACGTCTTCACAGTCCTTTAATATACAGGTAAGATAAGCTCATTTCAATAAGCAAAAGATAGAGGTATGAAAATTCTGAACTTCACAGTTTTGTGGCATTAGACATACAGATGAGTGCCGCACTCTGATCCTCACTAACTGTGTGAAACCGTTTCACACAACTGATATGTGAAGATGGCTTTTGACATCACATTGATGGTCAATGACTAGGGAGGGCAAGTAAACTGATAAGCAACTTCAAGCATATATTTACCACAAGCCTTGTCATTTTGTCATATATTATGTGGAATTATGTGGAATTATGTACAATTTGGAGGTGGAATGGAAAAGGCAGACAGAAACCAGAATTTGGGCTCTGTAAAAATCCTGGCTGTTTCTCTGAGGACCTGATGTGGGAGAAATCAACTTTAACTTCTGTTGGACTGCTTAAGCTGGGTTTCCACCCATACTCAGTCTGTTTATTTGCCAATAAATACAAACATTATAACATGCAAATAAATCTCCAGTGGCCTTCCAAGGGAAACCAAAGCTGCATAAATGCTGCTTCCCTAGAACATTCCACCAGTCAGAGAAGCAGTGTGAGCATCATAATATAATCACAAGGGTCATGTCACAAGATGCACTTTGGAAATTAGCAAGGACCTCACAGCATTCATAAAACTCACTGACTTTGAATTCCATCTTTCATATTAATTCCTGTTATCTTCGAAACAGACAATTAGTGACACATATTTGCAACTTATCAACAAAAGGATGTCAAGACCATGCCCTATCTTGGTCCATTGCAGACATTAGCATCTGGAATATTGCTGTTTGTCATGCTGACAAGTTAGCACATCAGAAGTCTGCCATCATCAAACAGATCCAAAGGTTGTCAGATTCAAGCTGTGATTTGTTCCATCTCCTTAATTTCTCCTGTGTTCCATAGTAGCACATCAGCTGCAAAGCTTTTTCCTTAGAGCATCCATGATGTTGCAATTGAAGCTATTAACATATTTCCCAAGCCCGCTTTACCAGACATAGTCCTTTCACAGGGCAATTGACAAAAAGTAACTCAACCATTTCTGTTTTTTGACTTTTCACACCATCAGTTAAAGGTGTAGTTCTATGTGGTGCACTTTCACTGATTGGAACCTACTTATCTCAGAGACTTCCACAAATCCAATGCCCTGGTGGACTGCTGCTATCAAATGGGGAGGAGTGCCAAAGGCTAGTTTCTTCTTTCTGCCATCCATTGTTTTGCTTTTATTGCATCTCGGAGCCCAACTAGGGTGGATGGACTGGTGGCAGATGGGTATGGGTATGAAGGAGCCATAGGAATCTTCACAATTTGGCCCCTGTCCTGCCCTCTGACCACAACAGCCTTGCCAAGTTCCTCCAAATTCAGCCTTTCCATCTCGTAGTGCAGCCAGCATGATTCTTCCCATGGTAGCTGCAAGGGAGAAATTAGATTTTAGAGGCCTTTGATTTTAGACTTTTTGGTTTTATACTATATGTATACAGTATAACTTTGCAGAGGAAACTCCAAAGAATCCGATGGTCCCTGAAATATTTTCCAGAGACCATGGGATGACTTTCTCAGCTGTGCTTTGCAGCTGCCAGCTAGAAACTGGGGTCACCTCAGTTTCTAGAACATTTTCTGCAGGAAGAAAGATAGGATTAATAATTTTCAGAAGGCACATCTATGGATGCCTCTTAGTTTTAGCCATATCATCATCATCATCCTTTCTCTCTTTTTCTTTCTGTGTCTCCCCCCCCCCACTTGCACCCCCCACCCCAATTCATGTTCTAGAAATAGTAGCTGGAGAGGGGGAAGAGAAAAAGGAGTGGGACAAGTTTCCCTCTTGCCTTCTGTGAGTTGAGCACTGCCCTTGCACCCTCCCCCCCCCACCCCAGAGATAATGCTGGTCATGCCCCAGCTGATTTTTAGTACAGTATTACCTTGGTTCATGAACACTTCTGTTTGTGAACAATTCAGTTTGCGAACAGAAAGTTCGGCAAAATTTTGCTTCCGTAACTCTGCATTGGGTGATGAACACAGTTGCAGCCATCTTCCCTGCACCACAACCATGTGTCAGAGCATGTTCGAGCGGGGAAGATGGCTGCGATTGTGTCGGTGTGGGGAAGAGAGCCATGTTTGTGTTCACACGAACACGAACGCGGCCATCTTCCCCACTCTGACACGTGGTCATGGCTTCCTCTAGTCGAGATCATGGTTGCAGACTCTGCCTCCAAACAAGAGCCTCCTCCCCACCCACCTTTCTGTCCTCTGTACCAGAAGTTGCCTCAAGCTTGGTTAGTGTTCTGCCTCTTCATCTTCTACTGTACTGTACTTTGTTTCATATTTTTGTGGTTAAAAAAATTACATATGGTTCAGAATGGAATAACCTTATTTACATTGAACCTTATGGGGAAATTTGACTTGGTTAGTGACCAGTTCGATTCACGACCAGAATGGTGGAACGAATTAAGTTCATGAGCCGAGGTACCACTGTATCTTGTTGCCACGAGTGACAATGATTCACCTAAGGGGCTTGAGATGAACCTCTGCCAAAAAGTATGCTCTTATCTACGTGCAGTTTGTGTTCTCCTTCTGCCCAATCTGACAACGGAAAAATCCAAGCTGGAGTCTCTCCCCAAACTATTCATTACTTTCTTCCTTGGATGATTCATTAAATCAATATGTCCCTCTCCTCAAACCCCTCCCAAGTGAGATCTCGGCAGCTGAGCCTCGGAGTGGGTAATAAGAACAAGTGAACCAGCCTTCTTTATTCACTGGGGAAAGGATGAGAAGCCTTGACACAGTTTTAGGGATGGCCTTGCCAGGGAGCGTTTTGGTGTGCCTCTGATGGTGTAAGTCAAGACAAGACAAGTTTGACAAGTGCTGCTCACCCCAATTTGAATAAATGTCGGGGAGGGAGACAATGGTATGTATGTTCCTTCATAACTGATGAACCTCATATTAGCCCAGAGGCTAATCATATGTGAAAAAGTTGGGTCTGCCAAACACTTCCTAAAAATAGCAGGAAGATGTTTCATTGACAGCACAGTGGAACTGAGAAGTGTAAGGCCAAAATGTGATGTGCTTGTCTTACAACACCAGAGTTTGGCTGGACATGAATCAGAGGGCAGTCTTCTTTATATCTTGATTTCCAGGCTCGAGCTGGAAAGGTTTCTCGTATGTTCAGATTATCCCATATGTTGGATTCGATTTCCTTTTTCTGTGTTCTTCTTTCTTCTGATATAACTTCTAAATACATGTGCGTAGACAAATCCAGTGTATATGAAGAATCATAAGTGCATCCATACACACGTCACTAAAGTTGACCCAGTGCACCGAAGGTCAGGATCCTGAGTCTGGATCCCAACATGGCTGATTCCAAAATCATGGAATCACTGGTGTGGCTTCCGTTAAAAGAAGAGAGCAAAGCAAAGAGTGAATGAATGCCAGGATGGCGTGGCACAAATCTAACATTAACAATTTGAGCAGGATCTACACGAAGATTATGGGGGAAGTGCATGGCTGGAAAAGAAAATGCACAGAATATTTGTCCAGAATGATTGAAGTGAGATTTGTACCCTTTCCATGAGGATTTGAGATGCTAAGGAAGGGCAAATCATGGAAAGGAGTCATGGGCACACCAGTTCCAATGAAGACTTCCTTCAAGATGCAAGTTACAGCTTCAGGGAGTTCTGTTTTGTCAGAGCTAAACTCTGTGCCTCCACCCCCTGCCCCATAGTCTCAAACTCTCTCTCTCCATCCCCTTGTAGTCCCACGGCTCATCAGGACCCCCTGCAGCTCCAATTTCGTTACACCAAACACAGCCCATTAATTGCAATTATGCAATTGGCACCACATCAAATTTGGCCCTGAACCCGGGCTTCTTTCTAAAGGGAAATCACTTTTCAGCTCACTTGAATCTGGTGCTCAACACCAGTGGCCTGTTGATGGTGCCTTTTGTTGATCTCCAGTGACATGCAATGCCAGGTGCTGAGGAAAGGGAAGAACAGAAAGTGTCCCATGCATTGCTTATGCAGTGGAAGAACGAGGGAGGAAATACACATCGTGCAAATGAGGAAGCTGTAGATTGCAGCAGGTGGGTTCACAGGAGGAGTTTGGAAGCTCCGACCGATACAGAGTGTGGCAGGCCGCCTTGTAACAGGGATCACAGAAGACTGCCGGAGGTCTTTCACATCCCTTTACATCTCCCACTGGGGCAGGTGGTAAGGCAACCAGGGCCTCTCCAACCTGATTTTTCCCGTTGCCCATCCTGTTCCTGACCCCCTTGTCCTTGGTCAGAGATCCATGCACGCCACGCAAGGGGCATGAAAAGCAGGGCATGGCTGGGAGGGGAGGGGAGGGGGCCGGAGGACCACTAGTCAATCACAAGAGGACAGAAGAGGACTTGGGTTTGCATAGCACCTGCACATGCTGCTTCATAAATAAATCTAGGTGCAAATTGAAGAAATCATTAGAAATGTTTAAATAGAAACACAGCACAGCTCAGCATCCTGTGAAGGACTGTGACCGGATGACCTGTGTGCCCTGCCCGGTCTGCTGCCCAGGAGCTGTGGGTGGGCAACTCCTGCTCTCCCTTTGCAGACATCTTTATCCTTCCACTGGACCGGGACTGGATGGCCTTTCACACAGCAGGCACCTTCAGACCTGAGGATGGTATGTGGATATCGCCTTCAAATAGAGGACTGTGCTCTGCCAAAGAGGCAGGTAGCCACCTGGCTGCCTTACCTCCTGCTGCCCTGGGAAATTTAAAGTTATCTGGGTGATGGGTTGTGGAAGCATGTCATACCTCTGCCGTGGTAGTAGCGATGCTGGTGGTGGGGTGTGTGAGGGAGGCAGGGCGGGGAAGGAAGGGAAAGAGCTCTAAGTGGTGACAGTGATGGACATTCCACACTAACATTCGTGTCTCAGCCAGCCAATGACCCTTGATTTTGATGTAGTTATGCAATGCACAAAACCACCACCACCACCATCAGCCACAAAACCATATATTTTAAACAAAAGTGAGAGAGTGGAAAGAAGCAAAATATTTATGAAATGATTTAAACAAAAGAGAAAAAGAGAAGTAAATCCAGGGAATTGCCTGCCTCACCCCACACCCCTCTTCCTCCTCCAATATGATGTACTGTGTAGTTTACGAGGGAAGGAAAGAAAAGATCGATTCCTGGCAATATCTGACGTACCTCTGTGTAATAAACTGTCCCACAATTATATGAACAAGGTGGGGGAGAGAGGTGAGGAGTGTTTTTTTCGCTCCACCATCTCCAAATAAACGGAATTTGTATCATCCTGTCAGGCCTGGTTCAATATTATGATACTGGAGTGTCTCCAGCGCTTATTCCTACAGGACAGTGAACTTATTTTCTTATCAAACCCTAAGGCAGGCGTTGACATGGTGGAGACATTTGCCTTTGTTTTTCTCCTTCCACCCAGCCAGCTCCTTAGTATGCAGGGCCAGCGGCTCCCTTGCCTGGCCTTTTCGTTATGCAGCGGAGGGGGCGAAAGCGCACAGGAGAGAAGGTGCTGCTCTCCCCTCGGCAGCCCCCCCCCACCCCGTGAATGTCTCACGCCTGTTCTAAAAGATGGCATTTTAATTACTGCACGGCCTCGGCCTGCATACGCACACCCGAAGCGGGGTCTTTCTCCCCCTGCCCAGGGAGGATCTGTCTCCCTCCATCTTTTCTCCGCTCTTCCCAACCCCTCCTGTCCTTGCTAGCTACCCGTTTATGCAACCTGGAGCTCGCAGGTTGATTGGAAAGGTCTCTCTCCTTGATAACAACAATTCAATGTGCCTTGACATTTTAATAGCCTGCCGACGTAGTGAACACAATCGAGCTGAGCAGTGAAGCAAAAATCATTAGATAAGCAAGATAATCTAAACGAAAGATCAGCCTTGACCGTATCCTCACTTTGGGGAGGGGGCGTGTTGTGTTGCTGACTGCCCGACTAGATAGCATCAGGGTTATTCATACAGCATATTAACTGGGGAAAGTGCTCTACGACCTTCCATCTTTACTAGCCTGCATGCGAGGATGCACAGGGCAGGAAGGATCCTTCTCCTGATCCTCCGGGGAGCCCCACAGACCATTCCCGAACATCTAAAAGAATCTTTTTATGTGCCTGCTTGGATCCTGAAGTCACTTCCAAAGGCCCTCCCCATCCAAGCTGCCCCACTAAAAGAAGCTAGGCAGGTGGCTACAAGGCCCTTCCCTTGTGGTTGCACTTCTGTGGAATCCCCTCCCCAGGGAGGCTTGCCTGGCACCTGCCTTGCTATCTTTCTGGTGCCAAGCAATGGCCTTTCTCTCCTCCCAGCTACTTTCGAAATGTAGTCCTCAGATGTTTATGGCTGTTCATAAATATCTTTATATTTGTCTGTCCCTATACTGTTGGTCACTGTGCACTGTATTTTATACTTTCAAATATTTGTCTTTTTTGTTGTTCTTTCAAACTATTTGGATTGCACTTTTTAATTATTTGTAATCTGCCTGGAGAATGCTTTTTATTGGGTGTATTAAAGGTACAATAAACAAACAAACACTTATGTACAATTCCAGGCTTAATTTGAGACACTCAGCACTGTTGTGAAAATGTGAGGTAAGGGTCGAAACTATCTTTGAGCACTTGCAGAAGCATCTTTTCCTAATCATAGAGAAGCTGCCACATACACTCCCCACACTAGGATCACAGCAAAGGATATGATATTCAAAGAGCTTCATCCTTGTAAGATGTGGGCATAACTGAAATCATTTATCATACATGCAAAAGCTCCAGGTTTGAGCGGGAGAAGACCATAAGATGAGGTCAGGAGCTGAAAGGCAGAGCAGGTAACCTTGTATCAGGTTTAGCTGACCTGATATAAAGGCTTGAGCCATATTCTCTTTCTTCATCATCATCATCATCATCATCAGTGGCCAGGTGCTTTCCTACTTGTTCTGCTTTGAACAGAATAATATACTTTGCACCTTTCCTGGTGATGCATGAAGAGGCCAGCAAGTATCGAATTCCTCCCAGGGGTGGAGAGAATAAAGTGAAGGTGGGGTTGGTGAAGTAGCGTTTGAAGCTGGTGCTTTATCGCCAAGCAGGAGCACTTGCGCACATGCGTGCACATGCAAGCACACACCAGGGGTGGGCTTGTGTCCCTTTCTCCCCCGAGCCCGGTACTCCTTTTCCCCCAGCTCCTCTCCACCCTGCACACCTTCTCCATAAGAGTGAGATGCTGACTTTGCAGGCTATTCACTTTATGAATACGACCCTCAGAGGGAAGAAACCCTCTCACAAGCCCAGAACTATGTTATCATCGTTATTAAGGAACTTAAAAAGGAGCGAGGAAGAGAAGACACCGCTGGAATTGCAGGCTGATTGTGATTGATGTGTTCCTATTAGCTCCTCAGTGTTATCTCTCTGGATGGCAAGAACAGCCAGTGGCTTGTAACACAACAGATTACCTGCGTTCTCAGCCCTGGACGGATGTTTAAATAAAATATAGTCCCTTTTAGCGAGAAGCTCATTTTCTCACTGAGGCTTCCAGCCTATTTCATGTCAGCTCTGATTCGCTGTGGCTCTCCTCAGTAAACATGTCTTATCATTAATAATTCTTTACAAGCCCAATTTCAGGGAGTATCTTTGTGTGTGTGCATGGACTGCACGTCTGTTGGTCTCTCCGCCGCATCTTGATATCAGTTTGGGAGCCCAAGGTGCTTCTCTTCAGAATTTCACCTGCCTTGCCAAAAATGATTGATTACCCCTCGCAGACTGGGTGTCCAGCTATACCCAACAAATGACTTTGGCCCCTAACAGCAGGCCTTGGCCAGATAGAAATCAATATTTCACCATTAAAATCTATCAAAGAAGAGTTAAGGCACCATCTGTCCCTGCCGCCTTTCCATGGTGTGTGAACATTAAATCCGACACTTGTAGTACATGAGTAATCAATATATAGTAGTTCACAGATCATTTGTGGTCCCTTTTTAGCAGTGATGGATGCTAGGAATAGTAGTGATTCATTTTGTCACACCATTAAACAAGATTCTGTCCAGTTCCTTCCTGATTTCATTTAGAGGATCATTCTTCACAGTTCATATGAGAGGAACGGTTTTACCAATCTGCCTCTATTTCAATAAGTCACTTTATAGAGATTTTGTGTCCTGCAGACTGTAAAAATTCTGGAGAGATAGTACAAACATACCTCTAAAACTATTCACTGCATGACATATGCATAAAGTGTGAAAAACTGAATGTAAATATGTTTACCTCTTTATCTACAAATATTGGTTTTAACTCTCCCACTGCCGAGAGAGGCCAAAGGAAAATGCAGCCAAGAATAAGAGGGATATTTCTGAAGTCGGGAATGGCAGGATGCTGAAGATAAGGATTAAAACAATTGTCAGCCTATTTACATGGACTTATGGATGGCCTTTTCTTAATCACCAAAAGCAGGTAATAGCATTTGCCTGAGTTTTTTTTGGTATTTTGTGCTATTACAATTAATCTAAATGGGTTTGCATGGAATCTCTTACACGTACAAGTATGCAAGCAATATTTATGTATACATGCATATGGGTTCTGAGCCCTGCTTATCCATAGGGTTCAAGACAGATTAAATTATACAAGCATATCTAAAATGATTTAAAATCATATGAAACAAAAGTAATATTTAAACCCAGTTATAAGTTCAACCCCAGCAATGAAACATCAGACTAGATCTGACGAATTCTCTTTATGAGGTTGAAAAGAAGATATACAAGCCTTCTATTGGACTTCTATCAATAAGCTTTTACTTGGAAAAAATGACCCTCCATAGGCCAGGTCAACATAAACAGTTGATCTGGAAGGAGCAATCATCCTACAGGGACTATACCATTTCATCCTCTCATCGGAAGGCATTTCTTTCAAACTGCCCTCATAAGCCAGTGTGGTGCAGTGGTTAAGAGCACGGGACTGGGACTCAGATGATCTGGGTTCTAGTCCCCGCTCAGCCATGGAGCCAACTGGGTGACTTTGGGCCAGTCACAGACTCTCAGCCCAGCCTACCTCACAGGGTTGTTGTAGGGATAAGATGATGGAGGAGATGTAAACTGCCTTGAGCCCTTTGTAGGAAAACGGCAGGATATAAATCACAATAAAAATAAATAAATAAATAAAATAAGCAAAGCACAGCTGCATGGCACTGCATTGTAATATTCATTTGTTTTAGGACACCCACAGCTGGGGATCCAAAACCTGCAATCCCGATCCCATTGAACTCTAAGTGGGCTTTGCCAAATAATGTCAGTCAGCCAGCCAGAAAATGAATGCAAAGATGGCAGTCCTGATGGCAAAGTAATGCCAACTGTTTCAGTAGCAATCTTCTGAGATCTATGATCTGCGGACTGCCACTACAGGCTTTACTAGGCATGCATCCACCATGAGAATTTAGGAAGTTCATTTGGACTCCTATATCATATTCAAATCCCTTTGAGCTGAAGGCAAGCTTCTCTTCCCACCCATCCACCCATGCTCGCTCGTTTGCTCGCTCACTTGGTGTGTGTGTGTGTGTGTGTGTGTGTGTGTGTGTGTTTCCCATTCAGTTGAAAAGGCATGTGCATGTGGACTGGCCTTCTGCATGGATATACACGGGTTTAGCGTATAACCATTTCTCCACTGGTTGTTCCGTGGAAGATGGAAGGAGTTTAGACTCGCCTCCCCTAACCTGGGGCCCTCCAGGGTCAATGTTGCCTGGGACTGATGGGGATTATGGTTCAATGGATCTGGATGGCATCAGGTTGGAAAAGGATGATCTCTCCTGCTTTGCCAGCATATATACAATTCTGATCATCATCTAGAAGTAGAATGGATAATCATGTTCGGCCAGTTCCCAAGTTCAAGGGACTTATACATTCTACATCTGGCCTACATGGGAGTTGCAGAAATTCTCCTTCAGAGATCATGCAATAACTGGCAGTGGTGCCCACACGGCGACTCCATCAGCAATGCCACCATTTCTGCAATTTCCTGACCATAATAATTCAAATTCCCAGTGCCACCCCCTTGCAGCTGTCCTTGTGCTTCCAACAGGCATCCCTCTCTCTTTTGGTGTTGTCAGTTCTCTACTGTCTGCCCCCAGTACAGGACCTGGGCACCCTTTCTCTGAGAAGAGAGGAAGTTCCTCTTGTGTCCCCATGACATGCGCATGGTGCGCATGCCATGAGTGGAGCTGGCTGGGGCCGGGGATCAGACCAGATGGCCTGGGAGACCCCTTCTGACTCGCTCTGTTTCTACGATGATGAAAACTGCACCAAGCGAATTTCTGCCTGTCAAGCAGCTGGTATAGCCTCTGTCAGAGGAAAGCACATTCACCCCATGATATGAGCTCCAGGCCATTTTTAAATACCATCGCCTGCCTAATTTATTAACTCCATTAGTTGACTTACACCACTATCCATATGCCAGAGACAGACACATTGCCTTTATAGTGCTGATGATTATGCATGTGAAATAGGAGCCATATTTAGGAGTGTTCCATCTGCTGCTTTTACAGTTTACTTCATCGTTTACTGCTACTTTATTTAGTATGCCTCCTACTGAATGAGACCCCCTTGTCACTTAGTTGGCCATTCGACACCACTGAATTTCGACAGGTAGTTGGGTAATTCAAATGCATGCCTGCGTGCAGAAATAGTAGCTTTAGCTATGCGGGAACTGTGGGGGGACTCAAAGTCATGTCTTTAATTTCTGCTGCTGCAACATCAACCATGGTCATGGGACCATTGCTGGTCCACAGGAATCTATGCATTTACCTCCCTGTGTGCATTTCCAGGTGCAAACATTCATGCTGGGTGGTGTGCAGTGGCCCTAAATGCCCTGCCCCCAGGTATTGGTGGTGGTCTTCATTGGGGCACCCTCATCAATTTCCAGCTGAATTTCCATAGGCGTCTATGCTAAAGCACACCTACCTGTTTCCTGGGGAGAATGATGTGTCCATATATATCCTCCTTCTTTAAGAAAGAGCATTACATTATATTTAGCCCATGGAATGCCTGATTTCAGCACTGAGCTCTTGTCAGCATCCCGGTGATATCTGTCAGTGCACATCCCAAGTGCTTCTAGTTGCATTATCCCCTTGCTTTATACTCATCCTCAGCTCTTCTTCAAATCATTCAGCCCTATTACTTCTTGATGGGATCATATAGGTCATTTTTCATTCACTCAGCTTAAGTCCTACTCTCCCCCATTGCTTCACGCAGTTGGTGAAACACATGCTTGATATCTCTTTCTTATTTGCCAAGAAGAGAAAATGGCTTGACATGAGTGTTTAACAAATATATTGCCAGGAAATGGGGCATGTGGAAATGCCTTGGCTGTACCACAAAACTCACTGTAGTTGCTCCCGAGCCGTCCAAGACAGAGCACACAAATTCATATTTAAAAGCAAAGCTGATTTGCACAATCTAATCTGATCAGCGTTATGGACTACTTGACCCAGGGGAGATGAATGCCCGTGAACCAATTTTAATGAACTGCTTTATTAATCTTTTTATTATTACTTTTCACTACACAGATGCAAAAAGAAACTTCTTTCTATGGCATGCAGGCCAACTCTCCTGGCCCTCAAATTGGCTAACAGTGCACAATGTGCAATAGCACACATCTGAACCTGATTAAAGGAGCTGTGAGGATGTGGCCATACAGTGTCTTGTAGATGTATCCAAACCATCCCCCTTTAACCTTTCTGCGCTGGGTTGTGTTACAACCTGGAACTGAAATGGATTTAATATGGGAATTGTTCCCACTTGATGTCCACCACTTACCCAGCACTGTGAAGCTACAAAGTATTTTCACTGTGGCACAAAAGTTAAGTAAACAAAAATGAACTGGCATTTCTTGTTCCCATAAATACCCAACCCTCTGAGTCAATACGTGGTGGAGGCACCTTTGGCAGAAATTATGGCTGTGACTCTTCTTCGGTAAGGCTCTACCAGCTTTGGACAACTGGATCCTGCAGTGTCCGCCCATATTATCACATGGGGATTCCTCTCCCCCACCTCCCCCTGGGCTGGGGAGGGATGTGGAAATAAGGGGGGCCTGGAGGGTTCCCAAACTTCCCAGGCTGGAATGGGCACCTGCATGGGTGCCTGCATTGGAGGTTAATCTGCCCTGGCCAGACAATTTGCTTCATCGACATTTCATGGATGGATGGGTGGATACTCTTCAAGTATTTTTCTGCCACTAGTTCAACGCAGATGAAATTGTAGCCTTCCAGATCGTTAAAAGCAACATTTACCAAAATTGCTCTACTGTGCTCCATTACTTTTTGTTATTGTTGTTATTAAGGACAGATGTAAATATATTTTATTATTTCATTTGTATATTTATAGTAATAATAGAATAACTAAAAGCCAGTGTGGTGCAGTGGTTAAGAGCATGGGAATTGGACTCAGGCGACCAGGGTTCTACACCCCACTTAGCCATGGAGCTCGCTGGGTGATTTTGGGCCAGTCAACGACTGTCAGCCCAACCTACCTTACAAGGCTGTTGTGAGGATAAGATTGAGAAGAGGAGGAGAATTATGCAAGCTACCCTGAATTCCTTGAAAGGAAAAAAATGCATGATATGATATGATATGATATTAATAAAGAGTAGAATAATATTGGAAAGTGATTTACATAGAAAATGCATGGTAATATGGTAAACACAATAAACAGTTATAACTTACAAAAATATAAGGAATAAAAGAATAGAACAGAATAGAAATATTGGTTAAATTGGTTTTATTTAACCAATATTTTAAAGTTAGTTAATTTTAATGCTATATTTATTTATTTAATTCATTTTAACTATGTTATTTTATACTGTCGTGGTATAGCCAATTTATTTATTTGTTTAGGATTGGTAGGTTTTAATGTTTGTAAACCACCCAGAGAGCCCTCTGGGGTACTAGGGTGGTATATAAATAAACAAACAAACAAGAATAGCGGCATTGTGATAAATTATGAGCCAGGACAACTGTGTGTAAACAAGCAAGTTTTTGCAAAGGTGTTTAAATTCACCATGTTTGCTGCTTCACAAATGGAGCAGAGGAAGTGTTCCAGAAGGCAGGCATCACTGTCATGTGTTGTTGTGTGTGGCCAAGTCATATGACAACCCTGTGAATGGCTGCCTCCAAAATGCCCTGTCCTTGATGGCCCTGCCCAGCTCTTGTGATCTCAAGGCTGTGGTTTCCTTTATGAACTGACCCACCTCATAGTTGGTCTTTCGCTTTTGCCTTTGATGCTCCCCAGCATGATTGTCTTCTCCAGTGCGTCATTTCTTCTCATGATGTGCCCAAAATACAACGGTTTCAGTTCCATTATTTTTGTTTCCATGTTTGTTTCCAGTGGCTTGGCTTGATCCTGGGTCCGCTGATTGAGTGATCTTTCTATCAGCCCAGGCTATTTGCAAAGCTCTGCTCCAGTACCATGTTTTCAACACATCCATTTTCTTCCTATCAACTTTCTCTATCAGCTATCACATCCATACATAGTGATGGGGAAGACAAGAGTGTGGATGACCTTGGTCTTGATCAATTAAATATTCTTACACTTGATTATCTTTTCTAGTTCTTTCACTGGCCTTCCAAGACTCAGTCTTCTAATTTATTTGAATTGATTATTGAATCAAGATATGCAAAAGCTTTCACAATTTCATTTTTTTCATTGTTGACAGTAAGGTTCTGTACTTCTTCTATAGTCATGATTTGTTGTTTTCTTAATGTTCAGCTTCAGTCCTGCTTTTGTGCTGTATTATTTCACTTCCATCAGAGTCACTTTAAGTAATATGGTATCACTTGCATATCTTAAATAATTGATGTATCTTCCACCAATTTTCACTCCTCCTTCCTCTGACCCTAATCCAGATTCCCTTGGGATAGATTCTGCATACAGATCTAACAGATAGGGAGATAAAATGCACATTTGTTGGATACCTTTGCCTACAGGAAACCATTCTGTTCTCCTATATTCTGTCCTAAAAGTAGCTTCTTGTCCATGATACAGGCTATGCCCCAGGACAACCAAGTGCTGAGGTGCACCCATTTCTTTCAAGACCATCCAAGCTTCTCATGATCCACACAGTAAGGGCTTTGTGGTAGTCTATAGTGCAGAGGTTGATCTTATGATATTCTTTGGTAGCTACTAACATGTGCTTGTGATATGACCTCAAGTGCCTCTTCCTTTCAGAAGCCAGCTTGAGCGTCAGACATGTCTCCCTCCTTATAGGATAAGTCATTACTGTATTCCTTTATATATTGATAATGAAATCAGAGAGTTGTTCAGGTATGCTAGAAAACCAATTATTCGTTCTACTTCCTACCAAACTGAAGATACAATTGGGCAGCTCTGGATTCGCTTCAGGAAGCTACATCTGCAGCATATTGTGTCTGTTTACTTCTATTCTCATGTTGCGCTCTGGTATCCACTCAGAAACATTTTAAATCAATGCTGGAGCAAAACCTAAGGAGAGTTTCTGGAGGTTTTCTGCTATGCAGATGGCACCCCACTCTCTGCCTGCCTTCCCTAAGGATCTGGAACAGCACTGGACCACAGGCAGAGCGGATGTGGCTCTTTATGCTCTCACCATCATGGGTCTAACAAAAAGATCTCTCTCTGAAGCTTGTACCACCCGTGTTTACAGCGTAGCTGCTCCAGCTTCCACAAGGTTGCCATATACATAGCAGCAGCAGCAGGGAAATAAATGAAATAAATATATTCACACAATTATCATCACACCTTGCAAGTCCCACAGCATGAGATGTCTTGGAGCTAGGCATGTTTCGGTTGCTGAAGCCAGGGAGGCCGCACCGTGGCAGGGTTCAGACAACATGAGGGCTGAGTATGGATTGAGTGTGTGTTGTCATTGAACCAGAAATGGTTCTGGAATGTGAGTGAACATGTGGCCTGAATCCTGCTGTGCTAACACGCCATGGCTTGTTAACCATGAAAAACTTATGAAGAGAACCCATGGTTTGTTCTGGGTTATAAAGTGTGGGTTGTTCACCATGGTTTGTTATCTCAACTGGACTCAGACAACATTTTAACCCACATTTTGATAATAACTCACAGCTCAACAAAAATCCACACTCAATAATTATGGTGTTGCCTCAAGTGAGCTCTGAATATGTGAGCACAACATTCTTCAGGGATTAAGACCTTTAAGAAACCTCAGTCATCAGCCCCTGCTCCTTTTGGTCTGATGTACCAGAAGATGCCAACAGACAAGGATATCAGATCAAGAAGTTCAGATTCCAAAAAATTGGTTTCTTTGTAAATCAAATCTTAGAATTATCCACAAAACGTTTCAGAAATGATATAACGCCATCTTTTTCTTTCTTTAGTCAGCCATTTCCTGGATTCTGCTTTCAAAACATAAGACTATAAGAAGACACCTACTGAGTCAGCTAATGGCCCAACTCATTCAGCTTTCCTTTTCCATATGTGGCTTGCTTTCTGGAAGGCACAGGAGTCAGGCAGGAAGGCAACCTATCTCATCATTTTGTCCCTGTCTTTAAGAATGCAGGGGTATACTGCTTCTAAACATGGAAGCTCTACCATGTGGAAGTTGTTGACAGGCCTGTCCTCCATGATAGATTGGGCAGCCTTTCTCTAAATTGCCCAATGAAGAAATCAGAAGGAATTGCAGGTGAAGAGAGGAGAACGGTGTACTGCCAGCCACTTGGCCCTGCCGCCTACAGAGAGCATAAGCCATTGGATTGGGCAGACATGGTAAAATAGGATGTGGTTGAAAGCAGCATGAGAGCACTTTTCCTTCCTTTTGATCACTTAGCAAGGAGTGCCACATGCAGGCTTTTGCGTGCATAGGAAGGACAGATGCCTGGGATGATCTGGGGCCACCAAGCCGAAAAGCCTGCAGCTCCCTTGCTGCAAGCCCTCCTCCAAGCACCAAAGCTGCCTCCTGCTGCTGCTGCGAGATTGTAAGGCAGAAAGCCTAATCAAAACTTCACCACAAAAGGAAATGCATCCAATTAACAGCTATTAAAGAAGAATTTTATGGCACCCTGCACAGTGAAGGCCATTATATCTAGTGGAAATTAATCTTAATTATTTGTACCTGTGTACATACATGCACAGGGAAGCAACTCACATTAATCTACATTAAATGTAATACAGTGTTGGTGTATTATCTATTCAGAGTCAGAATTGACTGCTGGGCCCTGCATATGTATCGACGGTGCTAAGCCAAGTAATTGAAGTGCAGCATGTTCCAAAGACACAATTTGTTCCATGTGTAATAAATCAATGGGTAGAATCTTTTACATAATTAAAAACAAAAGCCCCCCCCCCCACACACACACCCCAAATTACAACAATATCTTTTCAGAAAGCTGAGAGGAGAAACAGATGTTATAAAGGTTCATGGTACACTTTTAAGGAGGCCCTGAGCTCTTATAAATCTGCATTTCTTGAAGGTTTTTAATAGCTGCAATTAGTAAGGCCAAAGCATTTCAGCGTTGTGCCGTGTAGTTAATATTTCTCACTCATGATAGCCTGGATTATAGGATTATCGGCTCAGTAGTTCCAGGGGTTTAGTTATGTTGTCTGCAAACTGAAAAACTGTGGCCCAGAAATATAACAAATGAGGTGTTTCTTGGTTTAGAATCTCACCTAATGATCAGACACATGCACAAACAGATGTTCAGGATTCAAGAGCCTGGATAAATAGGATACACTAAGCTCCAGCTGTTGCAGTGTTCAAGGACATTCTTCTTACCAGGAAGCAGGCTTAGGTTTTTTGTTTTGTTTTGTTTTTGTTTTACAGAAAACAAAAGGGAAATCAGGTTTCATTGATTATTTCTGTGGAGAATAGAATGTGATACTACCAGGCATCTCCCCACTTCTCTCTCTCTCTCTCTCTCTCTCTCTCTCTCACGCACATTAAAGATTGTATATGCCTAATCCGTAAAGTGGCCTACCAGGCAAAACAAATAAAAACATCTCCTTTCTTGCTATGGGTTTTTCACTTGCAAAATCCTATGGAACAGAAGCAATCCAGCTCAATTACATGTAAGCTCCATCGGCTTTGCATTTTTTCCACAGAAGTGCTAACCAGAGGCTTTTGAGAAGCTTGCCAACAAGGCAGGATGGCAACAGCCCTCCCTCGCTTTTTGTTTGCAGGGTAATACTGTCCCTGCACTTGAAGGTTTCATCTAGTTGTTAGAACAAGTAGCCATTGCTACACACACCCTCCCATCTTGGAAACCTGTGTAAATGCAGGTAGTGGAGCACACCACAAGTGTTGGGTAGTGAAGCACACCACAAGTGAATTAGCAAATTTCAGTGGCATGAGCGATGGAGGCAGAGCATACAATCCACCCCTGGGAATCCAGTGCTGGCACATCCATTTCCATAGATCATCAGTCCGAGTGGACCAGAAGGAACTGCCTTCAGCGCCAATGCGCCTGCTCTTTTCTGCCTGCCACAACAGCCAGGGACACTCCCATAACCCCTGGCCAGCCTTTCATGGCAAATGGTCAGGGGTTATGGGAGTTGTTGTCCAAAATGTCTATGTGGCCCAAAACACTGGCTACTCAGACAGTGTGGGTCCTTCAGTGAATGTCTGAGAGGACCGTGACATTGTCCCACAGGGTGGTTCTTCCCATGTTCAGCGTTCATGTGCACACTTAGGGCTCCTCCAAGGACACAGATCCTGATTGGCCACTTCTCCCCCCCCCCCCCCGCCACCAGAGTTACTTTTCTGTTCCTCTAGAATACTCTGGAGTTTAACCACTCCACTGTCTGAGTGTCTGGTTGATGATATTCCATGAGGCTGAAAAGATCATGGATTGTTCTTCTGAATGTCATTGCTTTGCTTTGGTTTTTACCCAAAGGCTGAGCTTCTTGAGCCCTGCAGGGCAGTCATCTAATGACAAGGGCCTCCAGCCCAGCAGGGGCCCACTGGCAAGAGCGCACTGGACTAGCGCTTCCTCTTTATTTGTTGCAACCGTCTTGTTTCCTTGCCCAGCAAGGACAGTGGAAGGGAAAAGAAGCAAAAGGCAATGCCACTGGCCCTACAGCTTGGTCTTCCGATCCTGGAGCTGGCACTGCAGTCCTGCTGTTTGGACAGCAGCGGTTAGGGATTCAAGCATTTTCCTTAATAGCTGCCCATACTGTGGAAGTTTCTGCAAGAAATATTAAGGAACTCTTCCTCTCTACATTCTTAGTATAAGGGTTATATCTCTCTCTCTTGCCAAACATTTGAGGAATGCTGTGGTTTTTTGTTTTGATTTGTTTTTAGTGCAGATTTATTTGTGTGATAAAGTGAGCCATTTAAAATAGCACTCTATTTTTTGTATTTCGTTGATTATGCTTTTGTGATGGTATAAGAAGAACTTAAGAAATAAAGACATCAAGAGTTTTCATGAAAGGGAAAGGGATTTCCCTCTTTTCCTGTAGGGCAACTTTGCGCATCAAATTGACCCCTCCAAGCTGTTGTTTGTCCAAAGGTGAAAAGATGCATATAAGTGCATCTTTTCTCCTTGTGGGATGAAAAACAGCTAGGGCAGAATGATTTTGAAGGCCACAGCAGACCTTGAAAGATGCTGGACAGAAGTGAGTCTGCACACCAGTGAAATGCCATGCCATGCCATGCCTGGGCCAAAGAAAGAAACGATACACCAGCTTTCTTCAGCTCAGTGCCCTCTCCATTTAATGGATTACTTTCCCCAGCATCTACGAGCACCACAGCTCGGTGGTGCCATACGGGTTGTGAGTGCTCCAAGTAGTTCTGCAACCTACTCAAAGGGCACCAGGCTGGGAAGGCTGCTCTGGACCAATGAACCATGCAATCCTGGGCATAGCTATTCAGAAGCAGGCCTTAATGAATTCAGTGGGCTTAGGTCCAACTGAGTGTGTCTACCAGTGTAGCTTGAGTAATCCAGCCACTAAGAAAGCCTCATTGCACTTACTTAATTGGTAAGTGTGCATCCAGTTATACAACGAATGCCAACTTCACTTTAGGTCTGATGACTGGCATGGGAGCGACTGCCCTCTCAGTTTCTCCAAAGGCCAAGGGTAATGCTAGGTACTGAAAAATGTCTCAGGCCCACATGAGAAAAATAAATATATGCATACACAAAAATGTGTACATTTACATATGCTCTGAAGTCGGTGTGTGTGCTTAAAGGATTGTCTGTCTTAAGGCCACCCGTGTTTGTACAGAGGGCTTTGGACAGAGGGGGGCATCAGAATCCAGGGGGGAACTCAGGCAGAGAGTTTTGTGGGCAGGGGGCAGCAGGAGGTGAAGCACCTCTGGGCAAAGTGCCAGCTAGTCCAGGGATAACGAGGGCCCTGGCCTTTTATTTCAGCAGGTGTCCGTGGGTAGCAGGGTGGCGTGGCAGAGGGCCTACCGGCAATGCAGGCTCCTGGTGCAAGTTTTGGGCTTCCAGCCCTAATGGGTCGCCCTTAACACCAAAGGCAGATGACCCCGTTTTGTCCTTCTTTTGTCTCAACCTGTTCTTATATACAGAGGATTGTTTTAGAAATTGTCACAGGTATAAGACAATGGCCCAGTTCACACATGATGATGGTAAATGGTGGGTTAATTAATTTGATGCAGTGGTTGCTAGACATATTGTTATGTGAAGTTCAAACCAGAACACTACAGGTTCAATACGTAGTGAGTTAAACAACCCACAAATAACATACAATTAGTCAGGTTATCTATAGGTTGATTATGCCACAATTAACCTATGGTATCTGGGTTCAGATGTCACACAGCAACTCCTAGCTGGCTCTATCGGGGTTGAACATTCAAAATTACTGTGGGAACACACCTGACATTCACCATGACAGATGATGGGTTAACCCACAACTTGCCACTGTTATGCACAAACAGTCCCAATATAAAACTTACTCAGAACTCTAGAGAAATGCGTTTCTATAACAGAGGCATGATGATCACCATGTTTCTCCTCTAGCATAAGATGTATTGATATGATACTTCAAACAGACCTCTCCAACCTAATGCCCTCTAGATAGGTTGTACTACAAATCCCATTATTTCTAACCTGGGAAATCACTCTGTCTGGAGATGGCAGGAGTTATAGTCCAACAGCTCTGGAGGACACCATGTTGAGAAAAGCTGCCTAGAACAGTCAATCATCCCCAGGTGCCAGGGAAACTGAAATTGCGGGTCTATTAACTGTGGGTCCTGTGATAAATTTCCCATGGTAGAAACTTGTTAACAAGACTGGATGTCAATGAAGAGCAGTGGAAACGTTCCGAATCATTCAGTCTATGAAGTATAAATGTATAAACATGCTTCCGCAATGTTTTGTTAGTATATAGAGTACAGTGGATATGTCTGTCCATGTAAAAACAAGTAATAAAGCAAAGAGCTTAGATTCTGTGGATGAAATAACTATTGTTGTGAGAGCAAGGCATAAGAAACTCAGTCAGGTTCAGCTGAAAATATCTCAATCCACCACGATTAGTTCCAAGAGAAATATTGCTGCAAACAGCTTTGTGTATTTTAAGAGCTCATACGACCCACCTTTCTTCCAACTCTATGTTTAAAAATGCTTCACTCCCACTTAAGCCTCAGTTTGCTCCTTTCATTCCTGCAGCAGAATTGAACCATCTTTTTGTTACTGAATTGCAAGAGGCATCAAGACATAATAAGCTGAGCATTGAGGGTATTTTATATACATTACTTTATCTTCCATGCAATGATAGGTCAATATTATTTTCCCCATGTTGTGGTAAGAGGATGGATTTAGAGACTGAGGGAGTGTTACTTGCTACAGGCCATGTGGTGTCAGGGGTGTGGGGTGCCACAATTGTTTTCTTCTCTATTAGTAGATTTTCTACGTGAAACACATATTATGTGCTCATCATTCTCCATTCACAGTTGTTTATGGGCTGTTTTAATATGTTATGATCTTGCAATTTTGTTGCTTCATTTAAGCACACCTTCAGCAAGGTTTTGTTTTGTTTGTTTGCTGAGAGCAAAGGAGCAAATACTGCATTTAATTGCAAACATGAAAAAGTACAGTTTCCTCTGGTGTATTTCTGCTATACCACTATACAACAGTGCCACCTAGAGGTTACATAATGGAAAAATCAGGAAAGGAAATGCTCCTTGTATACTACTGGAATTTCAATTTTGGGATGAAACCAAAGTAGGCACCATTGATTAACAGTCTAGAGTAGAAAAGAATCGCTGAGAGATGTTGAATGTACACTTAAGTACTGTCAGCAACAATCATAAACCTGTGTAACAAATTCCTTAAGGCTGGAAATTCAGCTCTTGTCTCCCATTTTTAAATGGTATTGGAGTCACCGAAGGCAGCTAGATGTTATGCTTCTTAGAACTTTCCATGCTATTTCTTTGTCAGTAAAGGTTTGGGAGCGCTGTTCTCCACTCCACACCCTTTACAGCCTGGCTGCTTGCTGAGTGGGCCAGGCACTCGTTCTTCGCTGACCTTCCAGGGCCAGGAGTCCTTGGATTCTGAAGAAGACACAGAGGAGGAGGTGATGGAAGGGTAGGAGGGCAGGAGCCTTTGGCACTCCATCAAGTTTGCCGCCATCAGTTTCCCAGGCTGACTCTGAGAGCAGGCCTGTTTCAGGAGAGGAGGGAGAGCAGCTGCCTCACCTTGCTCCTGACCCTGCCGTGAGGCGTGAGGAGGGATGAGCTGTCCAGTTAGAGGGCTTGCGTGGCTCTTGCCGGCTGGCCCTCCACCAGCAGGGGTCACAGCATGACTATAGTGCAGGGACCACGGAGATGGGCCAGTTGGGGTCCAATTTTTTGTTTTATTTATTTATTTATTTATTTATTTATTAAAACATTTTTATGCCGCCCCATTCGCCGAAGCCTCGGGGCAGCTCACATCTTCACGTGAGCAGAGGCTTCTTCTTCAGCTTCCTAGAAGACAATTTAGCGTGATATTGCCCTGCTAGCTGGGAAGTGTCAATAAAGGTCTGCATTGAAAAGGATTGTCTGGTCTTTTGGAGCAGTTTTAACAGGAAACTGGAGGGCTGGCATAGAAACCAACAGCAATCTGAAGTGCCACCACCAATTCACACACCTTTCAGGATAAGACTCCGTTTGTGGAAGGTGGCACAGAAGAGGGGGCTGAGCTAGGTCTTTGTGAAAGGGGAGGGGGATGTGCTGGAAGCAGAAGCCAGGCTGTGACTGAAGGCTGCTAGGAGAAGGACAACGTGGATGGGATACTTCCGTCTAGGCTAGCTCTCTTTGCCTATTACTTATGCAAGCTAAAACATATATTTCTAGATAGTCATGAACACTGGAACATGTTTCTTTCCAAAACCAAAAGACAGGATGCATTGAAACAAAGGATGGTGACAGGCAAAGCACCTTGGAGTGGGGAACATGAGGGTGTATCAGCCCTGAAGTGATATCTGAGAGGCAGCTGAGGCCTCTGTGTAAGGTGAGAAAGTGCTGATTTATGAGAAGGCAATGCACCAGTTCCAGGGTGCATTGCCAGGCTAGGGGAGCCTGTTTTGCTGAACAGAAATGTTACAAAACAAGGGTTATAGTTCCCAATGAGCTTTGTGCTCCCTAGAAAAATGAAGCCTATTAGAAACTGCATGGATTCTTTTTCCATTAAAAGCATTCCTCTTGTGGGGCAGGACTTGCAGGTGTTGTGCAGGGTGACTCTGCCTGGAAAGGAGTCCATACGAACCTGCAGTCTTCGTTCTGGATGGTCTATAGCCAGCATGGGTTGGAAATAGCTGCTGCTACTGTTCCATGTGCCCAACCCCCCCCCCCCCCCCGCACGCACTTCGAGGTGTCAGCTCCACCTTGAACAGTCACTATGCAAAGCCAACAGCATTGTGATTTTGAGGTGGCCATGAGAAATCAGGGGCGCTTGAGGTGCATGGCTAGAACCTGGGAGCCCAGAAGGAATAGTTTGCAATCAATTGTTGGGGGGGGGGGGGGAGAGGGCAGGCTGAATTAGGAGAGGAAGTCATTGTAATGCCACAAGACTCAAATGATCAGCATAACATGTCAGCTGCTGGCACCTGTTCATCACTGATGTGGTCTTAGCCTGGCTGCACACAAATGCTCATAGACTGCTGTACAATAACGCCATGAGCATTTGCATTGAGATGGTTAGCCTGCTACATAATGAGCGAAGCCTGAATAGAGGTGATAGTTTCAGAAGAGTGGCAAATATAATCATGGTATGTAGTCTTCATGAAGTTAAAAAGCCACACTTTAATTCAAAATCACAGGGTTTAAAAAAAATTAACAGGGAAAGCAAAACCTTCTTAGTATTCATATCACTTCTTCACTAATGTCAGAGCTAAGGTTGGTACACAAAAGGAAAGTGTTTATCTAGGTTGGCTCAGCAGCATCACAACTGACCCTGGTGCTAGTTGGTTCCCTCCACCAGGCTTCCCCAGACATCGAGACACTACCAGGTTGGGGGTGGCTGCTCCACACCATTAGAAGGACACACTTAGCTTTAAAGGACTCGTGGGTTTTCTGGTTTCTACTACATCTGGGCAACTTGGAGTCAGAAAAGGAGCCAGACCTACACATTGGATGATTTTACTTATTTGTCCCATTTATATCCTGCTTTGCTCCAAGGAGCCCAAAGAAGAGTACATGATTCTCTCTGTTTTACCTTACAAGAACCTTTTGAGGTCGGTTAGGCTGAGGGTCAGTAGGTGACCCAAAGTCATACAGTCCTCTTGACGACACAGCAGGGTTCAGAATGAGCATCTTCCAAGTCCCAGTCCAATCACTATTCTGGTTCTCACACTGATTGTGTTAATTGACTCCAGTCATGTTTTAGATGGATGTATGTGGAACAAAACAAACCACTATATATCAGTTGTATTTTATTTAACATGTTAGATAGTAGTGTTTCTGTTTCAAAATATTTTGCTATTTGGACTAAAGTTAGCTAAAATTTTATCAAAAGTCTTTCTTGACCATAAAAGAAGTCAGATTTTCTAGCTTTTAGCCCATAGAAACGCCACTTCTGCAAACTCCAGAAACCTGTCACTACAAGCCAATCATCAAACCACTAAAGTTACTGACACAGTGTGTTAAAGTCTTTGTAATTCATTACATTCCACAGAGTCACTGAAAGCTGGTCAGAAAGCTCTAAAGTGCTGATAGCCAGAGTTAAAGTCTTTCATAATTCATTTTATTATACAGACAGTGTGTATTAGTGGAGCCATTTTTCATTTTAAAGTCATGTAAAACCTTGAGAACTTCCCAAAACTCTAAAAGAACTCTGCAAGGGAAAGCTCATGCAGAGAAGCAGAAGTGAATTTTGCAGGGCCATATATATAGAAACATCCATCCAGTAAGGACAGGAAGACTTCCCTCTGTTCTTACTCCTGGAGAACAATGGATGACAGCTACATCGGACAATGGGCCAATCTAGGGCATACTGCACAGGCAAGGGCCCAAGACACTTCTGTATCTCACACTTGGTTCTCATTGATAGCATATTCATACTGAGTGGCCCCTGAGTGGATGCCTTTCCATGGCATGTAGAAAGAAGCTCCAGGAATTATGCATTTTATAGAGCCTGTGAATTTTGGGCTGTTTCCTGTCCACACAGCTTGGCCACACAAAGGCTCCTTTCAGTGACCTCAAAGGTGTAGATGAGTAGATGTGCCAAGGGAGTGACTACAGGCCAGCAGGATGGCCTGCAGAAGCTCCAGGCTAACCACTGGATTTCCCCTGCACACCATCTGTCAGTTAATCCCAGAGTTTCCCTGCAGATGTTCTCAGGACCAATCCTTGACATCTCTGGTTAAAAGTAACAGGTAGTAGACGAGTTGAAAGCCCTCTGCTTGAGACCCTAGAGGGATGCTGCCTGACCCAGGAGGTGATGCAGGAACAAGAGCTGTGGCCTGGCTTATGGGAAGGGCGGGTGTCCATGCATGTGTACACACAGGCATCAACTCCATTTCTTGATTTTTAATTCACATTCTTTCTGTCCAGTTTTCTCCAGTATATTGAGAACCTAGTATAAATAAGGATGATAAGAAAAATTGAGCATTCTAGGGGAAAATTCAATGGCACCTTAAAAATGTATCATGCAGCAGTTGATTTGACACATGTTTCAAAATTTTTAAGCACACGGGGACCCATTTCAAATGGGGCACTGCATTTTGTTGGTGGAGGATTAAACCTTCCCATCCAGTTCCCCTGCCCCACTTTCCATCTACTCCCCCTACCTCTTCAAGGTGAAGAAAAAATAATAGGATAAGCTGTATGCTATGTATTTTGCTTACTGTCTTGCTTGCTGCCTTCTACTGCTTGAGTAGAAACTGTACAATTTCTCTGTCCAAGCCCCTGGAGAACACAGCTGCCAATCCAAAAGATATTTCTAGGCTAAATGGATCAGTGGTGTGACCTCACTATAAAGTGGCTTCATATATTTGCAGAGGATGGAAGATGGACAGTACAGATACTGATAAAATGTTAGAAGAAACATCTTAATCATTCCAGAGAATGGAACCAATTGCCTAGAGGGTTGGTTGGTGGGCGCTTCCTTCCGGAAAGGCATTAAGCAGAAGGTGGACAGCCATTTGTTGGTGACATTCTAGATCTGGGTTTTCTGCATCAAACAGGGCATTCAATGGCCTACCAAGCTTCCTCAGCTCCAGCATTCCCCCTGTTTATCCAATGGATCCACAAGCAGCTACTTTCTTCTTGTGCTTATGGAGTTACCACTAACGTCTTTCTTTCCTCTAACTGAAGACCTTCCAGATAAAACAGCCATCCCTTGCAATATGCCAGAGCAAGACAAAGCTGTGTAGAGCCTTCTCCTCCCATAACTATGTTACTACTGCTTTCATTCACTGCAAGCCATTGCCTGCATGCTGTTTCTGAAATCTACTGTTAGAAAAGCTGGTTGAACATCTCAGCCCAGGGAAAAGTATTCTGTTGGAATCATATTGTTGTGCAACCATATTTAATCAATCAGAATGACTGACAAGAACAATAGCTGGCTCTCCCAGCAGTTGCTCCTCCATGCTCATTCTTATTTCAGTTTCATTGCCCTATCAAATCCATATGGTGGGGGGGGGCGGGGTTGCGTGTGTGTTTTTTTAAACAGAGACTGTTATGCGCTGCCAATGTAATATAATAATGCTTCAGCTGAAACTCACACCGCTGAACTGCAGCAGAGATGAGAAAGTGTGAGAAAAGTTGATTTTTAAGACAAATCATTCCAGGCATGCACCAAATAATAAAGTTTTATGAACTAGTTAAGTCCAAGACAGCCTTTATAATAAGAACGTTTGTGGATTAGCACTGGAAGAAAGGTGGGGAGGTGTTAGATGACAGAAAATTGGTTGTCTGCTTCATATAGAAGGAAATAGCTCAGTGGCACAACATCGTACTTAGAATGTGCACAGTCCAAGATTTTATCCCTGTTGTTTTCAGATCATGGCTACAAAAAGAAAGGCCTTGTTTGCCCCTTCAGAAAGTTACCAGTCAGGTAAGGAGCACTGAGATGGAGCCATTTAATAGTACACGTCTTGGCACATGGTGCCGTTGTGTAAAGGTTGATATCTATGTCCACAGGAGAGAATCTCAATGGCAGAGGATTCTTCAGCATCTTCCCCAGAGGCTGCAGAGGCTGCTATGAACTTGGAAGAGGGGCTGGTACCCAAATTAGGTTTTTATAAATAAGCATTTCCAGCAGTCAATAGGTCCCACAATTTTTTGTCTGAAAAGATTAAATGTCAAATATACTGCCCTATGTCAGAGTTAGAGTTGATGTTCATTGTCATTGTAAGTAAAAGTTAATAAGTTTAAAAACCATCAGTAGTGGGACACTTCTTAAAAATAAATAAACCATAGTACAATGAGAAACTAGCGCACTCTGACTTTTGGAATGCTGTCTGTATTTTACCAATTCTTTAGGTTGATCATTTGTGCCTCTAAGAGGCCAAAAGAAGACACCCAGCTGCATAAAATTTGTACATGCTCATTCATATGCATTGATAGCGATTTAGACATTAGTATAATGGAGACAGAAACGCATTGCATCTCCAGTTAGTATAGGAATCTGCTACTGAGGGACCTGCCCGTCTGCCTGATTTGCTGAATGCTGTCTAGGCCCCATGGATGGGCAACTTCAAGGCCTTTGCTGCCCTGTTGGCCGCTTGCTCAGGTACACTCACCAAGCAGGTTCTTCTGCCAGCACTAGCACACATGATGGCCCCCAGTTCTGTGGAGTCCCGTTCACAGGACAATTCTGCTGCCACCGTCACTGGTGGCTTTTGTGAGGCAGATGAAGACCTTTCTTTCACAGGACACTTTTGGTTCATCCCTTTGAATTATTTAGTTATTCCTTTACTGACATTTTGGATTCTTCGTGTGAGGTACAGGTGGATCGAAAGCACAATGTACACACTGCCATGAAAAAGTATCATAATAAAAAGAAGTGAAAACCAGAAGCTAAGGTGAAAAAATAAACATGGCATATAAATCCAAAATAAAATCATTCACAGCATAAAACAGATCTAAAGTCATTGAGAACAGTTCTTGAGATGCCTGGGAGAATACGAACAAAGGCATCAGGCGGTCCTAAGAAGTGTGGGCATCCCACAGAAGAGGCACTCAAAGGGCCCGATCTGTTGGAGTCACCCCACTTTATTCCATTTGGCGTGGGCACCTGGAAAAGGCGTCAAATGATGACCTTAGGATCCAGGCAGCAGATATGGAGGGAGATGCCCCTCCAAGCGATGCGTCTCCAAGCCATTTTGCCCTTTAAAATGAAAAACAATACTTTGAATGACTCCAGAAACAGACTGGCTACCAGTGCAGTTGGCAAAATACCTGCATAACATTATTGCATCAACCATTGTTATTGTGGCTGGCATATCAGCTTCAGCTGCTCAAAGGCTTTCTGAGCCTTTCAGGCCACTTGTGCCTCTAGCAATAAGGATGGCTTCATGACCAACCCATAATTATGAGGTGGTAGCCCTGCTGCTCCCCAGTGAGCCCCTTCTGTCCCACACCATTGTGCCCTGCCATGCCACGAGTTTTGTTGTTTTAAGGGGGAAATGTGCCTGTGGCCCTACAGAGTGCTACAAGGGTAAAAAATACCTTGTTTGCAAGCTAAATCTGACCCTTGTGGCATTCTGCGATGCTGCAGGTGCCTTTTTTCCTGGTAGGAAATTGTTCCTGCTGCCCCCAATTTCAGCAGCATGGCAGGGCAGAAGAACAGGAGCAAACTTCCAGTTAAAAACAGAGGTGGTGCTCATCTAGGTGAGCTCTCCATGGACTTTCAGAAGTTTCCCATCCTTGCTTTAGAGGGAGCACAACCACTCCAGGACAGAGGGGATGCCACCTAACCAGGCATAGGAAACACTCACAACCAGTATCTTTGTCTTGTGTGGATATTATGACTTCAGAACCCATCTGATAGGTCAGTCATGTTGATTAGACAGGGGAAGCTGGACCATAACAAAGGCTGAGCACCAAAGGATTGAGGCCTTTGAGTTGTGGTGCTGGAGGAGACTCCTGCAAGTCCCTTGGACCGCAAGGTGATCAAACCAGTCAGTCCTAGAGGAGATCAACCCTGACTGTGCTTTAGAAGGCCAGGTGCTGAAGATGAAACTCAACTACTTTGGCCACCTAATGAGAAGGAAGGACTCCCTGGAGAAGAGCCTAATGCTGGGAACAATAGATGGAAAAAGAAAAAGGGGACGGCAGAGGATGAGGTGGCTGGATGGAGTCACTGAAGCAGTCGGTGTGGGCTTGGGTGGACTCTGAGCAAGGGTGGAGGACAGGAGGGCCTGGAGGAATGTTGTCCATGGGGTTGCGATGGGTCGGACACGACTTCACGACTAACAACAAACAACAACAAGTGGCCAGCAAATGGATGGATGGATGGATGGATGGATGGATGGATGGATTTTTAAGTCCTTGCTCTGATGTCAGAAAGCTGATCCAAACTGGGATGCTGACCTCAGAGCTCCCTCCTGCTGGCCCTTGCAGCTCGCACGAAATGTACCACACTTTTATAACCCATCATAAAACCAGATGAAAGAGACCTCACATATCAGCATGCTGGATTCTTCACTAGGCCTGGAACAAGTGCAGTTCTGGCGAGCCAGAAGTCATGATATACCCAAGCAACGGGGTGCATTACTCAACAGATGAATTGGGGGGGGGGGATTCAGTAACCTCTAGTTGCTTTGCTCCCCCACTTTACCTCCCTCTGCTTTCCCTGTTCATTGGGAAGGACCCAGTGGGTCTGGACCTGGCACACTTTGCCCAATTAAGCATGACAAGAATGAGAGGAAATAAACTGTATTTTGCTCTCAAGAATAAAGTCTGATCACAGCAAAGGGCAATTGACTTTGGGTGCATGCCAGAGTCCCCTTTTATGACCAGGTATCCATGACAGTTGTTTTTTGGTTGAAATTCCCACTGTGAGCAATGATTGGCACATTTGAATTCAGGTGGATTCCATGCTTACCTGGGAGGCTGGGCTGCCAGAGGCTTAGGCTGAGAGCTCTGGGGAGGGATTCCTCATGGAGGCTCCAGTTACACTGATAAGACATCAGGACATGACCAGCCTGCCCGGGCTTAATGCCAGCCAGGTATGTCCTACAATTGGGATTGTCCATTTTTATTTGGGGTTGTCCTCAGGTTAGTCTTCCATTGTTCTTGGGAGAAAACTGCCAATCCCCTTTCCTTTATTTTGCATTTTATGCTGTATGATTGACCTCCAGGTGACACTGAGGTGGTTGAAGGCTGACTTTGTGGCGGGGCAGGAAGGAATCACCTGCTCAGTTTCCAGATTTAAGGCTGCTGTTAAAGATGAATTGTGTGTGTGTGTGTGTGGGGGGGGGGGGGATTAAGGGTTGTGCTCTGTGTCTTTCACTTCTCAAAATAAAACAGCACCATTTTTGTTGAGGGTAAAAGCACACATAACAATTTTCAGAACATAATAAGAGTCCTGCTGGAGCAGATGAGAAGGCAGCCCTCTTCCAGTGTTCTTGAGAACTGCAGTGCTGAGTCATAAATGACCTTATAATAATTTACTTTTTTATATGGACTTTTCCCCTCGGGGCAAGAAAACCAACGATTATAAAGTGCTGCTTCTCTTGGCCATAACTGAGGGGCCACCTTTCAGGATGCTGCAAAACTGAATGGTTTATTTCAGGATAAGTCCAACATGTTTAGGCCCAGTTTTATTGGATACCTTCTTCAGGGGTCTTATCAAAAGCAGAGATCTCTGGATGTATCACATGAAAGCAATAACTGGGCAGAAAAGCCAGCCTCTCCAAAACGCTATTTCTTTTAGCCCAAGTGGACCCATAGTTACTAGTTTCCATTAATTAATTAATTAAAAGCTTTTCTAACCCATCCACTATTAGCATCTCGGGACGGCTTACAAAAAATGAGAAGAATAAAATAAACACCACAGCACTTCAATGACTCCCAGGAAATGTTGTCAAGGTTCCTCCTTCCACAGAGGCACAGGAAGTGTTGTTCTGTGACAGCTGTAATTCTGAGAAAGCCTACCTGATCTAAGTCCCATTAAAATCAGAAGGACCTGTTAATGTAGATATGATGTTCTCAGGTGATCTCCCATTTAGGTTCTGAACAAAGCCAGTTAGCTATAGGAACGTTTCTGTATTCTGTGCCTAGGTGAGACTAGATAGGCCTTCAGTCACATCCAGCAGGTATTCTTTCGTAGGTATTGTACGTAACTGAACGGATGCATGCTGTGCTGTAAGTGTTCCCATGCTGATTAGCTGAAGAACGGGATAGGGGAAGCGTAGCTAGGAAGGCCAGTGTGGTGTGGTATGGCAGTTAAAGTGCCGGATTTGGACTGGAGAGATCTGGACTGCAGTCCCCTCTCTTGCATGGAGCTCACTGGGCAACTTTGGGACAGGCACTTGCTCCAACCTGCTTCACAGGGTTGCTGTGAGGATAAAACGGAGAGGTGGATGAGTATGTGGACTGCACTGGGATCCTTTCAAGAGGAAAACAGAGGGGATATAAATGTAATAATTAATAGATAACTCTAAGGAGTGCCAACGACGTTTCCCATGGGACTAGGACAAGCACTTGAGGTTATGTTTAGAGGAAAACTCATTGTGTTCAATGGTGGCAATTCTCTGAAGATGCCACATATATCCTCTGGAGGTTGGCAACAGCAGAAATGGAATATGATGCCCAAAGAGCTTTCAAAGCAGCAGTTGTGGCCACATGATACAGCGCAAGAAGTTGCAAATCTGTACACACAGTTCTGGCCAAGACTTTTATATTTAAAAGGCTCGCGAGTCTCCTCAGCAACAGTATTGCCTTGGCATTGTGTCTGCTGTTTTCTTTGCCCTGGGCAGTTTGGAGGATTTGGCTACTATCACTACAAGAGACTTTAATAAGACAGTTTTTTCTCTTGTGACTCGAGCTGATCTTTGTTCCTGCAGCCTCCTGGCGATTTCCACAGATGATAAATGATGCTGTAAACGAAGTGTGCAGAAAAGAGCAACCTTCCTGTTGCAGACAAATTACTTTCTCGCTTCCATAGGCCGTATGCTTGTTATTTTTTCTCTCCAACCGCCCTTTGCAATCTGTATTGGGGTGAAACGTTACATAATAAGTGATTAAAGATCAATGATGACTAAGAAGGTAAGTGATCAAATATTTCAGCGGATAGACATATCCACATCATTTATCTCACTTTTCTCAGGGAAGAATTTATTCCAAATTCTTCCGCTATTAGTCTAAGGTAAATGTGGTCTCAGATTCAATTAGTGATTTCCCTTTATCTTAGGAGCTCATTGGAGTTCAATTTTAGCCAAAATCACCAGCCCCAGAACTTATTTGCAATGCTAAAACCCTTTCTAAATGCTGGGACTTTGTTCCTTCTAGAACACCTTCAAGCAGGTATTATTTATTTATTATATTTATCTCCTGCCTTTTGTTCCTGCAAAAAGCTTACATAATCCTCCTTCTGCTCACCATTTTATCCTCACAACAGTCCTCTGAGGGAGGCTATGTTGGGAGTCAGTGAATATCCCAAAGTCGCCCAGTGAGCCTCTGACCACCCAACAGAGCAGTCACTGTGAGCCTCTGCTTGCCTGGAATTAGGGGAGTGGAATTTGGGATCAGAGTCTGAGAAATACCCCATCTGCTTCTGCTGTACAAAGTGTAGTTTACAATTTGTTTTATGAAAGAGCTGAAATCATACAAAAGCACAAGTTCATCATGAATATACCACCAACACAGAAGTTCTATCGGTGGCCTCCAGAATCTTTTTAAGGGCAAGGCTTATGGTGCTGAACTAGCTTGTTTTTAAAGCTAGTCTTAGCACACACTATCTTTCAGGTGACCTATAGCTCATTCTATAATCTTTGTTTTTACCCCCCTCTTATTATAATTTATTTTATTTATTTATTAAAGCATTTTTATGCCGCCCCATTCGCCGAAGCCTCGGGGCAGCTTACAACAATAATTAATGATCTAAGTTAACATGGCACATCATAGTGAGGATAAACTTGAAACAGGCTGCGTCAAATCCAGGATCTCCCATTTAACCAGAAAGAGCTGTGTACAGGACCATTTTCACTTTCTGCCTTTACAGGTCACGATCTCCGTTTCACAAGAGCAGCCAGCACTCTTAACACCAATACGAAGTTTCACACGGGGCATGATGTTAATCTAGGAGAGTCAAGTTCTGCATACTCTGAGTCGCCTGAGACGCATGGCAGGAGGAGTTTGCAGGGAAGAGCCCAAGTCTGAAAATGGGACAGGCTCAGGATGGGGGGGGGGGTGCGTGCATGCGCCCACAGGCACACACATGCAACTGTGTAAGTTACCCTCCACATACTGTCAGAAGGGAGGAAGAGGAATTTATAGCAGTGGCAGAATGAAAGTTGTGCCCACTGTAACTTACTATATATTTTGCTAAAGTTGGATTGGATTTTTTTAAAAAGTAAACAATTCAGGAAATAAATGACCAGCCCAAACATGAAACAGGCAATCGGGGAGAAGACAGTAGGAAACAGTACTGTTTAATGTCTAAGTACAGAGCTGGGATTCAGATTTTCTAATATTTATGTCTTCAGAGTGAGAAAACTTCATCCTAAGCTTATATGGACTCTTGGGGCTGGTCAATGGAGCAGGAAGTCTGGCTTTGTCTTGGTGTTTCATTTCTTGTGGCATGAAAGAGAAGCTTCTGTTATAGGCCCTGGTTATTCAAATGAAATCTTGCCCAGAACAGAGAAAGAAAAGGATGGATGGATGGATGGATGGAATTTGCAGACATCTGTGCCGCAATTGCTATCCATTAGTAATCACTGTAAATTCACATCTTTTGTTGTGCTCAAATTCTATTTCCCAACTGGTGATTGGCTTATTTTCCAATGTTCCCCTGGGCTAGGTAATTAGCAGAAAACAAAATCAAATAAATACCTCCACTAGACTACTTGGAGATATATATGTATATATGCAGTTATAGGGACAGAGCTAAATATGGATAACATCCTATGTGTCAATGGAACAAAAATTGTGTAGCACCTATGTTAACACAAGGAAAATATACATTTGTCCCTATTAATTTACAGTTAGCTTTATGCATGTGCAGATCACGTCTTTGCTTGCTTGCTTTGTTTTGTCACCACTCTCCCTCACAGAATAGGCACAGTAAGTTTGCATTCACCCAGGCTTTGGGAAGTACTATTTAGGATCAGAATGCAAGAATGTGCCGTGGTTTCTTTCACAGGAGCTTTAAAACACGGGTCAGGAAGCTAAAAAATAAATTACGGAATGAAGTTTGCAATCCCTGCACAGCTAACCAAGTTAGATTTCTGAAAGCTCTTGCTTTTAACAGTTATGCAGAAGAGAGAGTTCTGGTAGCTTCAGTTACTCCCCATCTTTGCAACAGAGTGACACAAGAAGTCAACCATCAAAGCTGATCTTCAATCTCTTACAACATAACCTTATTTCCATAGCTGGGAATCCTGTTCTGGGTCTCGTTTGAAATATAATCACTAATAAAAGGCTCCCTTAGGCAAGCAATCCTAAGGAAGACTTCACAAGCTACTTCTAGGCATGAGCAGGCATTTCACAACATTATGCAAAAATGCTTCAGTATAAAGGGAGCGTGCTTTCCCTCAGGCTTGCAGGATATTACAATGTCAGGCAGGCTATCTGACTCACACATGCTACTGTCTGTTGCATATTTCTCCTCTTTGCACAGGCAAAATGTCCATGCCCAGATTGGCTATACAGGGGGAGAGTTTCTACCCTGAAATAACTATTTTAGCTTTGCAACACTTTTGCCTGTAGGGCTGGCAAAGGCCAGTGTGGTGGGCTCTCACCAAAGCTCCACCCTCCAGCAGGCCACCCCTGGGCAAGGGTCCCCTGGCCCCAGCCCTGGCCCTCTCTTCTCCACTGCAGCCTGCTTGTTCACCCTCCTCTCGCATCGGTGCAAATAAACACGGTGCTGAAGAGGAAACGCAGCAGTCGCCCCTGCCTGCTTGCACACAGGCTGTCGGCCTGCCAAGCCAGCAAATGGCACCAATGGTGAGACAGAGGAGGGCGGCAGGGGCAGCTGGGACAACGGTTGTGAAATGGCATGCGCACTGGGGGAGCAGGCCGTGGAGTCATGTCCAAAGGCTCCCACAACTCGGCATCTCTCAGTCACTGAGAGTACGTGTCCTGCCTGAAACATCTCCTGCCTAGGCCCTACAACCAATTGGCACAAAGGAATCCTATTGCATTACTACAGGTAGTACTGATTCCATCTTTTTTTTTCTACATGGAGGGTTTGTGACTGCAACACTTCAGGAGAAGGAGACTGAGACAGGACATCTCAGGACTTTCCGTACAAGGCATCGTGCACTCAACATTCCTTCCGATTTCAGTTCTTTGTCTAACTAGCACTTTTGGTGATTTTCTTAAGAGGAGGAGAAATGTCACATTTAATTGTGAAAGTGAAAATAGTGCAATATTTGTGTGTGTGCGTTTGCAATATCTATCTAGCGCTATCCAGAAGTCATGCAGCAGAAAAGCAGGATGGGGAATGTTTGCTGTGTCATGCCCAGGTCTCAATTCTGCAATTGAGCCAAAGCAGATACAGAGAATTAAAGGTCAATAGCTCAAAGAGACATGCTCTCGGAGTCTAGCCTGAAACAGCTATTTAAGAAAGGGGGCAGGAGGGGGAGCTGCTGGGACTAGAAGTATCCCCAGGTCAGTTTGCATGAGCAGTGGCTGTGAGCCATTAGGAATGCACAAGTGGTCACCACAGCTTTTCCCAGCTACCAAGCCAGCCATTTTAGAACCCAACAAAAGCCCTTGGATTCTGGGTGACTTATTAACCACAGCAGCAAGCCGCCTTTGGATGATCCAGGTAATCACTGAAACCACCCACAACGGCTTGAATATCAGCAATGGCAGCTGCCATGTGCCAGAACCCACCAAAGTTTATTTAAGCCAAACTGTCAGCTTCTGGTCACATGACCCGATCCCCATGTGGACTGTTCTTTGCAATGTTCATGGTTAACACAGCGGTTTGACTGCTGCAGTGCTAAAGCTCTCTCTGAAACTTTGTCTCCCTCTCTGAACTTCTTGTCCCACTCCAGGCTTCATCCACACCATCGTTCTGAGAATCACTAGCGCAGGTTATTGAGATAAGTAAATCATGGACAGAATAAGTGACAGAGCACACGTGAGGTATAGAGATGCTGCTGCTGCTGATGATGATGATGGTGCTGATGATGAAGAAGAAGAAGAAGGAGAAGATACTTTGCATGGAGAGCACTGTAGGTTCAATCCCTGGAGAAGACCTCTGAATGAGGACCTGGAGAACCACTGCCAGTCAGAGTAGACAAGATTGGGCTAAATGGAGAGGCAATAACCTGGTAAAAAAAAAAGTTTTTTTTTCAGCTCTGGACACCCACATAGTCACCAAGTTGGCTTAAAATGGCTAAGCAAGGTATGCATTGCACAGGGAAGCCTAGGGTCCCCACCTTTTCTTCTTGACTTTTTAAATAGCTGCACTAATTTCAAGAGCTATGACATTTTTCTATCACCATGCCTTGCTCTCAGTGTGGCGCCATTGAATATATGCTGTAAGATACTTTTGCCAAGAAAAAAGTAGGAGCTGGGGCTGTGATTCTTGCAACTAGATTCATAGCTTTTACAAGACATTCAATTTACAATCCCCATAATGACTCATTTGTGAAGCTTTCCATTTGTTATAGGTAGGGGTCATCTGCTCCTGTGGGCCATCTAGCAATATGAAGAGGGGGAGTAAAGGGGAGGCAAAATTTGCGTCTCCTTTCCTTCTACTGTGCATTGGATGAGCGCGAGCCCCCATGTTCGGAGGCTTACAGTTATCTCAATAGGAATATACCTTTAATTAATTTAATTTAGATGTGTACTTTTGTTTGAAATTTGCAGCATCATCTTTGATCACTAGGTGGCAGATCTCCCTAAGCAGCACATGAGTTGGCGGGGAGGATCTACATAAAAGTTCGGATATTTACCTTGGCAGAGATCCCTTTCGTGTGTGAGGCTGCAAGTGTGATCTCAGCTGCGTTCTGGCAGCTAGCGGCACTAGCCTTTGAAAGCCCATCCACTTCAGTGCTGACCCAAGATTTTTTGCTGCTGATCTCATCTCTAAATATATGGGGGTTTCTGCACGGAAGAACATGCAGAGGACAACTGAAATGTTCATTCTGGTCTATATAGGTTTTATGTTCATAGCACGGATCCATTTCAACATAAATTGATTAAGCATTTTATTAGAAGATGCCTGAAGAATGTCCTGAGGTCAGCAGCAGTTTGCAAATTGCTTCCTCACCGGGATATTAATTACATCTTATGCATAAATGTGTGTATTCATTAGAGTCCTGGGACTAATACTTTGTTAGTAGAAAAGCAGGCTCAGAAGGGGCAATTGAAAGAGAGAAAAGAGGCAGGGGCCATAGGCTAATGGTTTTCCTGCTTGTCCTTATTCTGTTTCAGATGATCCCCAAACAGTCCCCAGCCCACCAAGAATTAAAATGCTTCTTTAGCTGCCCTTTCCTGCCACTGGTTTGCTCTAAACTCCCTCCTCTGCAAAAGCCAGGGCGCTGTTGTACAGCTATGTTAGTGCATCTTGTCTGCGGCCTCCCAGGAAACTAGGAAAAGGTAGAAACAGACTGGGTCTCTCCAACTGGAGTTGGACCTCCCACAAACCAGTCCCTAGAGCAGGGGCAGGCAACCTGCAGGCTTAGCCCAGTCCTGATGCCAAGCAGCTGACGCGAGGCAGCTGGGCGAGCAGGGCAGAGGGGTTCAGAATGAGCACTGGCTGGTGCAGCGCACCTGGCCCTGGGTCGCCCTCTGTCTGAGGAGGAGGAGGAGGAGGAGGAGGAGATGACCTCATCCACTTTGCATACCTCCCACCTCCCTGCCTTAGGCCCCACCTCTCCTCAAATTGGGCCTCTCCCTGAGCAAGCATCCCTTGACAGAAAAACAAGATTATCCACACACATCTCAATTCCACTTTCTCTCATCAGCTGGGAAAACAACAGTCCCTTCCTTGAGCAAACAGAGAGAGCAGGGAGTCCCACATGACAGAAATTTGGCAGGCTAACTCGTTTGTTGTGGTGTGGGCTACCTTGAAGGAGTCTGTGAGTAACTATTAGCCATTTGGCAAGTAAGGGCTAAATATCCACACCCTAACCATCCATCAGATCTATTAGATTTTTTACTGGCATTGCAGTTCTTTAATTTTTACAGAAAGCAGAGTAACTGAGCTCTTTCGTTCACCCAGTATATCTGCAAATGTTGCAATGATTGAGCCCAGAGAGCTTAAAGGAGCTAACAATACTCCATGTAAGCTACTGCTGTGAATGTGAAAATATCTTGCAAGAAGAATGCAATTATATCACCACCGTGTTTAAAACCCTTCTGGGTATATGTCAGCAATAAAATTAAAAGCTACATAAACAAGCAGTAGCAGGCCGCTTTCCAGATGCCTCACATATTTGAATATTGCCTTGAATGATTGCAACAGCTCCAATCATTTCTCTAAAATTTAATCCAGAGGTTTTGGTAGGAAAACCACAGAAGAAAATAAAATAAATACATGTTGTTCTAAAGCATCACTGATAAACATTCACAGATATATTTTTCACTGAAATGTTTCTCCCTAAGGGCCTGTACATCTGAAAAATTAATAATGCTTTCATGTTATTATAGAGCACCTGAAGTTTCATTATTGTATCTGACAGAAAGGCAGGTGTTAACAGCTGGAAAGAACAAGAGCATGGGGAGCTGAAAGGAACCAGATGTGGCACTCACTTGGGTTTTGCTGTTTATTTGAATAAGCCTTCTACAAATGTGTTCAATATTAATGGGTCTCATATCAACTTTTCTTGGCTCCTTAATACACAGCATCAAATTATATCCTCTCCTACTAACTCTTTTTATTGTATTTCCTCTCCTAAAAAGCATGTTTATTAATCTCTTGGGAAACAGGACTTCTCAGATAACAAACCAGATTCCAAACTGGTTTGGAAACCAGCTTTACAGAAGAAATCTCCATTTGTACAAAGGGTGCAATAGGAAAGTGGTACCATGTGATACTGTGATGCTAATGTGCATTTGCCCTTGCATTAAGATGAGGATAACCAGTGTAGAAGAGCACAAGATATACTTTTCTCTTATGGGAGCAGTGAAACTATGTAAGGCTTTATATAGGGGATACAGGTGTACCTATAACGTGTGAGATCTAAAGTGGATGAATGCCCTGCTTTACAGAAGACAGTCCTCTATTTGAAGGGTAGCTGAGTCCAAGACTGGTTTTGGAATAATCATCAAAAGGGACTTGGAGTTGCCCATCCAGAGACAGCACCTCAAGAGCAGACTGAGCAAAGCATACCAGTCACCTGGCCATAATCCATGGACAGACTGACTGCATTGAGCAATTGGCACCTGTACCTATATATTGTGCTGTGCAGATTTTGTGCAAATCTGTATTCGGTGAAGCATTTCCTTATTTCTGGTGGTGCGTAACACCCCTACCACATTTGGAAGGTAATTCTTGGATGCTGTGAACATCTATCTATCTAATCATCTGGGGCAAAAATGTTGTGAGGGTGCCATGCCCACACCACACGTAACTTTTCACGGCACAGTTGTTCTGTGGCTCTGAGTCAGGATCAGGCCTGGTTTAAACAGCAGCCTCAGTGTAATTGCACTTCTTGGACCTGCATGGTTTGAGGCTAATGTCAGTGTTCGTGGCCCCTGGAATGGCACAGACAAGCGAGCCAATGCAGTGCTACAGGGTGGCATGGTAGTCCCTCCTTTCAGTGCTGCCACTCATCCCGCTGGTGAGGTCCTCGAGGGAGCAGCTTAGATGCCAAATGTCATCTCCAGCAGGCATCTTTCTGAGAGCTCATCAAACCTGAACCCAGCCCTGTACCCATGAAATGCACAGAAGCCATACAGCAGGGTGCAGGTCCTTCTTCTGCCCAAGGGCCACCCTGCCTTCTGGAGGAGCTCCCAGGGACTGCATTCCAGGGATGGAAGAGGCCCAAGCAAAGGAGCAGGTGACAAACAAAATGAACTTACAGACTAATTTAGCTTAAAGTTCTTCCTGCCTGAAACTAAGTCTTAGGAGGTGCATTTTGTACTGCGTTTTATCATTTTAAGTACACTGGCCTACATATTTTGGGAAGTTATCGACTTCCGAGATAAAATGTGCTAATTCTTACATATTTTGATTAGAAGAATTAGAAGACAGGTTATAAAGGTGCTGGTTGGCTAAAGTTTTCAAGATATTTCACAATAAAGAATTATACACAGGCGAGTATATTTGTCTACAAGGGAAGGAGATGTTTGATGATCATGATGCCTCATAACTTCACGACAAAGTACGGTAGAACAATGAAAATGGCACCACATGGAAGTGTATAAATGTATCTTCACTTTGAGACTAAAGATGATTACCTAACAGTAATTTATTGTTCTTTTATTGCAAGGAACATTTGTCTTGGTCAGATCTACGCATCATATAATTACATCTGGTGGCTTGTGAAAGTGTCATTGCCTAATATTTCTGAGAAACAGTTGCGTGATATTTTCCCTCAGAAGCCAAGATGCCGCAAAACTGTGTAAACAATGCAGGTAACTTCTGCAACGTTTGTGCTGAGGTTATATTTGCATCTGAAAAGTGCAGTATGACAGTAGTGGTAAAAAAAGGCATCCCACCTATATTTTGGAGGCAAATAGGGGATCAGGGCAAGAGTTGGCCCCCTCATTATTGTTGCATTCCATGTTCAACTTATCTGTGTCAGTAGCTAAACAAGAAGAAAAAGTCCATGCCTTTTGCAGTCCCCATGATATGGAGGGAACCCACCAATCATAGTAGCGACTGCTATTTTTGCATGGTTCTCCAATTAAAAACCAATACATGAATGGAAAGTTATGTTATTGGTATCAATAAAAAGATAAATTTATAATGATTGGTGTGGCACTGTTCTCATTGCTATATCACATTTTGCAGAAAAGTTATGGAGCATAATCGCACATCCCCCTCATAATTTTGAATTATTTTGATGCAATTTTGACCTGAAGCAGTATCTTGGAAACTGGAGCCAATTCATACTCAGGGCTTAATATTCCTTTATTAGTGACCCAATTCTGGTAAAATTTAGCTATTTTCATTTCTGAGTCCTTCTCCTTGGAGACCAGTGGTGTTTGTATTGTATTTTACATTTTGAAATGTCCTATGATGGTTTAGTTGCTTAAATGTCTGTTTATCTGCATGATCATTCTTAGGTGATCTTGCTTGAGAGTATGAAAACCCTTGATGCAGCTTGTTACCCTTGTCCTGGTCTTCCCCTGTGACCCAAGTAACCCGCAGTTACTGCTCATCATTTCATACATCTTTTCACTGAATAATGTGTATAACATTATGGAACCTCCTGTTTGGCCATTTCCAGACTGAAAGAGAAAACATGGTACATTTTCGCTCTCATATGCACTCTCACGCACCCCCCCCCTTTCCACAGCACTGAATGGGAATAGGTGGGTATGGCTCATTTATTCCTCCTTCTCTAGAAAGCAAACAATGCCACCAGATGGTTTGCAATAATTCCACATGTGGGTAAATTCTGATTATTTGCTTTCCAAGTTCTTTGTTCTATGAAAAATTCACAGGAGGTAGAAAAAACCGTGTGTGAACCTGAACCAGAATGTATGATGAATAAATGTGGCCAGGATATTTAGTGGGCCACACTGTAAGACACAGACCCTTTAGCGAAAAAGAAAGAGAGAGAGCGAGAGAGCAGTGAGACCCAGCATGTGGGTTTTCTGCTATTCAGTTAATTTCCATGAGAAAGTCTTGCTCATAAAGGGAAGACATTTTTCAGGACAGATGGTGCTTAGCTCACAATATTGCTGCTCAAGAGTGCAATTATCTTTGGTAGTGCAGCAATAAAACTGCTTCTTTATTGTAAACAGAATAACGGAGATTCTTATTTACAAAATCAATCAAGGCTTATTAAGCTTAAACACAGCCCCTGATCCTCAGTGTCTTCAAAACAGCAGCTTTTTCATGGACAACTCAGCTGTCAGTTACCTGTAGCAATTTGTGTGGGTCCCACCCTAACCACAGCAGGCCAGGCCTTCACACAATGTTGCTACAACAAGCCTTCTTCAAGAGTGAAGCAACTGGGAGTCTTTCAGCTCTGGTGTTCTGCACACCCAGTGTTTTTCACCTTTGTTTCCTTGAACGAGACAGTCAGAAGCTTCTCTGTAGACTTTGCTCCTATGCTTTAAAGGATAGAAACTTACCAAGGAGAAATCTAGAATTTGAAGGGTTTCCAGTAGCTGATCTTCTGTCAATGGCAGAACGCTTTGGAGGCAGGGAGATTTGCAGTTATTATTATTCATTATTATATTTACAGTTAAATTTAATTATATGGAATTAAATCTAAGAGAAGAAAGACATGAAAGCTATTCCAAATAATACAATATGATGTTATTCAATTATATCATAGTGTCTGCAGTATTTTAATTTAGGTTAGTAAATGGTAATACTGAATCCTGCATTCCATATGTTATAAAAATACTCCAATTTTCTTGCAGGAGGGAGGTTTTATGGAAACAAAGGGATCTCTTCTGGAACACCACTCTAACTGGGAACTCTTTCCCCCTCCGTCTCCACCTACTACTTCTTTTATTAGCCAAGACCTGTGAAATGGAGGGCTTTTTTCATAGCATTTAGTTTTGTCCTGGTAGACCAGAAATCTAAGTCTTCCTCTCTTTCTACCCCCACCCCTGCCCCAGTTTATTTTTTTATTTGTTTCTAGGTATTGCTACAAGTAGAAATGTATAGCACCACAGTTCCTTAACTTTCTGATATGCTAAATAGAATTTAGGGTGGAAATCAATAAACAGGGCTTTAAAAATACTTTCAGCAAAATTATTTGTCAGGACAATGTTTCTGAGTGAACATTTGCTGTGACAGAAGCAAAACCATTGTTTAACAGTAGCCAAAATGTCAAACTGTCACTAGTTTTCACATTTTAACAAGAAGGCATTGAAAAGGAGTATCTTTTATGGAGTTTTTCAAACAGGAAAGCGAAACTTAAAAATTATGCAGGACAGTATTGTGACCTCTGGAAATTTGGCTTACACAACTGGTTCCCCAACTTTTTGTAAACCTTAGTTTGCATCAGGGATCCGCAGACATGGCAATATTTGGAAATTTCAGAAACTCCTGTGGACACCAACCACAAAATGACTAATCAATGTATTGTCACTTTGATGCCAGCCTCTCACTTCTATGGATCTTAGGCTGTTCCTTATTTAGGAACACTTCTGTTTCATATGCATTGAACAGCACAGTATCTCTTTAATAAGGGAATGTCTAATTTCAGCTACTTGCTATTAGTGCAAGACAGCTAATGCTTTTTTAAAGCATATGTTGTGGTGTTCTTGAAAAGTTTCTTCTTTTGGGATGAGTTTATTTTTATCCCCCACCCCCCAGAGCTTCAGATGTGGGGCAGTATAAAAAAGAAATCAACATCATCTTTTATACTGAAAGATACTCAGTTTTTAAAAATTATTCACCTTTGTCATGATAATTAACAAATGGAAAGGGAAATGGGTTCTCTGTGATGTTTTCACAGCTAAAAGAGTGAACTGCTGAAGCTACAACACTACTTAATTGTGGCATAGATATTTAAGCCATCCTGAAGCCCAGTTCTTTGCTGGTTTCTTCTGAAATAAGTGACAGTTCAGTGAGACTTACTTCCTAAGTAAGTGCAGCTATAGTCCTTTGAGGTCACTGCAAGCAGCAATCCTAGTACAGCCACACGGGTATGTTGAAGGTAATTTGCCCTTTGTGTTTCTTGTGAGACATTTGAGAGTTCAGGCTTTTTCAGCTATGTTCAGTGCCATGCAAGGAGCTTTTCTCTTGCTGTCTCCCCTCTGTTCCAGAGCCTTCCCCAACATGCTGGATCATGGGGTGTGGGAATCTGTGTACAGGGGCTGTAAGAAGAGGTTAAATCTTTTCTGTAATTGGCTCTTTTATGGTTGTAGATGGACACCACTGAATACAACCAGGGTTTTTACATATTTAACATTGGATCCTACCTTTTAATACTGCCACCAAAACAAGCTCTTTGGTGACTTATGCATGAAATACTTACAATATTTTCTTTTAAATTAACAATAGTGTGTCAGCCTAAGATACAACATGGTCCTTTGCAGAATGCCATTAAGTTAAACCAATTCAATACTTTCTCCAGTGTAGATATGCCTAAATGACCAGACATTTTCAGTACAAATACTCCAAGCCAGGTACTGGTTGAGAAATGCTCATCAAGAAATTATCTTCCTGTGCTCTAGACTGTGTTGGGAAGTGCCTGGAGGAAAGCAAGGGTATATTCCTCCAAGACATCTCTTGTAAGAGCAGCAGTGACTGGCTTTGGCCAGGTTTAATTCTGAGCAACATTGTTTTCCAGGCTTAAAAGTGTATTTGTTTTCTGACTGATTCTCTGGCTCAGGTTGCAGCCTATGAGTCATCTTTAACACTGTTATTAAAAGAATATGCTTCACTCCACTGGGATTTGTAAATGCTGTCAATACAATTCTAACAAAAAACTCCCATAACCGTGTTGGTGGAATTGTACCACAGAAACGGTACGGTTTACCCACATAGTATGTCCACTTTAGGGGCCTGAAGTTTTTTTTCAGTGCCTCTAGTTCACAATGCCCATGATAGCTAGCTGGGGCTTGCACACATATACTGGCTTGTCATCATTGTGTGCTGATCTGAACAGCCATTAAAATGAGTAGTTTTACACTTCTTTAGGGAGTGGTGGGTTTTTCCTCAGGGGGTATTAAGAAGTGAAACAGTCTTGGGCTCACTGTTCCTACACCCTATCTGAATGTAGGGATATACAGATTATGTTAAATCTGTTCCATAGTTTATCGGGTGTCTTTCATCCCATTGTCTGTTCATTGTATTTTTATTGGTGGGGGGGGGGGTAATGGTGGATGAGAATTGTGTTCCACTTACACTAATGTACCAGTGTACATTAGCACAAACATGCAAGTGCAAATTTATACAAACTCTCTTCAAAATTATTTATTATTTATTTAAAACTTTTGTAGAGTGTTCCATTACCGAAGTCTCAGGCTGGTTTAACAATAAAATTAAAAAGATGGTCTGTGACTCCATTGAATCTATGAGTCTCTGGAAAAGCTGTAGAATCTGCAGGCCAAAGTCATACAAACACATTTTTGACATCCCCTTCTGAAAGGACTAGATTATTTCCAAGATCCCGTCCAACTGTATTTTTATGTTATATTCATACTTCCTTTTATATGCCGCCAAATACTTAAAGGTCCCTAGATAGCTTACAAAATTCTACGATCAATGCTATCATTCTTTCCAGTGGATTTGCAGAGTTACGTATGTTTGCTGCACTGCAGGAAGCTGAGATCAGGGGCAGAAGGTCTGCATGGGACTGCTTATTCCCTTTCTTTCTGTTATTTTACTTCTTAAAATCTCCCTCTCCTGAGCTTCTTTTCCACTTAAGGTGCAAAGGCATGGATCCTCCATTTTCCCCTTTGTGTGGGAAAAGCAGGCATAGAGCAATTGCTCAAAACTGCTCAAGTTTTTGAGCAGTCCAAAAGCACCTCTAACCTATTTTTGAGCAATGCATTTAATTTTTTAAAAGTTGGGAAGAATAATTACAGAATTATATTTACAGTACAGAGCTAAGTCTGATCTACTTATTTACAAAGTTCCAGACAGTGAACAACACTTTGGCAGAAGCTAAGTTCTAGAATATGCATGTACCCATGTATGTACTAACGGTGATCTTAGAACCATTTTGGATCACTAGATATCAGGACAGCAGATCTGATTATTATTTATTTAGTTATCTATACAGGCTTTTAGATACTGTCCTCCATAGCCAATTTGGCTCTCAGAACAGTTTACAAGATTAAAAATAAGGTTAGATTAAAATACAATAAAATAATAAAATAGCAAAACAATCATAATACATTGCAATAACAATACATTTCAACAGTCCTGCACCCAAGCCAACGAACAGGAACAAAAATAAACAAAAAAGTAAAATAAACATAAACAACTAAAGAGATAATAGCTTAAATAAAGAAACAGTGACCTGGCAAGAACATTCCGAACAAGTATAATAATTTGTTAAAACAAATAATTGTATGTCAGTCTCATTTTATAGTTATTTATGTATTTGCTTATCTGTACATGCAATTTCCCAGAATTTTAATTTTTAAAATGTCTGGTTAGTTTAATAAATCATTTCTTCAGAAATTCTATGATCATGTGGCATGAACACCAGAGCCATATCTGAATTATGACTCCTTATTTTTAGACAGCTGTCCTTAAGAATTTTTTGCCTGATAGCAGCATGAAAAATGCCACAGCAACTGAATGTGCTTCAGAGCAAAGTAGCACAAAGAAATATTTCTTTGCCCAAAGATACATGCCAGTTTCTTGTATCCCAAGAGAATTTTCTCTTCCTTGACCATAATTTATTACACACTGTCTCTGACTCTGTAGAAGTTTCTTGAGGAAAACTTTTTACCATGAACAGCTTCTACCCCTGAGAATTCACAGACTTTATTGCAGCATTAGGTATCCCTGTCACCAGAATATACTGCTGCAGAGGAATACATTTTAAAGATGGCAGTCTGCCACTCACTACCTATGTAATTCTTCTGAGCTCTTAATGGTTCTATTCTCAGGGCCCCCATCCTACCGCAGCCCCACTTTTTCCAGGTGCCTCAGGGGATTCTGTGAGTAAGGCCATCTGTACAGCTAATCCCAGGATCTCTCTTTTTACAGTGGCTCACTTCATTTCTAAGGGCTGTTCATGTAGGAGACCATGTTGGAGATCACTAGAAGGAATTATATTTAAATCTAACAAGGTAGGTTCCATATGCAAATTACTTTATACAGAAACGCAAAAGCTGATTTAACCAGTATTTATGAGAACAGCCAAGATCATTGTCTGAAATCGCATCCAGCTGCCTGGTTAAACAAGCATCAATTTTCAGAGAGACCTCACTTCTAGTAAGATATTGTGCAAACACTCACCAATATGTTATGACAGCAGATGAAGCAATAGCTTCTACTTGGCAATCCCACCCTTATTAAAAAGGAAGAGCAATCACATCTGCTGCTAACAACCTGGTACTACTACATTAAAAATCTGCAGAGTAAAGCACAGGCAGAGCAGCTCCTATATTCAGAATTAACTTAGAAAGGAAAAAAAAACTTATATTAGTACCATTTGCCTCAACTTGCATCTTTGCTGGCACAGTAATTTTACAGATCCTTTGAAGAAATTGCAGCAGTTGCCATGTAAGTCCTAAGGAAAATATTCTTTTCCCCAGCTTATTGCCAAAAGATGTTGTGACACTTCAATCAGCATACTAAACATTAGCTTCATTGAGAGTTATTGGGGAAAAACAGAGGTTGTGTAGTTTAACACTTGAAAGTGTGACTTGTAGCAAAAGGAGGCTTGGAACTAAATGTTGTCTCATTCTTTAACTCATGGCCTTCTCTTTAAACTTCTCAGCTCCACCCTAGCTTGCCCAAGACCTTTTAATGCCAGAGGCAAAGGACAATATACAGATGGAAACTAACTGGAGTGGCAGCTGAATCCTACTGGGGAGGAGACAGCATCCTCAGCTGATGTATTTAGGATACTGAAACAGGTCACTAGGCACAACATCTCTGTCACCCAACGGGGGTGGGGGAGTAGGGGGGAATGGCCTGAGGAGGGTGCTTAGGAGGAACAACCAGGGAACTGTTGCTGCTGCTCTCCAGCATCTGCCACCTGGAGTGATTGTCTAACTTGGCATGATGGTAAGGCCAGCCCTGCCCACATCTGCAGTTGACCCATTTTACAATATATCTGGAATTTTTGAACATTCAAAAACACTAGATGTGCATGAAACATTATTAGATGGGCACTGAGTCACGTGTTCAAGATCTGGAAAAGATTAGTGATACCCTTACTATAGAAAGTAACTTTCAGTTAGTTATGTAGTATGCTCAGTACAGTCCATGGTGGCGGAAGAGAACAGGCTGGCAGGCTCCCCACACTTCATGAGCCAAGTTGAGGAGAGGGTTTAAGAGACTTCTCTCTCCTGTTCTCCTTCACTCCCAAAGCATTTTATTTGCTGCTGGCATACCCCACCCAGTGACATCTGGTGTCTGTAGCCTGGGATGTGGGCTGGACTTCGCTAGGACTGGGCACTTTGCTGAGGCCTTGACTGACTGCTCTGCTCCATCCTGGGACATCCTGCAGAAAAAGAATGAAATGAACTTCTCATGCTCTTCTCCCGTGATGCTGGCTATATCCCATCTTCTTCCCAACCACCTGGGCTTCTACAGCTGGTTCAACCCGGCCATTTCCCAGCACTGGACAGGCAGGCCCACATCATCCACTCATGCTGATGCTCACTTCAGGAAGCTGCTGTGCTTGGGGGCGGGGGGCCATTATGGAGGGGCTACACTTTGAATTCTTGTACGCTATTTCTATATGAAAATAATTTCTGAAAAGCACTCCTACTGAGGAAGCTGTTGTGTCAGACGATACTGGTCTTCAGAGAGACAGAGTAGTGAAGAGAGATAGAAGCCTTCATGTTCTAGTGTCAGTATCAGCCTGACTGGGAAAGTTGCTCTCATCTAACTGTATCAGCGAGCAAAGCCAGTTAGAAGCTTGCTTCAGAAAGCCAGAAACATATAGCACTTTAGACCGGGATATATAACCAGTGTGGCATTGGCTGTCTACAACCAATGCAATTTGGTTGTATTTCCATGTGAAGACACAGGCACATGGCTAGTTCTGCCATCATCATTTTCCTGAGATGCAGAAGTGGTGTGGAGAGCTGCCCTGCTTAGCAAGGGCACCCATGCCAAATGGCTTCACTACTTGCATTCAAAAAATGCAGTGACACTTTTATCAGTTAATCTGGAGATGGTTATGCCACTTAACTTTGCAAAAAAAAGCCTCTCTCAAAGAGGCCTGTGCTCCTGCCTTGAGAAAAGAAGAATTCAAAAACAGATGCATCTTTTAATCTCTATTTTGTTATTAGATATGCTCTCCTGTCCACTGTTCTGACTGTAGATCTTAAGAGCTTCAGCCCATGCCGAAATCACTTTGACTCATGGCAATTGCTGATTTATGTGTAATAATGGGCTTGCTGTCTGGTAGCATTTTACAGGTGTTCCACAGCCAACATTCTAATTTGATCTTTGAAATAAGATCACTAGCATATAGTTACAAAATATCATTCCTTGAAAAATGAAAGAGAAACCAGTTCAACAAGGTCATAATTATATTTAATACATATTTTGCTTTTAACAGCAATTTGAAGTAAACATCATTAACCCTTACAATTCACAACTAGTGAAGAGTTTATAGTGCTTATAAAGTTGTATCTAAAATATACCTTATCCATCCTCTATAGAACATTTTGAAGACAGTCTAATATTATAATTACACATTATAGAGTAGCTGCCTCTTCCCACCACTGTAATTAAGGCATTACCATTACAAAGTTCTCCTCTCAAGATTCCTGGATTGGCTGGTACATACATAAAATCAACACAAGTTTTCTTAAATAAAAACTACTTAACAGAGAACAGCAAGTCTGCCAGAATGACTATGGGATGATAGGCAGACTTTGCATTATTGACTTCAAAATTTAAGAGTTCATCAGATTTTTAAAAGTGGCATTTTCTAAACACAGATGCATTACCACTGATGCACAGGAAAACATGGATCACAGTAATGCTGGTGAGTGGCTTAATACAGAAAGGTGTCAATCTCCATCTTCGAGCTAATGTGCAAAGGTTCAGAGCTAGGTCTTCATGTGTTTAAGATTTAGTATGACATTTAAATTGCCTTGGACTTCTTCAGAAAGATCAAGGAAGCCCTTCTTCACAGCTGAGTGCAAGCCCATGTCACAGAGCGGCAAGTACATTTTAAAATGGCACCCAGTTAGGTTCCCCAAAATTTACAGAATGCAGTGGCATTCATAACTTTCAATTATCACAACCATGGGCAGCCATCATATAGCACACTATGAACAGGTGTCATATAAACATTCCTCTTGCCTTCATAATTCCATTCACATTTCATGCTGAACAGAACTGGTGAACCAAATGGAAAACCAGAGCCTTGATTCACTCCAAGGCAGCTTATTACAATAGGAATTGCCCTCACTAGAAAGATGAAGATGGTATCTTTTGTAACTATACACCCCAGCTCCTTGAGAATTCATTCCAAGTCCTACCCATCAGTTGAAGACACATGCAGTACCCCCAAAATATTAAGCTAGAGATCTGTGGTGCAGCTCTCTCAAAAGCCACAATACTTGCCACCCACAGTGGTGCTGTGACTTGATCCCTGCATTCTTGTAGGAGGACCAGAGTGCCATATTAGAGCTTTTGAAATATTCTCAAGCCACCATTTTAATAAGCTCTGACAAACTCATTAAACAATCGGGTGGATCCATACTTATGGGTCAGCAAAATCAGAGCTACAAACAGGAGCTATCCTGGCCTAGGACCAGAATACTCAGATCTCCATTAATTTTAAAGCATCTCTATAACATCAAGTGACATTCACCCTGTTGAAGAAGATGTGTTAAAATTAAATCATTTATATACACTGTACTATGCTATTCATTGAGAGGGACACACGAGTGGAACCACTAACACTTAAGTGATTCCTAATTTTCAGTCCAACAATATTACAACCACATCAGCATTGCAACAGCCAGTGGAAAGCTGAAGCTACTGAAAGTTTATATATTATATGCTTTTTCTTGTTAAAAGTCCTATTGATTGCACATTTTCCTTCTAACAGAATTTTTGTTCCAAGTTTTCATTGCATATTCTCCATGTATTAATATGCAAGCCTTAAAAATGCTGCTTAGCTTGCTTGTTCCACTTTTTAATGACTGTAACATACACATTAGGAAAGAAAAATAAAACTTTTAATCTAACATATCTATTCTTTGGACCAACTTCAGCCTCTTCAGGTGGACTGCAGCATATTTTCCAAAACATTTCACAGAATCTCTTATAAAAAAGGAAATATGCTTGAAAAAGAAAAGCAGCAGCTCACTTAGGCTAGATATACACAATGATAGAAGCAATGGAACTGGCCAAGTTTAGAATAAATTTATGCTTCTGTTTAGATGAAGAACTCCTGGGCTTCATCACCACAAAGGTATTCCCTTCGTCTCAACCCAGTAAATCCCCCAGTCTCAAGCAGCAGTGTATTAGGTCATACCATTATCTGGCCTTCTAATGGTCTGTTCGACCACATACAAAGCACTGAGGTCCTCCCTTGCACATGTTCACTGTAACACATGGCAATCCTACTGCAACACTTCCCCTCGTTCATTTCAGTGGTCCTGCAGTCCTCATGCAGGACCATATCACAGTAGATTTTGCCTTCTGTCATCAGGATGCATGCAAATGTCTATGCGCATGAGTGAAGGGTGAAACTCACAGCAGATAGACGGAGGCTTATTTCATTTCATCACCCTTAAGGAAGCTTGGATTCCCTTTTACCAAGGGAATGAAGGTATTTCATCTACTAATGACTTTTTTCTAGACAGTCTCATTAGAGCTATATCTTTACTCACAGCTGTACTGATGCTGTTGTGGAATAAGGGATCATACAACAGGATGTACCTATATACAGAGGGGCATCACTCTGAACACACTGCAGGCAAAGATACTGCAAATGTAGTATCATCTTTCCTATCTGTACTGCAAATAGTGCAAGCTGGTTTTACATCCAGTGTGCAATTGAACCATAACACAAGTGTGCCATGACAGCTCGAGCTGGCTGTACCTGACATGCAAGTGACCTGTGGATTTTTGATTATTACTACTATTATTCTACAGAGTGCAGATGCAGCATTAAATTATATTTTTATTTAATGTAATTTCATGCCACCTTTGCAACACTCCGGCTTCAGAAATAATAATAGGGTGACAATCAAAGAATGCCAAATTACTCAAATTCTCCAAAGTAAATAAAAAGGAAAGAGCCAAATGTGTCAAAGAAAAAAAAAGAAAAAATAGAAGAAAAATAAGTTTGGTTTGGCACAGGAAAGAGGAAGATGGCATAAAGGAACTCTTTTAATTCAGAAAGTAAAGGCTTCTATCTATAAACCAGCATTCTGTCCAATATGTTGCATTCTAGTGCAATTTCACACTGACTGCATCTTAAGATGCCAAGATTTTCAACTGACCTACAGATGCCGCAATCACAGATTGCAGTAAACAGGTAGAACAGGCCAGGGTTATAGGGTGCGGAGCAGAAGAAGAAACAGGAGAAGGAGATGGCTGTTTGGCAATTTTATAATCAAGAACTCCTTGCTGTGTGTGCTCTTCCCCAGCTGACATTTATCCTCCCATGCGAAAGGTATGTTTTGCCATTTTCAGTCTTGATGAGACTTCTCTGCAATAACTTTGCATTCATACTACAAAATAAACAGAGAGAGTAAGCATAAGTTTCTTTAAGAATGGTATGTGAACATTAACACAAAACTGTAAAATTCTAAAAGAACTATGAGGATGGATGGATGGATGGTGCAGCTCAGTTTCCATTTTCCCAGAGGGCCAGTGCTCCACATTATGCCTGTGAGCTGCAGGTGTCCTGGTAAAACAGAACAGGCAACCTATGTGCAATCTGTACAGCAGGAAAGCACAAAGGGCCTTAGTAGATCTGCATCCTGAGTTCCAAATGTCTACGCCATCCAGAGACTCAGAGTGATTCAACGGCTTAGAAATATCCCAAATAAATAAATAAATAAATAAAATAAAACAATCGTAATAAAAGGCACCATTCCACTCTAAAATTAAGCTAGTGAAAAGGAGAACGCTGCAAGAGGTGGGTGAGGAGGACATGATCTACAGGCACACAATGCAGCCACTGTCCCACAGCTAAGAAGGTTTGGTTAGTGCTGGGATGGGAGACTACTAGGAGTCCCGCGGTTACTGCCTTGGTGTATCAATGAACTGAATCATAGGATGGATCTTTGTGTATGAAAAGGCATACTAGAGCATGTAGTAAGAGGAACCTGTTCCTTAATTTTAAAGGTACACGAGTATGGTCTAATTGCCCATTTTGGACTCACATCTGGTGAAAAACACACTAGCTAACACAAACCTGAAATCTGCTCACCTCTGCTGCACAGGCCTATGGAGTAAACAGTTACTACACCTTACCTATAGCTTTGAACAAAGGTAAAACATGCTACCTACTTCTGGAAGGGATGATAATACGTGTCTGAATAAAATAAAGGTAGGAAACCCTTTTCAGCTCATAGCTTGTACTTAACCTTTGGAGGCCCATAGGTGCCAAAGCAAAGAGTGGCAAGGGTCAAAGAAAAAGCAGCAGGGTCACTATGCACACCCTTATCAACACACACAAACTCAGATACTCAACTCTACCTCCACACAGCAATTCTATCAGAAAAAAGTCTTCTAATGAATCCATACCCTAAATCCCTAAATCATACCGGCAAAGCATGATCCCACTGAATTAACCTCCCAGCATGGCATTTATATCTGGAAAAAGCCTCAGACTTGATGCCAACAGAAGACTTAAAAAATGGAACTGCCATCCTGGGAAGGGTGCACAACAATGTTCAAGTGACAGCAAACAGAAAGGGTTAACTCTTCCTGCTCAGCCGTGACCCTTATCCCAAATTGTCCCACCTCTGCACAAAAGATGGAGCTTTTATTTTTAATGCCTAACTGCACCATGAGGAGTAGGCTGTAGGTGACACAGAGAGAAGCCAAGCTATGGGTTGGATAGGTGGCTTGTCAAGCAGGAGGATCCCGAAACCTGTTGAAAGAGTATGTGTGTAAGTACATAAATGAAGTGCTTTGGACACTCTCAGTTTTCAGTGAACAGAGGCCCTATAAAAGATTGGGCTGCTCTGTCTTCATACACTGAGTTTTATGCTGCATGAAATGATGAACTGCATCAAGTGTGGTGCAACAGACAGAACTGACAAAAGTGGAAAGCACTTATGCTACCATAGGTTGACCTTCCTGACTAGCAACAAAGTTATACAAATATAGCCCATAAAGAGCTGTGGAAGTAAAAACACAAGTATAAAATAAAGGTGGTACTAATAAGCTGCCTTACCATTGCCAGTTGCCTGCCAATGTTTCCCATAGTTATCCCACCTGCAAAAAATATACAGGGTAACCAGGAACGCACATATAGGAAATCAGGATATGTGTATCTGAGAAGAGAAGAGATGAGATGAGAGTCTTTGTTATTTACTAGGCTTGACACAATGCGTAAGAAACTTTCCACACTTTGGGAGCAACATGGGAGAAAGCTTTTCTGTGCATACCCAACAAGCAGTTCTCTGCGCCTGCAAAAAGGCCTCTCCTGCATATTTTAATATTCAGGCAGGTTCATAGCAAGTTAGGTGCCCCTGAGATATACCCTCTTCATCCGGACTTACTCCCATGGATTCCATATACATGCAAAGGCCTACCTGACTACTAAATCACTACCTTAGGAAAGAACCAATGGCAGGTACCTTTAAACTAGCAAATTGAGAGCTTTGCTAGGAAAGATAGATAATAGAGAAGCATCCCCACCCCAAGACGGATCAGCTAGTTAGCTACTGCATGAGCATTTCTGAAACACTACATGTTCTATATGCATCTATGTAACTGCCCCCCCCCCCCAGAAGCATGTTTCGCTGATGTTCACTCAGCTAGGGTTAATTCATTCAAGTAGTCAGAGATGTAAATGGAGTAAATTGGTGTCCTGCAACAGCAGGTGGTTGGACCTGATGGCCTCCGTGGCCCCTCTACTATTCTATGATTCTATGCCGTCTCCTTCCCCTCCAGAGTCAAACGATTGATTCCTTTTTCCTATCTGCATCCTGCATCCAGTTTCAAAGCCACCAACCCTCTGTTCTGAAGTCTAGCACCGCCCTTAAGCCAGGTTCTCAAAGTTCATTCTTGTTATTCTTGACCATGGGTCCTCAAACTATGGCCCGCGGGTCAGATCTGGCCCACCATGCCCATTTATCTGGCCCGCCACAGAGGTTTTGGATTCACCGCATGTGTGCCCATGTGCCTGCCTCGCCCTACACGTGGCGAGGCAGTGGCTCGCGCGGAGATCATTTTGGGCTTGCTCAGAGAAAACAATCTCCAAGCAAGCAAGCTGCTGCCTCGCATGCCTGCCCCCTGCCCTTGCCTCAGCGCCCGTGCACGCCACCGCCACCCCCGCCGGCTGGTGTGTGCCGCCAACAGCACCTTTCCGGCCCACGCCCAGCACCAGCACCTTTCAACTGGCCCCCTGTGGAAAAAGTTTGAGGACCCCTGCTCTTGAGTATGGGACTCAGCATTGACAGGTTCTCTGTTCCACAGTTCCTAGATTGGCCCAGGATCCTTCTGACTCTCAGCTCCATTCCCCGTTATCCTCCCCTAGCCCTCCCCTACTCTACTGTGGTATCTGTCTATTATCCATATGCCACAGCTCTGGCAAACAGATCCCTCTGATCCCATGTTTCAGCCAACACACATACCCATCTGAGTATATATGCATGTGAGAATAAGGACTTGTGGTAGAAGCCTCTGGCACCCTGATTCCATTAACTCACTCTGAGCTACACCAGGACAAGTAAGAACTTGTGCTAATGCAACTGAAACACAGTCTGCTCCTAGAACTACGCAGTAGAATGGGTGGCAGATGTTCTGTTGGGATTTGCAAAACACTTAGTATTTTTGGCTGTCCTCAGAAACCAGCCCAGATTTTGTGGCTGCCAGAAGTCTGCCCCACCTTCCCTGCTGCCTTCCCCAGCTTCCCATTTGGAGTCTGAAAGGACGTGCAAGCTCTCTGCTTCGCACTGAAAAGGCACCCTTGCAATTCAACAGGCAAAGAACTTCCAACTTACCTCCCAAGTTTATTTCTGGGGAGAAAGTGAATATCAGTGTGAAACTGCAAGAAAAATCCCCATACACAAAGTTCCAACAATGGGAGGAAAATTTTGGATAGCTTTGGATGTATTGCTTGAACTACTCTATCCCTCTTTTTTTTTTTTTCATTCAAACACAGCCTCAAAGGCAACAGATCGACTGATTCTTCTGCCTGGGTTGCAGTCTTACAGCTTAAGCAACATTCATACCAATAAGATGTTTATTTGCTCAGCAATCCTGGGAAAAGTCTGGGCAGTTCAAATACATCAGATGCCACTTTTAATACACTATTTAAATTAATATAATTATACTGCACAGCAAACAACTTACTGATAAACTCCATTGTAGACCAGAAGCTGAGTCACCAGTGTGGCCAGAAATGCTATTCCTATTCCCAGGCCAAAACCACTTCGAGATCTATCGAATGTCCACCACAGCCCAATTGAAAGCGCAGCAAGTGTGAGGGATAACTGAATATTGTTGGCAAAATCCACTTTCTGTGAACATTGTTAAGGACTGGTTTCAGAAAATCAGTGAAATACTGATTTCGGATTTTATCTGAAATATACACCCAGCAAGAATTATCCAACAAGGATTTTCTTAACATCTAACAAGTCTCTGGAATTTGGGACAAACCAATATCCTCACCTGATTGACTATTCACAGAACTTTCAAGTCTAGACCAGTGGAGTGACATTTCACATGCTTCCCCCCTCCACCCTTTCAAACCAGCTATGCAATTATCCAAGGTTGGTGCTTGTGTTGTAAAATAGCTTCCCTAGGGACACCCACATCACTTCAGCTTTTTATGTTTTCAGTCTATTAGTATAAATTCTTGTTTCACATGCATTTTAATTCTTAGAATTTTATTGCTTTTGCTGTTGATTTACGGCTAACACATCCCAGGCTGTGCTGCATTTTTACTATGTTTATGAAGTATTTCTTGGAACAGACAAAAGGAAGTACTTCTTCATACAGCATACGGTTACAAGATAAAGTGGTGGCTGCCAAAGTGTAAATCAGGATTAAACAAATTCATGGAGGATAAGATTATCACTAGCTACTAGTCATGATGGCTATATATTGCTTCTATTATCAAAGGCAGCATACCTGTAAGTACCAGTTGCTGGACAAGAGGAGCAGGATGCTGTTTCTTTCCATGAGCATCTGCCTGCCTGCTATGAAATGCTGGACTAGCAGGCTTTTACTCTGATCTAGCACAGCTCATACAATGTACTTATTTTAAACACATTCTTAAATAGCTGTACGTCAGCTGGGAAACAATGGAAGGACAACTAATACATTTACTGCTGCATCGGGGAATATGTTCCTATGTGCAATTCCAATGCAGTGAGTAGGCTACCTCTTATTTACCTTTTTTACATCCTAGGAAGTTAAGAAAAGGATACAGCACTGGCATGATTTATACCCACAAAGACTGCTACACATCGCATCACACTCGACCATTCCCTCTTAAATTTATGTGGTTCTCCCAGATGTCTATCCATGCAGGGGTACAATAGCCCAATCCCAGCTGTAAAACAGAGAGACATAATTAAATATCTGCAAAATGTACCATTTAAATTGCTTTTCAGAGGGAGGTGTACTTGATTAACACTGATTTTCTTTTTATTTGCTAGTGTCTGGTTGGAAAAAAAAATCACTAGAGGAGATCTGAAATTCTTTAGATTCTCTTATAGTATCCTCCAATACATGGTAACAAGGCAACAATTTCCACTGACTTCTTTCCCCTCTTCCGCAGATCTTTTGAAGCTCTCCCCCCCCGCCCCCCACATGTGCATACCCCCCCTTTTTTCACTACCACTTAATCTTCTTCTTACTTAATACTTATTCTACAACTGTTCAATTAATTTCACTTGTGAATGTTTTGCCCACCACTAACACAGGGCCACCACTTGCACTGTACTCAAAAGGGACAGGAGTGGGACTTTCTGCGGGAAGAGAAACCAGGAGTAGTAGTGGTGGAACAAAACTCAACTTATTGTAAGATGTTCAGAGTCGTATAGTAATTGGACAGGTTAGAAATACTCCTAATAAACAAATAAACTACAGACACAAGAAAACATACAAGAGGCACACTCTCCTAGGAGTTGCCCTAGGATACTGTTGTCTCTTCTTTACCTCTCCTTCATCTCTGAACTTACAGCTATCATAGTGCCCTCATATGGACAACCATGTTGACAGTAGTTATAGAACTGGTACTATTAACTACAGTTAAGAGTGTACATGTAATCAAGCACCACCATAGTTAGGAGGGCCTTATTTGTGGGAAAAGGTTATTTATTTATTGCAATGCTATCCCACCTTTCCTCCAGAAGAGCTCAAGATGAAATACACATTTTTTCCTCTCTCTCATTATCCTCAAGATGATCTTGTGGGGTAGGTTAGGCTGAGTGTGTGTGAAGGGTCCAAGGTTGTGCAGTGACCTTCATGGCTGAATGGTAACTTCTATCTGGGTCTTCTCGGTCCTAATCCATCATCCCAACCATTATACCATACTGGCTCACATACCAGTTTCCCACAAGAAAGGCTCTCATAGATTTGCATTGTGTGCAAGGTCCATGTTTTATCAAGTCAGACCAAAAACATTTGTGCTCACATACAGGAAGAGAAGTGGTATTTTCTTCCAACAGCCCTCTTTCAAACCTCTTCAATGGGGAAGCATGGGAGGCTGCCATAAAAAACCTCATTGTACAGACAGAGTACCATGCATGGCAGTTGATACAATGACTCACACCATCCTATAATTCCACAGTATTCTTCTTTGGCTATATGTTACGGATATTTTTGCAATACTGTATTTTTATTAAGTAATTTCAATCCAGTTTACAGGTTTTAAATTATCATTGTAGTATACAGATTGAAAGTGGAAGGCAACACACACATTTTTTAAAAAAATTATGACAAATGGGGCAATGCCATTGAATGCAATCTTAAATGGGTGATTATTTTAATATTGCATAGTGAACTTTCTTGAGGGTCCCAACTAAGACTATAAGGAAGGATACTGTACTAAGATAGCATTAACTCATGTAAGGCAGGTTATCCTGAGCTACTGTTCTGTATTATCACTGTTAAGAACTTACTCTCTTACGTCAGTTGGTGTTCTACAAGAACATACAAGCTATACAGCTAGCACTAGCTTCCCATTGATCACATACTCTGGATGTTCCTTATAAGTTTTAATCGAATAAATCATTATAGAAGAAATGTTTGCCACTACTCCAATCCAAATAATCTGAGTCTACATCCCCAAAATATTTGGGTGATAACTGCAATTTAGGCAAAAACTGAAGAAAAGTCAGGACAGTATACTCAAGAAAGACTAGCAATGGAGGAAAAAATAATTATGATAGACAAGCAGTTTAGAGATAAAACAAATCTGTAGCTGTGACCAAGCTATTCCAAATATACCCCCTCAAGAAAAGAAAAGCTAACACTTTCAGACAAATTATGCAGGCATTTTTTTTTTTCAAATCCATGACTTCTGTGAAATTTGTGGTGTATTAACTCCATGAAGAGGCACAAAAAGAATTGGTTAATGCAAGACCACTAGCCTTAAAGATTATAGCAAAAGAGAGAAATCTAAACAATGGATCAGTTTGTGTGCTAAACAATAGACTGGCTTATTGACCTGTACTAGAATCTGACAAGGAGACCTCAGGAAAAATTCCTGTGTTATGGAGTTTACTTTCTACAGAATTCTCCCTAAATGTTGTTCCCTGATTATCTTGTCAAGACATTTCTACTGAAAGAAACATTGCATATAGCAACTGAATTAATAAAAGTATTGGTTGTGCTGATGGTGGTTGTTCTTAGGGGTGCAAAGAGAGAAAAGCCAAGTACTTTCCTTAGGGATGAATAGATGTGGATCATGGATTTTCCAGAAATTTTTCCTATATGAATTAGGAAAATCAGAAAATTTTTTGTTGTCTTTTAAAGAGTAACTGTATTTATTATTCACATATTTATTTAGTAAATAAAACTGAAAAAGCACCCACCCTTTTTATTTCAAATATACCGGTAATATTTGACCAGAAACATTTGATGGAAAAACATTAAAGCATATTGAATGTGATTTGAACCTTCTATTATGTGATATTTAGTTGAAAGAATACATAAAAATCAAAGCATGTACTTTATTATTTATTTATTAAAAACTTATTAAAATAAAAAATATTTTATTTATTTAAAAACTGCCCCATAGCCCATAGGGCTCTATAGGCAGTATACATACTTCCCTTATGTTGTTTACATTTAAGGGAAAAATGCAAATGGTACTGAAAGCTGTTGATAGACTATTACATGTTAGTAACCCAAAGAGCTGTGCATGATATGCTGACAATTGTTCAGATATTTCAACATGAAATATCGTCTGCTGAGTTTGATGGGACACCTTTAGCTTTGCTGCCACTTCTTATTAGTTCCATTTTACAGTGACACACACACACACACACACACACACACACTGCAGTGATGTATCGGTATTCTCTCAACTACTTGTTTGGGATAATCACCTGAAAAATAGTAATTGCATGTTTGAAAATGCCAAGCTTGCCTTATATAGTATATACATTCATTCATTGTTGCTAATAAATGAATGAAATAGAATATTTTTCCTGGAAAAAATTCAGTGCCCAGCTTCACTAATATTAGATTAAAATCCACTGGCAGATCTCCAAGTGGTCATCAAAAATTCCTGAGTTCTAACTGTTTCAACAGCAATTGCAACAACAAAAGTGCTTCTTCTTAATTTGGCTGCCACAGGATCTGAATCAGGATACAGCAGAAAAAAGTATTAAAGTCTGGCACAAAAACACCAGTACTATCCAGTATGGATACAGCATCTGCATGTGGAAGATTGCCCATCCAACCTCCAATGTGTACAGAAAATCTCTCAACCCATCAGGCTGTTACATGGAACATAAGGTCACAGTGCATCTTTCACATCCAACCAGGTCATACCATGGAGGGACACACAAAATATTTAAGTAGTCTGTGCCTAGGCCCACGCTCTCTGGTCAACTGGGTCAAACCCATAACCGTTCTCCGAATGCTCCTCCAACACAGTTCTTCTGACATACCTGATGCTGTTCCACAGCCAAGTGGTACCCACCAAGCTGAAGAGAAGATACTTGTAATTACATCGGGTGGAAACAAGGTGACATTTCTCTGGATCTGTAGCAGGTTTAATACTAATGCGAGAAAGACTCCAATTAAAAAAAGGACAACCCCACGGAGCAACAAGTTCAGACTGTGGCTGGTGACTGAAGAAATGTATGGGCCACACTTTTTTGGTATGGATGCTTGAACATCATCATCTGCCATGGTCTCATGTACTTCCAACAGCATTCAATACAGAAGTTTGGAGCCTAGAGAGAAGGAAGAGCAAGAACGCTGAAGCAATCCTATTCCTCTTAGTTCAGAATGTGTTCCAAATCCTGTTTGGAAAAAAAAAAAAATTAAAGAACACATATTTAAAAGTTCTATTTAAAAAAACAGCATGGAGGTTCTTAAGACTAACTTAAGGATCTATATCCAACAACCTCACCATCTATGATTCCATTCATATTTTCAGCCCCCTGAAACCTTCCAGATAGTTTGGACTACAACTTCCACAACACTTGACCATTGCCCATGCTAGCTGCAGCTTATAGGCTATGTGGTTGAAAATATCTGGAGAACATCAAGTTACCTACCTCTGCCTTTGATAGATCTTGAATTAAGATATAAAGATTATTGTAGCACCAACTGAAGGCAAGGTTAATTATTTACTTCCTTGAACACAACACACAAGCCTTTTGGCATGATGTCAAGAAATGCCCAGCTTCCACTTATTTTAATACAATACAGGACTAAAGTGGGAAAGACATGAGCATGCATATTAGTCTCAATCCCAACATCCTCATGGGATCAGCTGCATTAGAGTGTGACATCAGAGAGATAAGTGAGATAGAACTTTCAGCCGGAGCTAGAAATGGGGATCTGAGATCAGTTCCCTGTGCGGAAAGCAATTGCCTCTCTCCCTGAACCACACAGCAGAATATCTGCTATGTCCCATGTGACCATATGCAGTCCTGGGAGCTATGGAATAGCAACTTTAATGGTGTAAGGCCCCAAAATAAGATAGGCTTGATAAAAGGAAATATTGTGCTTCTTTCCATTTTCCTCCTAATTCCCTTTTTTCAGGGGAGGTAAAGAAAAGGGATTCTGAACATTCACATCTCTAAAAACATCCAAGAATTTGTGTGCCATTTCATAATTTCTAATAAAAGCATTTCTCATAACCCAAAAGCAATAAAAATAACATTAGACAAAGGAATTACATCTGTCTTTTGTACCCCAGGCACTATGCAAAATAATTAATTACACCATACAACATGATACATTTTATAAAAGAAATAAGAAACAATTACCTGCTTCACATGTAATGACAACTCATTGTATGTATTGTTGTCCAATAGATGGTTGCTGTGTTATGTGTGAACCCTGCTTTATAGTTTAACTGTGGGGTTTTACCATGAACAACCTAGGGGATTGTCATGACACAGTCAACTTATGCCAGGCATATGAAGATGCCATTTGGAATACATTATCCCTGGTTGGGAGCTGCACCATGTCGACTGAGCCAAGTCTTTACAGATTATTCAAGGGTTAAACAAACTTTACACAACCCTACTTGGGGGACGGTGGAGGGCAGGAAGGCCTGGAGGAATGTTGTCCATAGGGTCGCAATGGGTCGGACACGACTTCGCGACTAACAACAACAACTACTACTACATGAGGGACTGCATACTATAAATGGTGCTGATGTGCACCTGGCAAGCACCTGAGCTTTGGTGAATCTGGAATGTACCAAAGATCATCATGGATTAAATAATACATGATGACCCAGCTATGCTATAAGAACTCTTTGAAGAAGAGAATCCAATTTGTTATAGGGTAGTAAAAATTTAGGGGGTTAACATCCTAACATAGGAAATTTAGGTGGTTAACATAGGGAAATATTTGCATATAGCAACAATATTAAACTATGCAAGTGTTTGACTACAAACAGAATGAAGTTCCACAATCAGTCTCAAGTGCACAAGAGCTGTATGCTACAGACCATTCAAGAATCCAGTGGTACAATTTTAAAGCTGTATTTGTAGCTCTGTATCAAGGAAACATACTAAATCTGTGATTACCAATACAGTATACTTCTGACTCCCAAATTGTGAAGAAAACTCTAAAGGATGTGGAGCTACTGTAATAAACCTAAGCAGACAGGCAGTTGCCATGGGAAGAGCTAATAAAAACATAGCCAATATAAATTGCAAGTGTGAGATGTGGGAATCAAACTTAAAATAAAATCCAAACAATCCCAGGATAAACCATATGTCTACATGTGGCAATACTGTGTACCAAGGCAGTAAAGAAAATTCCATTCTACTTTCCAGCTCTGCCTACGTAGTATCTGGACTGGAGTGGCAGAATTCCCTTCCCAGAATTCCCAGTGGCAGATGCCTCTTTTTCCAATGTGCCAATCAAAATTCTTGTCCTACATGGATTTAGTGTCAAATCCATGTATAACAAGTATTTTGACTGACAGCTTAGTCACCTGGAACTTAGTCCAGGAACACCTGGAAAGGGGTGGGGGATAACATATTGTTTTGTACATTCTGAAGCTGCCAATCGTTTGCATCTTTTTATAGTTCTTATTCATGAGAAAGTGGAAGAGATGTTGCGGCAAGAGACTATGCTTTCTTCATACCATCTTTTGTCCAGCGGAAGCTCAATGTACATTGTTCATTCTGCAGCTATGGCATATTGCCACTTTCCAAACTGAGCACAGTAAGAAGAACAAACAAGCTTGCAGACATTACTATAAGCTGCAGTAGGCCACTGCAGGCTGCATTTATGTACTTCAGAGAAGAGATGTACTTGTGCTAAGAAGAGCTTCATATAATCTTCAGCCACCATCCATAACCCAGGAAGCTTCTACACAACTTATACGAATTTATTTTAAAATCTCTGTGCAGCAGGTAAGTGTGAGATAGCTGATACATGTGTGTGGTTGGCCTAGCATGCAGGTTCAAAGTATCAATTGTCAAAACAGTGCAGCTTTCACTTGCAGCTATAAATATTACTAGTATGATTGTGGAAAGTTTATTGTAAATTGGCAAGGCTTGCAGAAGGAATGATGGGGATGACAGAGGAAAAAGACTGGAAGAGGTAAGAACAGAAGAAAGAAAAATACAGAGGTGGAATAATATATATAATATAGAAGGATATATATCTTATCTTTTTTAAAGGTTTGGGAGTTCAAATACAAGTTTAAATATTGGATGGATAGGCTAATGCTCATTTTACTGAGAACAAAGAAACCAGGTATTTAGCATTAACTTTAGAAGCTTTATAAAAACTGCCAAGGAAGTTTTCCATACGCTAAAACAAGTTTTGTTTGCTGAAGCACCGGGAACCATATGCTGTGCACAATAAAAGGAGTTGTGCTGGTGGCTATTACTTATCCTGCTTGAAGGTATCTGTTGGTTAATGTAGGGAAACAGGATGTTAGAAATATCTATAGATTTAGTCTAATCCAGGCAGGCAGTTCTTACACTCACAGGAAATACATTTTGATACACCTCCTAGCTCTGCAGTTTGCACACATATACACTCTAAAAAAAGCTTCCTTCCTATTCTGCACCAGCTTAGACGCACCAGCTATGCAATCTGCACAAGATGCTTTTTGATTTTCAGTTGTGGGTTTATTTGGAGTGGGGGTTATCTCCTTTTTTCCAATGCACATTCTGTTTTCCCAGTTAAATGCCACAATTCAAAACTTGCCAAAATGCGATCTCCAAATAGTTTGGACTACAATTCCCCTAAATAATCTCTGACTCTCAGCCATGCTGGCAGGGTGATGGGTGTTGTAGCTCAAAATATTTAGAGGGCCTGCCTCATTATAATAATAAGTGTATGAAGAAATTGTTGTGTAAGCACATGTTAAAATTCAACGAACATCACAAAAACAATTTCAAATATAAAAACAGCTAAGTTCCCCTTTTAAATTATAATGAGATCTGGGGAGAAAGCAACGTAAGCTAAATTGTTATGAAATGCATCTGTTCTACACATAGGATCTGAGTGTATTTATTTTACATAAACTTTAGTCTAGTTTTAAGAATCTGCATACTTTAACAGTGTATAGTTACTGCACACCAGGCCTTACCAATTTCTTTTTCCTGTTTCCTTCACTTTTAAAGTAGAAACTGCCCTTGAGCATGCTTGTATGTGTATCTAGGAAGAGACAAATTACATGGGATAGGGAGGAAGAAAAAGTACGTGGAATAGCAACAGCCTTCTGAAGTTTCTCTTTAGGAATGCTTATTCCTAGTAAATATGCCACTAATCCAAGGTTGCCTGAAAGGTGAGCTCTGAATTACTGAGACAGGAATCTCATACAGCTATTTTTATACTAGCTTCTACTGCTAGAAAGAAAAAAGAACGGAAGATCCTTTAAATGTGACTAACATTGATCTCCATTAATTAGGATCTATTTGGGTATACCACTGAAATCATACTGTTTTGTGTCACAGAACCTCATGAATCAAGTGTGTGAAATCCCAACAACTGCAACACAGTTCTATTCAAAATGCTCCTCCTTGACAGAAAGACAGCTCAAGTTTACTACATTTCTTTTGAAGGCCAAAACAGATAAGACAAGGCTGTAATTCGCATTTCCACCCTTTTAACATATGTAAGAAGGCACAAGTTGGCAAGGCATACGAGGAGAAGAAGAAATGAATCTTTCCTTCCTCTTTTTCTTTAACTAGATGCTTCAATATACAAAATAATCTAGGAAAAGAGGAAAGTGGCTAGAACAACACTGATTTCCCACATGCTTTTACTACTGAAATAATAAATAAATAAATAAAATAACTGTTTGATTTACATATGCAGAAGGCAAATTCATACATAGAAATACATGCCTGCTGTCATCTTGTCTAGTCCACAGTTTCTGGGTCCAAACACTGCAGAATTTTAGAAGTACTTTGTCAAAAATTAAACAAAAAATGTTAAAAGACCTTTAAGACTTTGACAATGCCTACTTATAAAATGGACTTCTATGCTTCTGATCTGACACAGTACTATATTTCCTTCTCCTAGCTAACATTTTACTAAAATTATTTAACAACTGAATCAAACCATGCAACTCTTGCAACTACGTACCTTAGAAAGGTATTAGAGCAACTAATGAGAATCGATCAACAATTTAGGATGCTCCTAACCGTATCATGGAGTTGGTTAAAACTAGTTCTGAGCTCTGAATATGATGTATCATTGTATTTCAGATTTAAGAGATCAGACTTATAGACACTACATAAACAGATATAAAGAGATAGGATTGCTATAAACATGCCACAGATATCACTAGCCACCTTGAGTTTTTCTTTTGGGGAAGGGAAACTGAAAAATGAACTCTACTGTAATCAACAGTCTATTCTGTGTTAAGGAGGCAGGTACTGAGGTTAAGGCCTACTCAGAAAAATAGGTAGTCTCTAAGCCAGGACATTGCAGCAAGGAAAGTCTTTTTTTTTTTCTTTGTGCAATTTATAGCAATTGCAATATTTGCATCATTGCTTCACTGGCAGGACTAGGACAACAAAGGAAAGGACAGCAAGGCCACATTGTAAGAATGAGACCAAAGTTGAAACAGAATCAGGGTTTCCTAGTTAGGCCACATGATGCAAGCTTTGACCAACCTTGGTGATACTGAACTCACATAGTAACACACTGCTGGAGAGGATACATTCCAGCCCTTACTACAGCACCCCTTTCCCTATGTTCCCCAGCTAATGGTGTACCTAGGCATACTGTCTCTGATACTGGAGGCAGCATATAGCCATCTGAACTTGTAGCTATTGACAGCTTATCCACTGTGAATTTGTCCAACCCTCTTTTAAAAACCATCCTAAAGAGTAGTGATTGTGAAAGTGAAATCCATAGTTTAACGATATGCCGCAACTATATGAGGTACATCCTTTTATCTGTCCACAATGTACCACCAATCAGCTTAATGAGATGCTCCAGGTTCTAGTCTTGAGGGAGAAAAATGTCTCCCTAACAACATTTGCCACAGTATACCTAATTTGGTATATTTCTACCACATCTCCCCTTATTTGTCTTTTTTTCTAAGCTGAATGATCCCAGATGGAACTTTTCCTCACAGGAAGTTGTTCCAGATCCTTGATAAATCCTGTTACTGGTTATGTATACTCCGCACACCCTGCCATTTGTGATATTGGACACTCTCCTGTGAAACTGGCTGGGATGATGAGATGGAACCTCAGTTTAGAGACATTCCCTCTGAATGCACATGCAGAGCTCTGTGAACATACAATAATCACCGCTGCTCTGCACAGACAAATGAAAGGATTGGGCCCCCTTGTTCTTTTGCTCTGCAACAGACATTCTCTAACCTGATGGCCTCCAGAAGTTTTGGATTACAACTCTCAGGATTCTCGATCATTGGCCAGTTGGCAGAGCTAATAAGAGGCATAGTCTAAAACATCTAAGTTGGAGGAGGTTGCTGTAGAACTTACTAAGAATCTGAAGTGTGACAAGTTACTTTTCCTTTTCATAATTGTTCCATATAAATGAACAAATCCTGGCAGGAACATGTATCAGAATTCAAAAGAAATAGTCCTACCAGAGCTATATATTGAACTGTTTGGAAGTCATCAGAAAGTAACATTTGTTTACAAATTCCGTAAGAACATCATGGTATGCAAGTAGGAGAACTCTAATGTAAGTTTTCAGTCTATCCCATTTATATGTAAGTTAAAAAGCAGTGTTTCTCCAACTTAAGTCAAACACACAACACCATAAAGCCTTCATCTCCTTGAAAGGAATACAGAAATCCATTAAGAACATATGAACTGTATGCTGGTCAAGCTTGCCTAACCTGATATAAATGCATCATTAACCTCTTTCACAGGAGCAGAGTGGCACATGAACATTTGTGAGCCATTCCCTTGACTGCATGTTACCGTCTGGTAACCAGGAAATCCAAGTAATTAAAATTCATATGCCACTGTGACAGCATGCTTATTAAAAGGATATTCTTGACATTGTTCCAAAAGTTCATTAGCAAATTAATATCCATAGGCTATTAACTATGCTTGTACAATGCACCAGTATCATGCATATTATGGTAGATGGGCAGAATGAGTTAAGGTGAAGAAGAGATCTATTACATTCTTCCAACTATGGTAAAGTATTCTTGTGAAGATATCATACAATTACTGGGGTTGAAAAACAAATGAATTCTCAAAACAAATGCTCAATATTGGGTGCATAATTAAAGATATGAAGGCCTGGAGGGTGGGGAGAAGCCAGAAAATGTTGGGAGGGGAGATTTCTTTCTTTTCTTTCCAGTAATTTCTGGTGTATCTGGGAAATACTTCGGCTTTTTTCATTTTTATGGATTTTTTCCAGTTCCATTCCAACCCTCCAGATTTTTTATCTCTATAAAAATGTTTTATTACATATTTACAAACATAGAGACTTTTCAATCATGCCACAGATGCCAAAGGATGCATTTCCTAAAGAAAAAAAAAAGATGGCTGGGTAGACATTCAAAGAATACTAATTAAAACAATTCTCCTATACAGCAGGAATCTTATGGATTTTAAATGACTGTATCTACATGAGCACCCTCTTTATTTGTACAGTGCTGCACAAGAAGTTTCATACAGGAGTCCATGTATTTTAGTTCGACTTGTCAGCCAGCCATTATTTGGGGTTGCCACAAATTTCTCTCTCTACAAGGACAGTTCTCTTCCTGCTTCTAGGCTTTGCAGCTCCCTCTTGCAAAGGCCAAGTGGGAATGGGATCTCTGTGCTGAGTGACTCATTGCAGAGGCACTGGTGCTAGTCATAGCAATGTGGATTTCCCAGTTAATTTGCATAGGGTAATTGCATTGGAATTTTTTCAATTTGCAGTGGAAAACTTTCTGATGCCCTAGAGTGATCTAGTTTAGCATGATTATTTTATTTTATTTAGTAAACAAAGGTAAAAAATCCGATGTTATCCCTCCACAATACACCACAAGAATTTGATCTGAAATTGTGGGGGAGGGATTAAAATACATTTAATGTGATGTAAAAGTTCTATTACATATTTTACAGTAATACTTGTACAAATACCAAGAATAAACCATATACTCTCTTGTATTGTTTACATTTAAGGCAGCGGGGAAGCCAAAGGTACTGAAAACTGTTGACACACTAATACATTTTAGCAACCTGAAGAGCAGCACATGATATTCTGACAATCACTCAAGTATTGCAACAGACCTCAGCTCTTTCACTGAGTGTGTTGGGCAGCTGCAGTTTAACTCTCACTACTTATTAGTCCCATTTTACATTGAAAAATATAAGTATTTCAATGGCATACATGTGTTTTCTCATATATTTGCTGAGGATAATCACCTCTGTGAGCTTAAGTGGACTCTGAGGGATGATGGACGACAGGAAGGCCTGGAGGAATGTTGTCCATGGGGTCGAGATGGGTCGGACTGACTAACAACAACAATCATCTCAAAAAATTTAATTATAACTCTGAGACTACCTTAATGTTATATTTGCAACTGGCATCTATTTATTGTCACCAGTGAACTGATGAAAAGGCAAATTATCCATTGAAAAAAAAAGCACTGAAAACTGTCCATTTTGGAAAGTTCTCCATGGAAAGTTCCCCACCCCACATCACAAGCTAAAAGTCGAGTTGTGGGATTCTCCTCAGTGATTCGCCACATTGAAATACAATGGGCAGCAGATTTATCTATACAAGAAGCTAGGTGTCTTGCCTGTAGCTGCTTGAAAACTTATTGATACCTTCCTTAGTGATATGGTGAAGCAGACTGGTGGTGATAAGCAACTCAGGGAGTAGCCAAAGGGTAGAAACAGTCGTGTAACATCAGTCTCAGAATAACTGAATGTGTGTTTCTACCTACATTGTTACTTGATAGTATGGCATGCTTGGAACTTGTGCTACAAAAGAGCCCTAGCAATGGACTAATAGAAAGTTCATGCAATCGCAGGCCAAGCAAGAGAGAACAGGCCAAGAAATATGCAGATATTGCCACTGAGGCTAATGTTCTTAATCCCTAATCTCAAGAAAACAAACACTCCTTGTTTCTCAATCTCACCCTCCAGAGAAATGGGGAAGTTTGTAATCAAAATGCAAATATACAGCGTCAAAAACTGTGAAAACATGGCTACAGTAAAAGCATGTGTGGTGAAGGAGGTATTTGCTACGCTGAAAAGTCACACAAATAATGTATTGAAGCAAACAAATCAAATGTCTGAATAGAAAACCCAAGGACGAGTACATACAGTTAACCTGATCCATACAGTTAACCTGATCCGTTCTGCGTCCCAGTCACTGAGCTGCAGGAGTGTTTCTCTTAAGGCAGCTCCCCTCCTGCAGATCCAGGTGACAACAATTCCCAGCATCCCCCAGCCAGCATAGCAGTTGTATTCCAATACATCTGAAAAGGACCAGGCTGGGACAGTGGCCTTCAGCAGATCACCTCTCCTCCAGCAGGTGATCTAGCGCACAGGTCGCTGTGGTGCGGCAGCTGAAGTGCTGGACCAGACCCAGGTTCAAAGCCCGACTCAGTACTGAATCTCCCTGGCTCACCTGGGGCCACTCACTACCCCTCTACCTAACCTACCTCACAGGGTGGTTACAAGGATCAAGGCAAGTGATACCATGTCCACTACTTTGAGCTCCTCGGAGTAGAGTCGAGTTAACAACATAATAACCTAAAATTAAAAAGTCGTGCCCTTCTTGGGAAATGTTTTCACCATGACTCACTGCTGGAAAGCAGAGGGCCTATTTTGAAAAGTATGTCTAGACAATGACATGATAATTATTACTGTTCGTTTCGTTTGTCCGTCAGTTTCTCGCTCGCTCGCTCCCACACACACACAAGCTTTAGGAGCGCCTCGGCTGTTTCCTTTCCCGGCTTGTGCTGAAGGAGGCAGCCCCGCTCCCGTCGAGCCCCACAGGCTCTTGCCCACCCGGCTGCGGCATCCCACCCACGGACGACGCCTCTCCCGCCCGCCCGGGCCCGGGCGCCACACGCCCCTCCCCTGCATGCAGCTGCCAGCCCCACAACGCCCCCTCCTGTTTCCCCTCCGTCCCGTCCCGTCCCGCCTGCCCGCCCTCCCGCAGTCGCCAGCTTCCCCGGCTCTCTACTCACGCTGCCTCCGCCATCTTCTCCCTCCCCGCCCGCCTGCCTGCCGCCTCCCCGCCAGCTGGCCAGTCTCCGCCTCCCGCGCATCCTCTAACCCGGCAGCGGGCCCGGTTCGCCGACGCCGACGACACCTGACTGCAGGCACAGCAGCTTCCGCCGTGGCGCGGAGGCTGCAGGGAAGGTCGGCGGGCCCGGCGAGCGGCCGCGAGGAGCCGCAGGCTCGGCGGGGCTCCGAAGGCGCCGCCGCTTACCCAGGTGGGCCGAGACAGCTGGGATCAGCACAGCCCGCCTCCTGGCATGGCCTCCGACGGGAAGGGACGGCAGTTTTAACGTTGCGACTCCTGATCTGAATCAGCAGAAAGCGCAGCACCGCTCCCGTGTCTGTGCATAGGGCAATGAAAGAAAGGGCTTCCTTCGCTATTTTTTTTTTAATGAAGCCTTTTGGGGGCGACAAAGAACATGAGCAACTGGACCCTAGTGGGATTTGTTTATTTATTTATTTGCTTAGAAATAGGAAATACTGCCCCCTTTATTACTGTGGGTGGGCGTGCGGCGCGTGTAAATAAACTGTTCTGTCTGGAACGGCCACGCTGCAAAGCGAAAGAGCAGCGCAAGGAAGTTAGTCATAGTTGGAATTGGTCATAAGCCCCACTGACAAACTGCGCTTATCACACTTTGCAGAAGTGAGCCGTCATCCTTACAATGCTCCCGCCGCCAGCCTCTCTGCAGCGTCTTGCTGGATGATGAGGACTGGAAAGCACTCATTTAGTGTGACTTTTTGGTTGTCCTAGTAGAGATATTGCATTAATAGAGATGCTGGATTTTTGCTTATGGCCTTCTTTGCTTTACAATGCGACTGCAAAGAAAACGTACATAGGATTAAACATTATTAGATGTCCATAATGAATTGTTGTGAACTCCTTGATGCCCTACTCATTTTCCACCACATCAGTGGATGTGTCACAACTTCTACAGCAGCCAGTTAAAAAATTACCAGGATGATGATAATAGTGCTTGAGTTATATCTGTAGAATTGGATGTAAATAAAGCAGAAATATGTGCATAAATGTGCCAAACTCAGCCAAACCAGTGTGAAAATATATGTTCATTTGTTTGCTTACTTCTTTTTTTTTAAAGACAGACTATTGTAACTTAAAGAAGAGGAAGATGATACATTTAAGAATAAATATCCAGTATTTAAAAGCAGATTTAAAGCCATATAACAATGATGGCAATTAAAAGTATAGCATGTTTTAATACCTTAGCCTGGTCTTCTAGTCTCTTTTCCTTCCTGCCCACTTAAGCAGCCCTTTCCCCTCTTTCAGTGGCAGCTAGTAGGGGAAGGGGTGGCTTGTGGATTCCCCCATGTAAGGCTGTAGCACAGTCTCCAGATGCTGTCTCAGAGCCAGAAGATTGCTCCCTAAGCAGGAGAGAAATACCAGTAATTATTTATGCATTGATCCCATTTAAGTCAATGGCAAACTTCTGTTGCCTTTAATGACTGTTTCACCCAAAGCTTATAATATGGTTGATGCCTACTTTCTTTTCTTTGACATTCCTTGATGAAGATCACAAAACATTTGAAAGCTTTTCCTATCACATGATCCTGCAAGGAACAACTTTTCATGCTGCATTTCTACTAGCCAAGATGTACCTACAAGTCAACCCAGAAAGAAACTAAAATGGCATACTAAACTGTAGAAATATTTAAACTAAGCTATAGGATGGGGGGCATGGTGGTGGCACTAGGAAGATCCACAACGCTGTATTGCACTGTATTTTAAGTTCATCAAAATACAGTAACTTCTAATCGGGGATCATTATTTATCACATAGCCCTTCAACAATTTGAAACATGCATGCCTAGTTCTTCACAATGCTTCCACATTCCAAAGGCCAAATATTTGGTATCTCTGTCTTTTAATCAGGTTGCAGTTTTAATTGATTTCATTAGTAGATTGAATAAATAAAAATACTCTACTATTCAAAAAATATTTCCAGCGGATACCTGTAATTGTGGAGATTAAGCATTTATGGTTCTGTTTACTATTACAAGCAACTGTTTGTAGATTTTTTACAGGATAAGAGAGTTCATTTCATAAGTGATCTGACCTTTTCTGGTAAAGATAAGCTTTCTTGGACACAAGTCCTTCCTGAAGCTAGGCACTGTCACACAAATGGTAATTGCACCTCAGGAGCTTGTGTACATCATGCAAATTAATCTGCCAGGTACTGTCATTTAGCTCTGGGGTTATGGGAAACCAGTGCTTGTCTCAAGGCCAGTTCATATGTTGCCCCAGAAATGCTGCATCCAGTTCTAAGCTGTGTGATCCTACACAATCCCAGGAATGTACATCTGAAGGAACTGCATAAGCGAGGCCAGCAAAAGCTGCTTCCCCAGGCAAAAGCTGTCTTTTTCCCATTATTATTTATGCAGGAACCAGAACATGGCCCTGCCACATAATTCAAAACATTGCATGATTTGTACCAGGGTGGCTGAGTCCTATGTCACACCAAGTGCAAGCACATTTTCCACAGGCGATGTGTTGTTCAGCAGGGTGGAGAACTTCAGGTCTGGGAACCAAATCCAGTACTTCTGAGGTTTGCCAGGAAACTGGGCCCCATTCCCTCTCAACTCCTAGGTGTTCTCCTATTTTCCCATTCTGAAAGGTAGAAATGCCTCCCCTAAGGCTTACTTACACGCAGTAGAAGCTTTAAGGAAAAATGCAGTGGTGGTTTTTGCATCCTTGCGCCTTTGCCTTTGGCCCCTCCCACTACTGGCCAAGATGGCCGCCAAGAGTTGCTTTGGGGTTCACTGTGGCCCTTGGGCTGAAAGCAGTCCCCCACCCCTGCTCCATATGTTTTCTGTCTTTTTCTAGTGTGGTACTCTTTGCCTTTTAGAGCAGAAACAAGCATCAGAGAGGCTGGAATTTTACTCTTGAGCAAGAATGCCTATCCAATATTTAGCCCAATACACCAACATCCCTGTATTGTGAATGCTTTCATCAGCTTTATCTTCCATTCTGGTGCCTCATTTGCTAGTGAACATCTGTTTTTAAAGGCTGTTTCACTTTATACTGTAAAGAACACCTGCCCTACCAGTGCTTTCATCTCATTGTATTTGCTTTCAAAATTATATTTATTTTCAGGGACTTGCACTCTTGATCAAGAGCGGATATATCTCTCCAGTATTTGGGCAAGCATCTTGCTATCCCTTTCTTCCACTACAGCATGTCCCTTGCTTAGTAGTCAGCAAACTCAAGGCTACTTCATGTTATAAGGAAGTAAACAGACCCACCCCCAAGGTACCTTCTCCAGCAGTTGCCAGGTACTTTCAGCTTCTGCCACCCATTCCTGCTTGTTGCTTTTTTCTGTTGCTAACAGTAACATATAGATTTGACTTAGCAGCAACTGGGATCACTAAACATATATGTAAACCTCACGGCAGAGCAATAAAACAGTATCAAAAACTGCACAAATTTCAAGGCAGGGCTGGAACGCTAAAGGAAAAGTTGCACAAATCTCATGGCAGAGCAGGAAAATGGTGTACAGAATTGCATAAATTTCAAAGCAGAGTGGTAGAACTAAATGGAAAGGGGAACAAATTCTATAGCAAAGTAGTAAAATAAGATGGGAAATTGCACCAATCTCTGGCAGAGCAGTGAACTTTGCACAGATTTCCTAGCACTGTTTATTCACATTCTGCACACTTGTCCAGCACCAAAAATAATTTTTGAAAAAGTTGAGAATGTGCTGGGGACACTCTGGTGTCCTTCTTGAATGTAGGCAAGGGAGACAGCAATGTACTAATTGTGCGGAACTCTTACTGCCAATGGAACAGCATAGGAAGCGTGATACATTGGCACTGGTTGTCTCTTTATACAGGTCACAAAATAATAATAGCTGAATAGTCCTGTCAAATTAGCATACCAATAAGTAAATAGATAAAATGAGACAAATTATATTACATTAAGTAAGAGGATTTTCATGGTGTATATATTAACATTGAGGCCGAGTGTTTGGGATCACTGAAATAGGGCATGCTATTGGCAAGCAGTTGGTGCCTAACACATGATACACCAGCATTATTGCCTCTCCAGGAGATCAGCTGTACTTTTAGAGGTCTCCTTCTAGTCAGATGAGCCTCAATAGCATTCTGGTTGGCTCCTCCTTTGTCCCCCCTTCAACAGATTGTCAGTTCTTTTGAAAGTGAATTAACTTGAAATCTGCATATCCACTCAGCTCACTTGCTATCTTAATGAGCTTGCATTTCAGCATCCACAGTCATTAACTCAACATTTGGATTGGAGGGGAACAGGTTTGTTCATGTGTCATCTTCCACTTATTCAGTTGAAAGTTTGCATGCTCGGCTGGAGACATCCAAGGTTCTCTTTGATGCTCAAGAACCCTGAAACACCAGCATTTCAATGGTATAGAGTTCCCCTAAACAGTTGTAAACAACTGGGGAACTTTCTTTCTTTTGGTGGTCACATTCCCCCTGCTCTGATCTCTTGGGGACACACTAGGATCTGGCAGGGGGATGCTAGGACCTGGATTAGCTGTGATGAATGTTTATTTAAGTCACAGTGGGTTATGGCACATGCAAGGTGACTTTTGCATATTCAAGCTGTGACAGTGGCTTGTCATGTCATACAAACTCTGCGAGTTAACAAATGATCCGAAACTCTAAAACTGTATGCATGTCATGTGGGATAACATGACATGCAAATAGATCCTACTTAAAGCAAGCAAGCAAAGCCTTACTCTAGATTTTCAGAGCAGAATAATAAAGCTGAAAATCTGCTATTCATCCTGATTGTACTGTGGCTTTGAGCCAGGACAGCTGCCTTTTAATGGAAAGACAGGTTATAAATTTAATATCAAAATATTTTTATGATATATTGCTTATAGAGCTTGCAGAGGACCCCCAAGCCTGCTTAAAACGTTCAGATGACATAATTAAAAAGACTTAAATCAACAGAGAGATAAGAAAATAGAGTCAGCTCAGTCATCTATGGGATGTCAACTCAGATATCCATTGGAGTTAACTCCTTGGTGAGTGTTAAAGGACTGCAGCCTTAAGCACTTTCCTAAAAGACATCCATGAAAGGGCCAAAAGACATCCATGAAAGAGGAATTTTGCTTTTAGCTTATAAGTAGAGATACGATCAAAAAGCATGTAAATATTAAAATACTAATATTGGATCCTTGGCTTCACTTTTAGTTGTGAGAGTACACCAGTGTTCGTACACCCTTCCAATTTGTTTTTTCAGAAGCTGTCATGTAATATAAAAATGCAGTTGCTTATTTAAAAATATTTCACATGCACATACACTTCCTGGTGTGTGTGGACTGCATTCCTCGAGGGACCTATGGTGTATTAAGCCTCACTGGTCTAACTGGTCTGGTATTGGTTTTCAGGACTTCCATTACTTCTGTAACCTGACCATTAAGTTTTCTAATTGCTGCCAAATTTAAGTGAACTGTACATGAAACAGGATAGCTGCTACAAACAGCATGCATAGGCGTTATGATCAAAGATCAGATACCTAGTGCTGTTGTACATAAAGCTGTGTGATTGCTCACAGCTAACATTTCTAGCATCTTGGCAAGAGTACAACCTGCAAGAGATAAGTCATATAAAATTGTTTTTTCAACAAGGTTGACATGTTGGAGAGTAAAGATAAAGAAACAGCTGCAGCATCAAATCATCAGCTCACATCACTGGCTATAGAGGCAGAATACACATTCTGAGTTGTATTGACTTATTTTATCATTTATGAAAGATCATTTGATAGTCAGTTGGAAAGACTAAAGTTGCCTTCAGCCTGTGCATTTCTCCTGCACATCTCATCTTGCTGCTTATCCAGGCTATATTTAATTTGTATTCTAAATAACCTCAACCCCTTGGTATTTTGTTTGTTTTTACACATATATCCAGCCTTAAAAATACACAAGCTGCCAAACTGAAGTACAAAATATAAAACCATTTTTACAATTCAGCTGCAGCAAAACTAAAGTCAATGAAGCAATTCTATGTATGTTGATGCAGAAGTCCCACTATATTCTTGCGGCTTACTCCCTATTAAGTGTATTTATGACTGCAGCTTAAAAATCAAACTAAGAAAAGCAGGCAAAATTAAATTCATAATGCCATCCCATTAGAACCTTGCTGAAATAGAAAAGTCTTGAATGCTCATCAAAAGGTGAGGAGCTGAGGTGGCCATATGTTCCACAACCTTGGTGCCAGCACAGAAAAGTGCTCGGGGCTCGTCCACTGCACCACAGTAAGTGGGAGTAGTGGGGGAGTCCAACAGGTAATCTTGAGAAGAGAATGCATTTACACTTCTGTATTGTATTTTATTCCTTGACTGTATATAAGTCCTCCAGAGAGCTTATGGTCAATCAGGCGGCATGTAAATCAAATAAATACATAAATAAATTTGGAGATGAGCTCAGACCATCTGAGTCATAAAGGCTATTCTATAAAGAATAAAATGAATATATTGTATGCTTAAAGTCCAAGGGTGTTAAAGCCACGCTTATCTAAAATACCTACTAGGTTTCAGCTTGGGAGCAATCACTGAAAAGACTTTGAACTTTGAAAGTTGTAAGCACTTTGAACTGTGCCAAACTTAAAGCTGAGTGAACATTGAAGCAGTAGGATGGAACAGGATGGGACTTGGAACTAGACAATGTTGAAAACAACACTCCATCAGTCCTTCTTAGCCTTGTTGTTAAGTACATGAAATAGATGATGTCAAGTCATCTCTCCATACAATACCCCCACCCCACCAGTATTACCCACTGTTGTGCAACAGGAGAGGACAAACTTATCATGTGATAATGCCACGTCACTTAGTTTCATTACTAAACATTAAATGGTAGTGTAGCACAGGGTTCGCATGATATATATGTCACATGAAGTTATACTCTGAATGCGATTTCTGACATGTCCAGCACATATTACCACTGAATGATATACATGATATAGCTATAGATATAGATGATACAGATACAAACAACTTAGACATGAAACTTTTAAAGTTGAAACTGTCAGGGAATCTTGAAATAGCAGCTGCGAGAATGTACCTTCAGATCTAGAGGGAGACACCATTGCCTCGATCCTCAGCAGTTTTATTGGTGAGAACAACCCAGGTAAACCTTCTGCAGAGTACAAACCTACAACAGCCTTGGGGGTAGAGGTACACCCACCAACTACAAAATTTCAGAATGTATACAGAGTGTATATAGGTTTTGAGTCACATAAACAGGAACAGGGTTGAGGAGGAGCAAATAATGGGTACATAATATTTTCACGCTCGACAATGTGAGAAATTTGTAGAGGAAACAACACAATAGTACAGTTAATATCAGTGATTACGGAATATTGACATGAGAATCCGAAAGGCAAATCATTACAAGTCTTGGGTGTGAACTTGAACATGTAAACAACTCTGATTACATGACAAGAAAAAGCGGGTCAGAGCAGCTTTGGCTGCTAGCAGAACATTAGGCATCAAGTAGCTTTCCTTGGGAGCCACATTCCACAGAGGATTAACTTTGCAGCTAAATGTAGCAGCTGCCTCAGGCCAGCAGAGTCCCAGTCTCTTAAAGGAACAGATGACGAAAACACTTCAGGGAACAAAAAAGGAGCCTGACTCGAAATTCTGGTTCTTTCTGGGCAAGAGGAGCAGGGTCACTGCAGGTTTGCTTTTATATCGCAAAGGTACATATAAGTAACCTTTCTCTATAACGATTTATTTGGATTTCCCCAACAAAATCAAAGTACAGGTTTTGATCTTGTGCAAGTCTGGAATGCATAAAGAAAAATAAATTAACATGCCATGACTTACATAAATGTATCAAATGTACATTTATATCAAGGATTTGCCTTGACACTAATACCAAGCATGTTGCCCTTCATGCCCACTCAGCCTACAGCTTTCCTTAGAAACAGAAAAAAGTGAGAAAAAGTAGAAACAGAAAAAAGTGAGTCAGAAGGGGTTTCCCAGCCATCTAGTCTGACCCCTGGCTCCAGCTGGCTCCACTCATGTAATCCCCAACATGTCACTGTGAAAACAACTAGAATAAATTAAATCAGTGTGAAACAAATTAGAAAAAAATATGAAAGATCATCCAGGTAGATCTTATTACAGCTGAAAGGAGACCATGCTTTGTGAAGCAAATTGATTGCTGAAGGCCAGAGATGATCAGCTGATATTCTACAGTGCAGTGGTCTTTCTCCAGGCTTCGCAATGTGACATGTTTCAGCGGCTGCAGAAGTGGACAGCTTGCGGCCCTCCAGTTGTTTTGGCCTACCACTCCTGGAAGCCTGATAACCAGTAGTGAAGTTTCATGGGAACTGGAGGCCAAAACATCTGGAGGGTTACAAGTTGCCCGCTCCTGAGAAACAGAGAAGTGGGGTTGCAGGTTTAGTTTGAAACTGGTGCAGAGACTGAATGAGCTACCTTTTTATCTAGAGCTGGCTAAACAAAGGCAACTCTGGAGTACATTTGCTTTTCTTAGAATCCTGATGAGTGACAGCTAATAAGCATGCATATGTATGGTTTTTTCCTGAGCTCAAGAAATGAGCTTGTTTAACTATAAAGCCTGCTTCCACTAGAAGAGAAGTGAGGGCTACTTTTTATTTCAAATTGAGTCAACGCTGCTTTTCCTCACCACTTTACCTTGCTGCACTCAGAAAATGGTTTAAGCCATTTCATCTTCCCCTAGCTCAGCCCAATATCAGAGGCAGGCATCAGGAAGAGTTTAAAGCTCAGAAAGATAAGGCAACGGAAGCCAGCTCTCTTCCCCCTTCACTGCCCATCTCTCCTGACTTTAGATGTAAATGGACTGACACATGTTTAGGAAACACGTGCCTGTCTGATTTGGTCCTGACAGAGACACTGGAGGGACCCAACTTGACTGGTGTTTTTATCATCACCACTACAGGCCTGCGGTGCAGACAGAGTAAATAGTCTTGAGAAAATTGATTTGGTGGGCCTTAGCTGGGTAACATCCTTGTTTATTTTACTGTATCCCAAACCATTTTGTGCCTACCATATTAGGAAAGAAAAACAAATAAAGACATCTTTCCTTACAACAATAAGTAGTTGAAAGTATCTCAGATCCTCTTAGTCTTTTTGAGGATAATGGGAACAATGGAATCCCTTCTGTATGGATTTGTAGAACTGATTTTATTTTATTTTATCGCTGCTAGCCTAGCAGTGGCTGCTACCACACACCTGCACTGGGGCTTTAATCTTTGTAGAGTTAAGGTATACTCGTACCAAAGCCCATTGCAGCTAGGTGTTCTTAAAGCTCAGGCTGCCTGTTTCTGTAGTCACAACTTTTTCAAATTTCCAGCAAATGCTTCAAAAGGTCAATTGGTACCTCTTTTTGTAGGTCCAGCCGTGTCACAGCTGCACAATTTAATTTTAATTAATCAATTCTGATGAATCGAACCAAGGAAGGCAGAACTATCTGAAGGAAAAGAAAAGAACATATTGGGTGGTGCTCTTGAAAAACGCCTATTCATTGCAGCTAGGGGCCTGGTGGATAGGGCCTTTTGTTTCCTAGAGAAAAGCCCCGCTTTTACAAATGAAAATAATTGAGATCACTTACCATCAAGAGAGGGAGAGAGGGAGAGAGAGAAAGAGAGAGGGAGAGATCTTTGGGGGGGCATGGGAGATATTAGCAGCAGCATTTAGGATATTGTATAAAGAATGAAATGAATATATTGTATGCTTAAAATTCAAGGGCATTAAAGCCACGCTTATCTAAAATCCCTACTAGGTTTCAGCTTGGGAGCAATCACTGAAAAGGCGCAAATTAATAAATGGAGATAAATGTAGGGTTATAGGCAAATGTCATGTCATAGATTTACCTACCAACAAGGCACTGGCAAAGTTTAGGTCAGGGGTTAATGAAAGACATCCAAAGGTCATTTGGTGATTATATGAGAGCATGGGTTTAATAGGGTACTGAGACGACAGACACTGACAGAAGATTTATACCAGAGGTGATGACACTACTACGGATACCGCTGATAAAAAGGGCCCCAATATTGGACTGAACAGAATGATGAATGGCACAGACATCTATTCACACTTCTCATTATAAACTCTTTCACTCTTGGTGGCACTTAGCTGCATTTATTTACTGGGGTTTGAAGGTACAGGGCAAGAGCCCAGGATTTCTAATGTGCTTAAATGGAGACTTGCCATAAAAAAAGAAAGAAACAAGAGATAAGATTAGTCCATTGAATAATTGCACAGCTTTCCTGCAGAGATTATATTCACTAGCGCTAACATTATTTTTTCCCCCTGCTAATGTTCTGAGTGTGAGGAAAGCTCAAGTGAATTAATTTTCTACGGCAGAAGGTCAAAGGAAAATAAACTGATAAGCATTATGCCTGCTGTAGAATATGACTTTACAATATCCCCGCACCCTCATTTGTCAGATAGTGGCTGCAAGATAATCCAGTAAAAGTATATAAGCATATTTTTCACCACACTGTATGTGCGGTTTTGTTTGTCCTTGATGCTCTTTCTCTTTGTGTACCTTGGCAAAGGGGGATCAAGAAAGTCAGCTCAAAATGTCAAATAATAATAATAAAAATAATAAAAAACAACTCTGAGAGCCGATTGCAGGGTAGTGGTGGAAGGAATCTAAGACCTGATGAATAACACGCAATGTCCCAAGAAACTCCTTTTCAAGTTGTTATGTATTTATCAAACTGCTGGAGTGTGTCGTCTCTGAATAAGACCTTTCAGCTTTCTAGGAAAAGGCACACTAGGAAGAGTTGTAAGTACTGCAAATGGCCAGTATTACAAAAAAGATTACTTATTTCATTTATATGGTGAATTGGTTTCTACACTGCCAGTGCAAGGCAGGCAACACAACACTTCAATCAATGTTCAGTAAAGACAATAAAACTCGTAAGAGTTGGAACAAGAATTAGTCATTCTAATGGCAGTATAATGTAGATCCCATCTAAGTATGACTATAATTTAGGGGTGGACCGAACCCTAAATTTTAATGTCAGAATTCAAGCTATCATCTGTCTATTTAACTCCAGATCTCAAAAGGTAACAGACAACATCAACAGGGCACAACCCCTAACATAAATTAGACCACATTATTGTAAACTTTGTCTAGGACAGCACCAATAGTGTTACCTGGCACACTGAGTTGTCTAGGAAAATTGCTGCACCAGCTAACACTATTGCTATTGCATTTCTAACAATGCAATATTATGTTTTTTATAGCAGTTTCATCGTGCTGGATTCTGCTATGTGCATCCTCAAAATAGAATAAGTAGTAAGGAAAGTTAGTCCTACAGTTTCAAACAACTGAGAAAAAGTTGTTTTTTAAGCTGAAAATGGACAACAGGGTTTATGTTTTTCAAGAAAGCTGAAGCAGAGCTGGTTACTTCTGGTGGTCATACACAAACCAGTGTCATCTCTGGTTACAGGTTTTGCAAGTTTTTTGATGCTTTATAAAACAGGTAGAAAATAGGTACACAGTCTTTTTGATAAGAGCCAACTGTGGGATGAAGAAGTTAAACTGTGCACAGCACGAGGAGTAGTATCCTGTCACATCATCTTCGCCTGTCTTAAAATCAACTGTTCATTTTCAGGGTCCTCAAGATAAAGGTTTGATGCAAGATGAGATGGTCAAAAACTAATTGAGTAGAGATATGAGGAAGCTGTGTGGTGCCAGTCTGGGTTCAGATGACACACTAACCTACTGTGGTTTATAAGCCACCCTGGGTTGTGGGCATGTCGTGAGCAGAGCCGGCTGGAGCTGGGGGTCAGACTAGATGGCCCGGGAGACCCCTTTTGACTCGCTCTGTTTCTATGTTACGTCATCTGAACTCAGTCACAATCTGCTCTGGCAGGCAGCCAGTCTTCAGGGTTACAGGTAAGGGATTTTCCTGGAGCCTTCTAAGCTGAAAAATTCATGAATTCAACCTGGAACTTCCTGCAGGCAAAACACGTGCCCTGCCTTTGAACAATGGTGGTTCCCCATAGGAAACAGGAACACTGCTGTTGCCATACAGCCCTTTTAGCAAGGTGCACCCTTCAGTCAAGCTTAGCTGGCCTCAAACCACAACCCTTTTGATAACGCCCAGACCTGAGGACTGATTGTGTTACCAAGATCATAACAGATGATGCATGGAGGAAAGGTAGTCTCTAAACTGTTATGGCTGAGTTGGTTTAGGGCATTACAACACAATCTAAGTCCCTTAAATTATGACTGAAATACAACTGGGAGCAAACACAACTGTTCACCAGTGTTCTATGCAATCTTAACAAACCACTTTCATTGTGTTCTTCAGTAAGGACTAATGATTAGAAAGGGTAGTCAACAAAATGTACTTGCAGCTGGAAAACATAGATTATCCTGCTCATAGATTCAGCCAGCTGTGGAGAGGATTTGTGAGATAATTGGAAATATGTTGGTATTGGGGGAAAATATATTCTGTTGATTGAGCCTACATTTCAGTCTTTAAAATAGCAAAAAGATGTGTGGTTTATAAGGAGGAAAAAAATCCAAAATCCATTGTTAGGCAATACCGTTATGAGTTATTCAGACCAAATAAATTAGGCTGAGCACTGAAAAGTTTGCATATTTTGTGGAATTCTTGCTGGTTCTAATAAAGGATTTTTAAAAAGCATTTTGGTTTCCTTCTTTGACACCAATTTGAGCTACTAAATAACCTGTATGATTTCAGACTCATACAAATCTGATTTCCAAACATTGTTCTGCATCAAATTCTGCAGAACAAATAGTGGTAGGTACACAATGACTTCACTGCATTACACACAATAACAATGATTCTGTCTCAGGTGCCTCAGATGCTTTAGCAGAGAAGCACCCTCCTCAAACTACAATTCCCAGGAACCTTTGGAAGAAAAAATGAACTATATAATTTGGAGTCAATGGAAAGCAGTTTGTTGCCTAGATGTTTCTGTAGTAACTTAAAATTATTCCTTATGATATATTTGTTCCCAATGTGTTATATTTGGCTGGAGAGCCACCTGGACACCTTTTTTTATGTTTTTAAAAAATGAAACAAGCACTTTGAAAAGTAAGGCAAAAATGTCATTTCATTGCATTGCTGGCACAACAGTAATAATGTAGGCATGCTACCATCGCAGTCTTTTGTCTGTTAGGAATTATTTGCTTAACCATATGCTAAAGAAAACAGGTAAAATCTAGTTCTGACTCAGTGATAGAATTCCCACTGCATGTGAAAGCATCAAATTGATGAGAAAAAAAAAATCATGATTTCATTTCATTTCCTTTAACATTATTCTTCATTACCTACTAGTGTGAGCTTAAGTGGACTCTGGGGGATGGTGGAGGACAGGAAGGCCTGGAGGAATGTTGTCCATGGGGTCGCGATGGGTCGGACGTGACTTTGTGACTAGCAACAACAATAAAGTGAATGGACCTGGTTTTGCATGGGTTGGAATAGCCCTTAGCTGGGTACAGGGAAATGGCACAGCCATCAGAGCTGGGCAAATTGTGCCTACATTGTCTGAATAAAGCCCTAGGCATGACTCTGCCATAGTGGACTCTTATACCCTTTTGAGAGAAGGGTCTGCCCACTCCATTCCCCTGAGAGGAGACGCTTCACATCAGGGGATGGGCAACCAGATGACTCAACCTCAACCTGTATCAATTGCAGTGCTAGGCACCGCTGATGTCTGTCCCCTAGTGGCCAAAGGTAGTACTGCAGCCTTCAAAGCCACAGACATATTTTAATTAAATATAATAAGTAATACATGGGGTTTTTTTTTAAAAAAAAAGAACTCTCAAGTTGCTCTGACATGTTTTTCCCTAGAGTTCTCTTAGTATATACACCAACTTTCAAGCAGCTAGGCTTTATGGTCGTTGAGAAATGGTGCTGACAGTCACACACCTTTTCCTTATCTATTATAGAAAGAGGACAAGCTTTAGGCCTGGGATGCAAAAAAAAGGGGGGGGTACATGGGCTGAAGACGGCTCTCAAACCATGTTTGCACCCCTCCCAGGCTCCCAGCAAAATCCATAAAAAGAAAAAATGGTTTAGAAAAATGCTGTGTCCTAGAGGCCTTTTATGTGGCGCATTCCTGAAGCATCCCCAGAAGCAGTACCTCAAGCCTTCTGCTGGTCTTCAAGTTATTCTGGGAACAGAGCTTCTGTGGCATGGCCCATAGAGCTCTTTCCTTTCTGTTCTCTTTTTTTCCTGGGAAAAATGGGAATAACAAGTGTAGGATGTCAGGATCCTTCAGTTACAGAATGGATTACTAGAGAAAGAAGGGCTCAGAGACAGAATTCCTGGACAGCTGGTTGGTTTGACAGCTAAGGTTTCTGGGAAGATGAATGCTGGTTTTACGTAATTTAAACAAGACCCGCATCTCTGAAATGCTTTCTTGGGAAGGAATTGGATTTGGGTGAGTGACTGGTATATGTGTGTGAGAGACAGAATTGTATGTTATATGTGACCCCCTATGCAGCCCTTGGAGCCAAAATGGTTGCATTTCCCTGCTTTAGAAGGTGGAAGCAGGAAACAAAACTGTAGCATAACCATGATGTAGAGACAACCTCTGATTTAGTCATTGTCAGGAGATGCTGAAGCAAGAACTGAGAACCCAAAGATCTAAATACTCATGATTTGTGTGATAAATAACTAACCACTGGAGCTTTTGGTCAGGATGTTACTTGTGAAGTGTTCTCCTGACCTAAGAGAACTACAAAGTCTGTCTGGGCAGGAATTTGTTCAGGCAGTAATAGTATGATTGTGTTGAACACCCAGCTTTGGCTACTAACTTGTGATTCTTGGCTTCTGAATCATGGCTCCTACTCAATGCCCATCATGGCTAGTAATTAAGGTTGTCAGCTGATTAACATTTTAGCTTTTAGACAATTAAACGGCTTGTTAACTGACTGCTATAGATGCTGCAATTTATCAATGCAGGTGATATTTTGAGGCTATTTTAATTAAGGGTTGTCTCAACTAAATAACATCCTAGAATAATTTGTGGCTGGGAAAATAATTTCATGCGCAGGTTTGATTGGATAAAATCTGTATATGCATTGTTTACAAGAATGTCAAATCTGACAGCTCTGATTTAAAGCTGGCTTAAAAATCCACATTGTCAAGCCTGGAGTTAAGGACTTTATGGATATATTCTACTAGTGTTTGCCTCCCTAAATCTATAGGTGCTGGCACATTGACCTGCTTGGAAGTAAGTCCTTTTCTTTCTGTTTTAAAGACCTAAAAGTTATCCTACCCATGAATTGGCTGTGTGATCACTCAGTGATGAGATATCTGATCAGTGATAGAAAGTGGCCTTATACAGAGAGAAACCATCGGTCCCTCTTGCCTGGTATAGTCTCCTCCGCCTGACAGTAACTTTTTGCAGTATCGGGGAAGGGTCTTTTCCATAACTATCTGGTCCTTTAAGTAGGATGGGAAGGACTGGACCCTGATCATTCTGTATGTAAAGCATGCGGTCTGCTACTGAACTCAGGTTCCTTCCCGAAACCTGCCTGCACATGCTCAAAAATACTTCATGTATTTGCAAATTAAGCCCAGGCATAGAAATCATGCTCCAAAACTAAAATATAGCTCAAAGTAAGCCCTGCGTCATATTGAGCAACTGGACCATCTGTTCAATTTGACAGAAAATATTCTTAGAGAAATGTAGGGCTCCTTATGGCAGTGCAAACAACAGAGAGTTTAACACAAGCAAAATTTGTCATCAATTATATAAAATGGTGCTGGGGATTTTTTCTCGGAATAGTTTCTAGTGATTCTACCCACATGATGTGCCAACGCTACTTCACCAAATTTTTTAGCTTTTCTAAGGGAGGCGTTCCCAGCCTCAGTCGGAAGCGCTGGATAATTTATAGGTTAACATTTTCTTTTTATGCGAATAGCATTTTTTCTCATTTATAGTTAATTAGGTTAAGCATGCATGGGGAGCGAGGGAGGAAAGGATTTCAGATAGGATCTAAATGATTAGTAATTTGAATAAAGTAAAAGAAACCTCGAAAAGAAGTCGCTTTTGCATATATTAAATATGTTCTGTAACTAGCATGGGCATCAGATAGGAATTTTAAAAGCCTCCATGTTAATTATAGTACTCACATAAGATACATGGCACATTTTTATTGATTTTGTTCTTTCTTTCTTTCTTTAAAGCAAGGAATGATTAGACTTGACAATAACGGTGGAGGTTATTTCTCTATATATCTTTGGAAGATACCTTTCACATGCATTTCTAGTCTCAAAATGGTAATTGCATATTATAGGATTATTATCCACTGGTTGGAATCATATTGCGATTTTCATCCAGATTCAGCTTGGATGGTACACCCTGGTGCCATATGCATTTATTTACTAGCAGTGTTGCAGCTAGTGATTTTAGATCCTGAACTGAATGGCCTTATGGAGGTCCCCTTTAGTTGGCCAAATGTATCACTTCATCTGCAAAGCTCACGGCTGACCGTTTTCTTCTCCCCTCTCCACCATTCCTTGACTCACAAGCACATCTACTTCCCTGATATGTTACAGCAAGGAAACAAAACCATTTGCGAGGAAAAAGGAATACTCTGAGCAAGTTCAATTTGTCTTTCAATTCATGGCACTAGCCTGGTTAGAGGAATAAAATGGGGTTTGTGTCTGCTGTAAAAAGGGATATATTCTTAAAGTAAAAATAATAAGCAATTGCAACTTCGTGTGTGCCCAGTCAGCTGCCCTTTAATGCTCATATGTTAGAGGGAGCAATTCTCTGCCCCTGGCATCATCATAGGGCCCACTGGCCAGTTCATTCAGCACAGGAAGAATAGTGCGAGCAGCTTACCAGGAAGAGGAACATGAGCACAGGCAGAGAGGGGTAAAAGGGATGCTTCAGGGGCAGGGAAGGGAGGAGCCTGGAGAGGGCAGGAGCGACTCTGGTGCCTCGCTAGCCTCCTTCCCTCGCCCTCCAAAACATTCCAGGTAGACAGACCAAAGATCACCTAGCATGAGGTGGCCAAGATCACTCCTACTGCTCTCCCCACTCTGCATTCTGTGACTAAGCATCAGAGCTCAGGGGCTTATGGGCACTATGGTATGGCTATGCCCTTAAAAATTAAGGAGGCTGCTGCTGCCGCTGCTGCTGCTGCTGCTGCAAGGAGTAGTCCTGGCTGGCCACTTCAGAGCCATGCTGGCCTGGCCCAAAGGCCAGGTTGGGGCATTCCCCCAAGCCACTTCACCCCTCACCTGCCACACTCCAGAGAGCCTCTTCTGCCCCTTTTGGACTGGGCCTGCAAGGGCACCAAGACCCAGAGCCTCCTCTTTTGGCAGTGCTGCATGCAGGCCTCAGTCCACAGTCCTCGCCGGAAATCAGCAGCAGGCCAAATGCTGAGACTTCTGCGCTTTCTCCCATGAAGAGGGGAGCTGGTGCTTCATTACGGCGGTGGGCTCAGGTGCAGCCCTGGGAGGAGAGAATGAGCTTGGAAGACCAGCCAAGCTTTCACTGGCATTATTTTATTAATTTCTTTTTTGCTTCAAGGCAGCTAACAGTGACATCCAGATTAAAAATAAAAATCTTCCTTTAAAGAAGCAGCAGAAGCACCATCAGGTTGCAGCATCTTTTTATTCAACTCCATGTTTTTTAAAAATACATCATTCTACATAATGTCATATATTCCTATGTGGCCATTTGTGGTGCTCTGGGAGACTGTTGGAAGGAGATGGAAGAGAAAGAAAGAACATATGTGTAATAATGTGAAAAGTGGCATGTGTGGATTCATCAGAGACTTCAGAAGAATCAAACAGGTTTCAGAATTATTTCTTAAGGTTCAGCACTTCGGGGCCTTGAGGGGTTTGGCAGCTGAAAGCAAGCAGGGTGCAAAGGAGACTACACTGGCACAGAAAAAGCCAGAACTGTCAGCATTAAGGTTCCACCTCCTCCTACATTATGGGCACAAACCTATGCAAGTGTAGGCAGGAAAAAATCCTACAATTCCCAGCATTCCCCAGAGAGCACAGCTGGCTGGAAACTGGTGGGAGCTGTGGGCCTTTTTGCTTTATTTAACTATGCATAAGGTTGGGCCATAAACGTTTCTTCCTCTGGAGGTTCCCCAAAGCTGATTGTCAGTGCTTTGAAAATGTACAAAAGGCAATTCTCCCTCGTTCTTTCCTAGAGACAAGTCATTGCTGCTAGTTCCTTTCTTTCAATGGAACTTGAATGGTAAACACTTGTGAAAAGTAGACATTGCCCTCCAGTCCACGAACAGCTTGCAGATATCAATGGTGCAAGACCATTGCCTGCCTTGTTTTTCCCCTCCCACCTTCTTTCTTTTGGGCAGGTGGCTTAGTGGAACGGCAGCTGATCTCTCTTTCTGACCCCCATCCTTGTTTCTTTTTTCCCCCCTCCAAATTTAATTTTAATTGAATGCACTGTTAGGGATGCCTTAATTTGACTCTTTGGATTTAAATTTCCTAAGGGACTCTGCCCCAGGATCTCTGTCCTGATGATAACTTATTCTGGTCAGCGCATCCAGTCCATGTTTATTGTATAGCTTTCAGGGATTGGAGGGCGGGGAGGGGGGACGGGCTCCAGCCTGGCCTTCTATGAACATTGCAGTTGTTGATGCTGGGGAAATTATTCAACTGTGAAGTGTTTCAGTGTCTGTCACTTTCCTCATTAGGCTAGTGGAGAGGAAATACACCTATGACCCTGTCTTCAAATCCTCATTAAAGCCTAGCAGGGCAGCAAGCTAATTTCCTCTTTTAAAGATAACTGCGTAAAACTGCTTGTTTACCAGAAATGTCTTGAACAGAATGGCTTCTACACTGCAAAAGCAGCTTTTGCTTATTGCATCCCAAAATAACATTGTTTGTTTGCATTGTCTGACTCATGTAATTATCTCTGGCAGGAAGGGTTGGAAGTGGATAAGAGGAATGCAGGAAGAAGCATTTATTATGCCAAACCAATCCAAACTTAGATATTGGCGGTGACAAGTTGTTACCAAACTAGGATAGTTACAACCAGACTGAGCCATGAGGACATTTAAGATTGCCAGCTGACCTGAAAGCGATGGCACAGCCTGTTCTTATGCTCTTAACAGCAGTCAATATGCAGGGTATTTTTTTTTCACAGTGTAGAGATGAACAGTATCATTGGCACATCAAGCAGCTATTTAGATGTGATTCCAGATGCCAGTTGAAACACCAGCAACCCTGGTGTCATTGTTAAAATCACTTTGGGGCAACTTCAGTGGTACCATGGGGTAACATTTACCCTGCCTAACTGTATCCGTACATATTGTTCCATGTTTCTGGCTAGTTACAAGGGTTAAAGTTCCCTTTGTCCTATAGCAGGATGTTACAAAGAGTTTGTGGTTAGCATCAACCACAGGGTCAGTCTTCATTTTTAATGATGAAATCTATATGATCCAGAGATCGGTCCATTCCAAGCAAGGTTCCCGCCTAGGCAATGCCTAAGAGAGAATTTATTGTGTTATCAGCAAGCAAATCTGAAAGCAAGCAAGCAAGCAAGCAAGCAAGCAAGCAAGCAAGCAAGCAAGCAAGCAAGCAAGCAAATGCTTTTCGATTCAATGCCCCTGCACAGATCAATCCCCTTCATCTGCTCTGATTATCAGATTCAGGAGACTTTCCTCCCAGATCTTGTTGTCAGAAGAGTATTTGGTCTTAGTGATATACAATGGAGGTCCTAACAGATGTGGGTTGGATCCTAAGCTCGTGTAAACTGAAGACATCATTGGCATCCCCCCAGTTTGAATGCCCTGCCAACCCACTCCTGGGCCTCCATTCCAGCTGATTCCACTGGGTGATTCCACAGGATCCTTCAAGGCCCGCTATGGGAATACCTCCAGAAACAGATACATGATGGCTGAGCATGGGACATCCAGGCACTACTTATCAGAGGAAGGATGCAAAGCCATGTGCTTATGATTGCAAGAGGTGTCGTGGTTTATCATGGTGTGCCACTGCAGTTATATCCTGCACTGAACTTTGGGTGGCCACATCTAGATAAATTAAGCTAACAAATCTAAGAATGAGACACCAGATTTATTTGGCCAAACATATTCTGTCTTGCTCAGAGATCGGTAGTCAGTACCGGAAGACACAAAAACAATAATGTTATAACCACTCTTCACATCCCTTATCAGACCTTCACATTTTAAACGTGGCCTGTGGCCTTGGCTATCCATGAGAATCTATGCAGTGGCTTTGCATGTATAAGATCCCATATTCATTCTCTTTCTCTCCTGTTAAAAAAGGATGCCAGGCAATGTGACCAGGAAAGACCTCTGCTGAGGCCTTAGAGACCAGCTGGCTGTCAAAGGTGACAAGTACTGGGCTGGAGACAGGCCAAAGCTCAGCCTTTAAGGCTGCTTCAAATGTGCCTGGTGCTTCTCAGAACAATGGACTGTTGCCGAATTACCGAACAGTAGACTGCATGTAAAGAATATTAAGCTACCGCAAGAGATATTATTCTGCATAGTGATTGTGAGCATGTGTGTGGTTTATAGGTGTGCACACACTTATGTGATTTTCGTTTGTAATGTACCCCCCTTTGGGATTCCCTCCCTTTCCTAATTTTTATTCATGGACGTGGGGGGAGGAAAGTAATAGACATTGCATAACGGAGGCACTGAATCTTCATGAGAATGCGTAGGGCAATTTTGAGTTGCCACATCTGACTTGTAGTGTTTATGATCCATTTTTGTTCTGCCACATAAATGTTCCCCCATTAGCATTTGTATAGAGCACAGCACTGCAGACAGAATGTGGCTGATTAGGTTCAGAGCAGATGTGTTTCCCCTAGAGAAGAGAGGATGATAAATCTTATGGCTCTTTCTGTTATTTAAAGTTGATATTAGATCCAAAATTAAATTGGAGAATCAAATACTTGACTTGTTCTGCATACACTCTATCTAATCCGTTCTACATATGATTCTTCTAATTATCTGCATTTACGCATTCAAAGGCAATTAGCCCTGAAATTGCTAGAAGTGCAGAAAAAGAAATGCTGTTCACTAGGAACTGCAAGAACCCTGTTTCTTTCTTAATTTAAGCTGGGATTTAATAAACTGAAGGTGAATGCAAAGCAGCATGGCTCTTAAGGCCATTAATGTAGACCCTTAGTTCTCTGGATATCTTGATAAGAGACAAAAAAAATGTTTATAACATTTGTATATTTAGGAGAGGTACAAAACAAAGTCTTGTTTCCCTGGGTTCTTGTTAAAATATGGTACATGTGAAACAACCATTTTGCAGACAGGGCTGGCCCATTATTATTATTCTTATGCTATTATTTCATCACTATACTGCCCCACAGCCAAAGTTCTGTGGGAGGAGGACACTATATTTCCCTTCCAGAGACAAAGCACAAGAGGGTCTCCTTTTCCATGTAAAGGGGCCAACTATACTGGCAGTGAAACCCAGCTTCAACACCAGTGGTGAGACAGTGTCCCCAGCTGTGGAACAGGGACGGCACAGCCACATGGGCGAACAGGAGCTGGCAGAGGCACTTTCCTCCCAGCAAGTCTCCCACTGCCCAGCAGATTTCCCGCTTGAGGTCACTACCTCACTCTACCCAACGACAGGACTGGTTCTGCCTGCCAACTCTGCTTTCAGTGGCTTCTCATGGATGATGCTTCTATCTGTGTGCAGCAGGAATCAGGAAATTTTCTGTATGCTATTGTCTCTATGCTACTAATACTGCTAACTTTCAAAACAAACACTAATTTACTATGGTTTTGCCGATCTGTGCAGGCTAACACGGAAAACTATTAATTTCTGTCCCCACCTCACTACGGCCATGTACACCTTTTCCTGCTTTAAGAGGGAAGGGTTGTGGTGGTAAAAAAACCATGCAGATAACTAGGAAACATAAGTGTTGGTGAATGAAGCTTTACCAAATTGCTACTAGATAACCAAGCATAAATGTCTAGCCCTTCAGAAGCCAGCAGGTTCAAGGCTGGCTGAAATGGGCTCATTCAAGGTTGTGACTTCAACATCTAGACTGCTCATTCAGCTTCAGGATGATTTCATTCATTTCTTGTTCAATTAAATGAAAATGAAATGAATCTGTAAATTAAATCTTTTGTCTGGAACTGACACATTGCAGGGTTTCTAAGCCATTTGCCAATTGTCAATTTTCAACATTTTTCAAGGACCTTGCATTCTCCAGTAGTAGTCCAGTCTTTGGAGCCCCTAAAACTATTCTCAACAATAGAAATAACAACATGGACTGAAACCTAGAAAGAGGTGAACAGAGATAAAGGGGTCAGTGTGAATCCATTGTGACTTCAGTTTCCTCTGCGTGCCAAAGCTCTGCTGGTACATGAAGAAGTTTATGAGAGCTAAGCTCATTGCGCCTGCCACTTCTTCTCATACTGCCACCCAAGAAACCCAAACGGGTACATGAAACTGGGGAATCACCAAAGGATTTATCAATATCCAGAGAGATGTGATTATTACATCCAGCACCCCATAGGGACCATTCCAAGGATTTTGAAGTGAATTTTGGTTTCTTCCATCTTTATTTTTCTTTTTAAAACAATTAGGGGGGAAATGCCTTGTTAGCATGCATAATCTATGCAGTGCCTTCCACCATTATTAAAGTAAATAACATTCATGGCAAAGCATGAAGACATTCTGTGAAACACGTCTTGAACCAAGTTTCAACTAATGTGTATATAACCTCCTTTACAGAACCATAGCTTTAGTAGACTAAGTGTTTAATTGTTATTGATTGGCTCTGCCCACTGTTCCAATATCCATCATTATTGAAATCATTTCCATTCCCTTCATTAAGCATGCATCTGTTTCCATGGGAATGGATTTCTAAATAAGAAGTGCCATTTAAATCGTATTGGTTTCCCTGGCTGTGCAGGCGCTCTGCAGTGTGGCTGCCCGGTCTGTCATTGTTCATCAACTCTCATCTCTTAACACTGGCTGGAGTTATCAATGAGGTGAGGATTAATATTCTGGGTGAAACAGATGATAAATCATTTGTACATAATTAGTGTACAGCAAGGTTACAGCTGACATGAATTTTTATCTTAATTATGATAGAAATTTGTTCCATTAATTTAATTTAGTTTGCATGAGTGGTTCAACACCTAACAAAGTTAATCTTACACCTGTCATTACAACAGTAAGGAAAACCTCATTCTCAAGTCGCAGGCACAGATAATTCCAATGCAGAGAGATAGCATCGATTGTTTGGATCTAAATAGATCTAAATAGATGATTGTCTTTGGAAAACATAGAATGGCATCTTTAAAAAAAATCTCATGGAATTTATGTCAAGAGAAAACAAAGCAGCATTTAGATGTGTTCTAGATAGGGAGTGCTCCCCCTCAACCCCGCCCCCCATCCTTGAATGACTTGTTATCTTTCTTATAACTCAGGAAAACCAAGTCAAGAAATGACTGCCATCCCTGTCTTGGAGACTGTGGGTGGGCAAGTTGAAGTCCTCCAGATATTTTGGCCTAAAACTCCCAGGAACCCTCACCATTAACTTAGTTGAGCAGGGCTGAAGGAAGTTGTACGCCAAAACACAAGGAGGGCCACAATTTACCCACCCTTGCTGCAGATACTTATAGCTGTGATGACAAATAATGTATTTATTTATACATGTACTTATAGGCTGCCAATAACTGCTGAGGCCTTCCTAGGTGGCTAATTAATGAGGCTTTTACCAATGTGGCATTGCAAGTGGCAACCTAGGCAGGGCAAGTTGAGCACGCCATGCTGCCTGATACTATCCCATTTATGAAAGGTATGTTATAGAGCGGAGCTATAATTTAGTGGCTCTGAAGAATGCAGGGGGATATTTCACATGCCCTCTACAACAGGGGCAGTCAACCTTCATGGGCCCATTTGTCAGTTTAAAAAACTGCCCCGGGCACTACCACAAAATGGCTGCCCAGAAGGAAGGTTCTAGAAACCTGCCCAAAAGCTGAGTATAAGGCATCATCTGGGTTCCGACACACTAAACAATGCATTGAACCCACAGTTTTCAGCAGCAACAGGAATCTATTTCAAACCTAGGCGTCAGTATGAACATGTGCTAATCTGGAGATGAGCTAGTGGAAGGGGTAGAGCACCTTGGCAGATCCCAAGAAAGGTGCCCAGGAGCACCACTTTGCATGTCCTCACCCTAGAGCAATATTATGTCTAAGGCACTGTAGAAAATCCTGCCTAAGGCAAACTGTTCATCATCACTGATTTCCCTCTTCAGTGGGTACATTATTTCAAAAAACAGAAGCAGTCCCTTAAAAAAAAAAAAATCATATTTTCTGACACATTTTAACAGCTTTACAATTGTTTAACAAGTTAGGTTAACATTTAATGCCAGGGAAGGGTTTTGGTTAGTAAATGTTGGAAGAGATTTTCAGCATTCATTAGAGTGACACATTAGCTAAAAATAACATTCTAAGATCAAGATCAAGCTAACAACAGCATTCTAAGATCCTGCCTTAAAAACCGGAAAATGCACTCATGCATCCTACTGGCTTTCTTATTCTCTCCCTTTGGCCCCAATTCACTTTCTAAAAAGCCTGTTAAGACAAACAAGAAAGGATACATGGATCTAAAATAAACGCTTGATTGTCTTGTCCTTTTTGGGAAACAATGTAACTTGCACTGATCCTTAGCACATACACACATGATCGTAGATGATAAGGATGCTGCTGCTGCTGCTGCTGATGATGATGATGATGATTTATTTCATTTCTATACTGCCACAGTCAAAGCTCTCTGGGCAGTTTGCAACACTTTGATCACTGTGATCCAGAATGCCTGAAACCACTTCCTTACATGGGGGCAGGACAGAGAAACAGTGTCTCTGTCAGTGCACAGGGGCATAGACCATATTAGTCCTGCTATCTGATCCTCTTCCTCTCTGCCTAGCTCAGTAGCCATCATCTCAAAAATGTATTTGACAGCATGAGAGCTCACAGGCTTTAAAAAAATCTTCCTAAAATATATTTAATCTGAAGGACATTTGGCATGGAATGATGCATAAACTCCTATTTGTATTAAGGGTGATGAGTGAAGAAAGACATACTGCTACGTTCCCTAGCCACCTTTCTGTATGGGAAAGAATAATTCATAACTTGATCGTCTTCACAATTGGTAATTATTCAGCCATCCCCAAAGGGTTTGGCATGCCAAATGAACCTAAGTCCTGTACTAATTATCCAAGCAATTATGAAGCTGGATAAATCATATGTGATGGATAGATAAGGTGGCACTGTTTGGCTTGTAAGATGGGGAGTTATTTATTGATTTTAGTAATAATTAACCAATGGACTATTCACAGTGTTTCTTGTAGAACTGCTTGCATTTACTGATCTCCAGTAAATACAGTTGTGTGTTTTTGTTTTGTTTTGAAAACAAATATACAATAGTTGTCTTCTGTATGCCTAATGAATTGAGACTGAACTTTGGAGAAGCATAATTGAGAAAGTGCATTCTCCAATAGCAGAAGTCTAAAAAACATATTTGCAGTACTCATCACAGGCTATTTCACATTTGGTGGTAGAGAAATAATCCCAGAGAAAGTAGCTTTAATTGAACAGTAACTCAGATTAATGTTTTGTGATATTAGTTCACAATTATTACTCCGCGATAGGGTCAAGAAGTATATAGTTGGCTATTCACAAAGAAATGACTGATTCAAAAACAAAGACCTCTAATGGAATTCAATAGTGCTTTTTCAGTCATTCCACTTGGCATCTCTATTACCTGAAATGATTCACAGTCCATTATGGGAGCTTCCATGCTAATAGAATGTCTATCTTCTGTAATACAGACACATCAGGGCACTAACGGAAAACCTGTCACAATGAATTTCATCTAGATTTCACTTCATCTCTTCATGGACTGTAAAATTTGCTCTTGTACAATGCCTAAATTTACTGTGGGTAATTGAGAGAGATCTATAGATGTAGCAGTACTCGGCGTGGAGAGTTGCGGGGAGCTTTTTTGTGTGTGTTCTCCCCGCTTCTCCAAAGACTGGTGTTGAATTGTTGGAATTTTAGTTAGCAGAAAGAAAAGCATCACTCTTTATGGTGAATATTATATTTTGGATGAGCTTCTTTCTCCAGCTCATATGTGTGTGTGTTTGCATGTGTGTCTGGAACATGATGATAGCTTACACTTTAAAGTATCTCTTTTTTAAAGCTCCAGACTTCTTGGAAATGCAAAGATTGAAAAAGAGACCAGCAAAAATCCTTGAATGCATGTTCATTACCCCTTCAGGGCCTTAAAGACCATGCCTTCTGTAGAGATGGTCTTATGTTTACACTGAATCAAAAAAGGACTTCTTATATTCATATAATTCCCTCAACCATCAGAAAGACTGATTTGGACTTGGTGAAACATTCATGTTGCTTTTTCCTGACTCTAGTTAAAACTTTTCCCATTAAGACCAAGCTTGTTCAGTGAAGAACAATGGACATGACATTTAATATACGGCTTCTGGTCTTTTAGTTCTCCTAATGAATGCTGCTCACCATGGCATATGCAACTTTTTCATCCATTCCCTCTCCTTTGCTTACTTTATTCTTTCCCATCGGAAGCTAAACAGAATTACCAGCTGCCCTTCACAATCCCAGATGTCGGTATCTGTTAGCCAATTAGAAGAGCGCTATATTCTATAGCTTTTTTTTTCTCCTAAGCCACAAACTGAATAATAGCATCATGCTCCACTGGCAGCAAAGTGATCTCAGCCTTTACATTAGGAGAAAATCAGAATGGTATGACTGCAGTTCATTACTGAAATAGGTAACTGATGAACTGAAAAGACAAAGGGCATTGTTAAATGAAATGTCATTATTAGAGCTATTCATGTTTAACAAATGTACTGTAAGTTAATTCAGTGGTGTTTTCTATAAAGTTCTCAGCTGAATGTTCACTTTTCTTTTCTTCTTTTCTTTTCTTCTTTCTTCACATGCCCAATATATTTTAAAACATTTATTTAGAGAAACCACATCATCAGTTCAAAGCCTTGCGATCACAATCCATTGCAGCAGAACTATAGTACATAGGGTGTACTCTGTAAGGGCCTTGGTTTTAGAAGTGTAGAATGACATGCCAATGATTCCAGAGTCATCCCATAAGCTTTACTGGGTACATGTGGCAAACGTAGTTTGAGAAGTAGAGGCCAACGAAAGCAATGTAAAGGATGGTTTGTAAGAAGGAACATTCCATTGCCATGGATCATCCAAGAATTCCCAAAAGGATCATCTCCAGGGGAGACTAAGGGGGGAAAGAGCAGTCCACACACTTTAGGGGGGAACCTGCCTGACTTGGCCAGCTTCCTTCTGGTCCCCTAAGGAAGACCCCCCCAACTGTGTGAAGAGGACTACTAATTATTCTTGCTTCACAGCATTTGCCTGCTATAGGAGCTAAATAAACGTGAAGCTGTACCAGGTGCGATGTAGTTGCTGGGGTGTTGGACTAAGGCTGCTCTGTGGGAAGCCCTGGTCTTCTTTGCAAGCAGAATCATGCTCTTGTTGGAGCTGTACAAAATCTAAATCTGGATATAGATACTGGGATATTGTTTTTGGCCACAGTGAGGAGGAGGGTCTGCAATGTAAAATATATGCGCAGAGAGTTGGGTGGGGCATACGGTTAAGTCCCTGACTTCTGCACGCACAGCCGCTCTGCACAGATGGTACAGAACTGGGTGGAGCCATGGTCTGACTTGGCTCCTATATTCCCAAGCTTCCTATATCCCCAAGATAATAAGCTCTGAATTCATGAGCAGGGCTTATATAAAGTAAGACTATGTTCTATTTGGAGACCCATTTGGAGATCATTAACAAAACAGTTGTCAGACTTCCTATCCTGCATTTTTAACTTCTCTGTGCCATGTCCAGCTTGATGATCAGCAGTACTAAAACTAAAATTTATGACCTTTGGTATTTCTCAGTTTCACCCACCAGGAAATGGTTTCATCTTTTGCAAATCTGAGATACTTAAGAAAGATTTTCACTGACATTTATGGATTGACTTGAGCTACATATTCTTTGACTTGTACCTGAGTTGTATTGGCAGATGCATCAGTCACATATAATCTAAGAAGCAATTGATGTGCCATATTTTTTTTCTTTTTTGGCATGGACTGACCTAAAAGATTAAGGGCACAATCCTATATTCAAGATCCACTAGCTGAGGGTCTGCAGGATTTGGAAGAAGACCCACTATGCCCACGGAAGATATAACAGCAGTTCACCCCATATATACTAGTGAAATATTTTGCCAGTGGGATATCCAGTCTGGGGCAGACTTATGGACAGAATGTGGGAGGTGGAAGGGAGGACCACACTGAACACTGTATCTTATAGTCCCTGCAGCCAGGCCCCCATCAACAGTGCCAGTCATTGGACACTAGCTCCAGGCTTGGTGCAAAGGATCTCCTTCCCACTAACTTAATGGGAGGGGAAGCTGCACCAGCGGCCATAACAGAGCACTGGATACTTTGCATCTGCACCTAATCCCAGCACACCACCGCCAGTATATCTCTGTGTCATGCATGAGATCTCTCTGAACTTGGAGCTTAAAAGGAAGACCTCTGCTGATGGGAGACCATGGGGATAAGACACTTTGCACCATGCAGCCTGGGTGCAGAATAAGCAGGGGAAACTTGCGTCGACTCCTAACTCATCTACACTGAGAATCTTAATGGGCACTTAACTAGATACACCAGGCATAAGCACCTATAGCTCAATGCCACTCTCTCTCACAGTACCACAAGCAGGGTTTGCTATGGGTCCAGGGTTTGTTGCAATGGGGGTGTAAACTCATGACTGAGTTCCTTGGCTGCCGCTATCCCTGCTCAGGCATTGCCTGGACACGAGAGCTTAAGGTGAATAGAGGGCGGGGAACTTATACTTCGGCCCCAACCCCTCTGTCTCCGGGTGTGCTGGGCTTGCTCACCCCCGTTTGAATGTTGCTGCATTGGCTCAGAATGTGCTACTGACATTGACCTGGTATCTGCACAGCAGTGCGTCCTGATGCGGGTAAGGTCAAATTAAGGCATTCAAGTGGATTGTGAGTGGGACTTCTTTTAAGACTTTGTGGATTCAAAAGAGCAACACCTGAAATCAGGGGGCAGGGCCGACATGTCTGAAGACACAAAACCTTTACCCACTTTAAGCCTTTCCATGTTCAGGCAAACACCTGAACAGGGCTTGTGTGGGCACAATACGAGCACCCTTGATGAGCGGCCGAGTGGTGTTTCCAGGGGCACTGGGACCACTGGTTTCATGGCATTCCTGTGTTTTCTGGCTGTGTGCGTTCCCCCTGCCTTCCCAGGCTAAGTGCACATCAGATGCAATGATGTGCTACCAGCACAGTGGCAGTGCATTCTTCCTCTGGCACGAAGGGATATAGGATTACTCCGGCCAAGCTTGGCTCCATCACAAATGTTTGAAACTGCATCCTCTGTTTGTTTCAAACATTGGAAATAGTCTGCCTTGCATATTTTTTAAAAAATGTAACCACAATGTTAGCAGGGCCTTAAAGGCGCAATCTTAAGCAAGTTGGAGTTTTGGACTTGTTCTGCTTAAACATACATTTTAGGTTGTGCCCTTAAAACATGATTTCTGATGACAAGAGAGCTGGGAATTGAGGGTATGAATTTCTGCTGCTATGATACAACTAGTAAAATGAGTAGGCAGTCCTGGGTGACTCCAAGAGCAGGGTACTAACCACCTTTCTTAACACATCCATCCATTTCAGGGATGCCTGTTTAGGCATGCACAATAAACCACAGCTATAGAATACATGGAAAACTCCCTACTAGAGTTTTTGAGGGCCTGTTCAAAAACCTGCTCAACTCAATGAGGATTCCTTCGCTGCACCCCCCCCCCACCCCCAACTTGATGGACAGGCCTCAGCTTACCTGCTAAGCTTCTCTGGCACAAGCTTGCTTCATTGACTAAGGGTGCAATCCAGTACTCTCTGCCTTGGATCCGCACAGGCCTCCAAACTATGAGGCCCATAATATTCCAGTAAATGGAGCAAGATACAGCAGCGGTGGCAAACTCGCCTGTTTTCAGGCCTTTGCCATGCCTTTTACCTACACTTCTGTCTGCAACCACCCAGATTGTCGGGGGAGGAAGGAGGCTGGGGCACTGACAGGAACTGGTGTAAGCCATTGGGCCTGGCCATTTCCTTCACCTCCACCTCCAGTGCTTCCCCCCACTTCATCCTTCCAAGTCCCAGCTGTGACTTCAAGGAAGCAGGGAGCGTAGTTTAGTTCTGTGCCAGCTGCCCAGTGGGGCAGGGCCTTGGCATCAGGGGAGCCTGTGCTGAGGTCATAGGAAGCGGGGCTCCAAATAACTCAGTGCTTTCCCCTACACAATGCTGGGAGCGCACAGGATTGCCCCTTAAATGCATTATATATGGGCAAGGAGAGCAGAGGCCGACGCTTCTAGAGGCTCATGTACCAGCCCTCCTGCAATCAGGACAATGAACGTGTAAAACATTTAACTTGATCAGAAATGGTAAATCCCACATTCCTAACGGATATATTTTGTGATGCCTCTATTTACTTTAGACATGGGATTGGAATTAAATAGGCTCCTAAATCAATGTTTAAAATTCTACTCGGAAGGAAAATAAAGCTTGACTTTTTTGCTTTTCTTTTCCCCTGCACATGAATTTTTTAGCATGTAGTCCAGTATGCCATTACCTTCACAGTGGGAACTTAAATGGGAAAACTTCAGGGAGAAAGGGGAAAAAAGATGTTGCTTGGTTCTTCAGAATTTATATTCCTTGTAACACTTAATTTTTATTCATGTATTAAAAATACTGTATCGTTTCTTCATGCTGTTCATGCCCTATTCTGGCCAACAGGAAGAAAACAAACCTTCCTGGGGATTTACTTTGTTCTGTTTTAATTGACCAAATTAAGACACTTGCTCCACAATCCTGTTCTCCTTTACCTGGGAGTTAAGTCCCATTTAACTTGAATACATTACATGGGAATGAAATATGCAATAGGTGAGATTCCGCATGCCGCTATGCCACATAACTGAATTGCTCTGAACTGATAGTTGAATGTGCTGTTGTTTTACTGTTATTGTTGATTTAACTTATGCTGTGAACTGCTCTGTGTTAAATGTTCTACAGAATAGAACATAATTTTTCCAAATAAAAACAGTAGTTGGTAGGATAAAAATGTGTGTTGGTTCATTCTTTTCAGAAGTTTAATAGTTTAACATATTCTGGTCCTTGAATGATATACAAAGATGATAATAATGAAGATACATGATTTTTTTTAGTTTGAACACCCTTCACAATCAGCCTTCCCCATCACAGCAACAAGCAGTGTGTTTCCACATCAGCTTTTCCTACTGATATTATTAATTCCATTTCTGTTCCTGTTACTTCTGAGTAATCCAGATGACATTCTTTCCAAACCCTGGGATTCCTGTGACACCCCGTTTTATAAGGATCTAGTTTGGACCAATTTTTAGAGCATCTATCACAATAGCAGCACAATGCTTTTAGGTGTGAACTGAGGCACCACTGCTGTCTCATCTGGTTTCCAGGTGTAGCTTTTGCTGCACTTGATGATGGAATGTAATCCCACCTCTCCTCATTACCTGCCATTCCATCAGTATGTTCACTGTTTCTCTTTCTTCTTTACTAGGAGGTCCTTAACAAGTTCCTTGTCAATTTCTCTGCAGTAGCAAATGATTGTTTTTGTCACTTGCTGCAATGGTTGGAAGAAATCTTCATAGTATTTTTGCTTCTGTATTACTTCTTAAAAACAAAACCAAATCCTTGAATCTGCAGCAAATGGAGCAAAACATATAAGGTGGAATTGAGAAGGCTGCCTTTCTTAGTGCTCTAGGAAAAGGGGAGCTATTTCAGCATGAGCCGGCTTGGAGATCATCTGTAAAGTGCCTTTAAGAGGGCAGCCCTGACTGGGTGAGGAATGCAATGATGGTAGCACTTCTTTCTGTCTAAATAGGCATAGGACGACACCCTAAACAAATCAGAATTTTACAGTACATGTGAGCACCGCAAGATGTTATAATCTATGGTAGGGCATACACAAGGCAAAGCAAAGAAGGAAAGATAAAGGCCCCATTTTTTTCCTCCTCTAGCAGCAACAACGATAGATAATAGGGAGAAAGGCTGGATGGGTCTTCAGAGGGGACTAGTTAATATACAGTGATTACAAAATAGGCAATTGCATTAGATAAACAAACATATTTCTACATGAGGGTTTTAATGTGCTCTAGCTACTCTTGGCTTGATCACAGAATAGAGATCCAAACACTAGGCAAAAGGTGTTTCCTTTCTTGCTATTCTGTACAAATACACAAGTGAAATAAGTAGTTGCTTTCACTTTCACAATTAAGTACTGCAATTTACTTCTCTTTAAAAAATCACCCAAAGTGCTTGTGAGCTATTGAAGAGACCGGAGAGTCAAAATATTATCTAAATAAAGCATAATAGTCTGTGAATAGAGGATGGCAAGCATACAATAAATGCCTTATGTGGAAAAGCCATACAGAAAAGTGTTGTTGCCCTTTGGAAGTACCTTAAAGCTGAGAAATCATGGGCCACTAACATTGGGAGCCAAGCTCTACAATTTCATTCCCTAAAGCAAATAGGCACCGTATATATCAATCCATACTACTAACCACCACAACCTAAACAGCTGGCAGGTCACATATGTGGAGGCAGGACAGGAATTCCATGCAGTCGGTTTCCTGCTGTGAGTGCAGATCTATATGCAGGAAGAAGGGACTTGGCTCTCTCACTCTCTCTCACTCTGTGTGAGTGAGTGTGCGTGTGTGTGCGTTTCCAGTTGCAGATCGCAGTCAGGAGTGCAAGCCATTCCTGTGCAGACCATGTGGCTGGAGTTGTTCTGCAGAAGCACCAACCAAGTTCTTGCTGCTAGAAGAAAGGAGAACTTAGGTTATGTGGAAAATATATTTTACATGCCACTGTTTTGTGTGCATGGCAGAGCAACCGGATCCGGAGACGGTCCCTAGGTCTCACGGCTTTCAAAAGGGATCAGATAAATTCATGAAGGTCCTAATAGCAAAATGTGGACCGTCTGAACTCAGAGGAATCCTTCCCCTACTGAACAGAGAAGCAGGGGGCAGCTATTTCCATCATGCCCTGCTTCTGAACATCTCAAAGGCACCAGTTCAATAAAAGATCAGGCCGGTGGTCTTGTCCAACTGGACAGTCCATGGGTGCCTCTGAAAGGGAGAAGTTAATAATTTCCAAAAACGCTTTGGGACCTTCAAGTCCTAATTATTCAGCCAACAGCTTTTAACTAAGTCATACAAGGAAAGCAAGATTGCTACTGCCCACCTGACAAGGAAGATGCTTAGAGGGTTAGGAAGTGTAAATGATGCACACATTCCAAGCAAGAGGAATTGTGTATTGCCATGAACAACAAATGAAACGAACTGGCAACCATTCCTGCCTGATCCCAAATGTGTGATCAGTATAGCCATTGGAAAGCATTTATTTTTTGCTTTCAAAGACAAACAGGGTTTTTATAAACACACATCCAGAACAGACTGCTCCTTCCCTAGTTTAGGGCCATCCATTTGTTTAACTTCAGCGCCATCTGTTGTTTCCAAGGGAAATAACTATGAAATCGGAGAAGTCATGTCAATAAAGAGCAAAAAATTAATTTTAGCATTGCATGGTGAATATAAATGACTGCCAAAATCTTCATGTTTCTTTTCAGAAAAGATGGAACTGTCCTAAAGCTACCATAGTTTTCATAGGCCCTACTTCTGTATTTTTAACAGTAGCCTGGCCTACAGACCTTTAGACAGGAAAGCTTCACTCAGAAATGAGTTAGAGTAAGAGGAAAGGCTTCACCTGTTTAATCTGCATGTGTCAGACAACTGATAAAGTGAGGGATATAGATAGATACCAGATAGATATCCAACAACGGATAAACATGAATGCCATTCTTCAAAGCAATTCCTCCAGGAATTATGTAATCTGCATACCTCCCTATCTAGGGGGCATCCTATCTTTCCCTCCCCTCTTTGGCTGTTGCCACAAGAAGCTATGGCTAGTGAGGCTAGTTCAGGGCCCAATCTGTCCAAAATCTGCTTGCTCTCCCCCTCCCATCCTGCTCCAAAGCACTCCAAATTTACTGCTTTGAATCAGTATGTTATATGAGTGCTGGCCTTCACTCTGCTCTGCCTATGTCTCTTACCTTGATCACAAGCACCATAGGCCAGAGAAAAACAGGTGTTAATCCAGGATTTATTGCCCTTAACAGTGGTCCATTGGACTTGTCACACGCCCTTGCTTTTTGCCTCACAAGCATAAAAGGCTTCATTTTGCATAACACAATTTTAAAGTGCAATCCTATGCATGGCCATCCTGTCTCAAGACAAGCTTTACATCCTTGTCTTGAAAGGCTGGGTTCAAATGGCAAATAATGAGGGTGGTGCTTAACAAAAAACAAAGCAAACAAAAATGTTGAATCAACACTTATAGCTAAGGATCACACATAGAAGGAGGTTTTGGCTTAAAGAACATGTTGCTGTTATGCCAACAGATGAATCTGGTTACTAGAATTACTAAAGGAAAAAATGCAACAATAATTGCTTTATCCAGGGTAATAAGATTACTTTGAAAGCTGCTGTATGGATAAGAAAGCAAAATAGAGAGAAATAGTATGGAGATAATTAATGCATAGTGAATTGTATCTTCATGGCTTGGTATAGGAGTAAGTAGGTGCTCCTGTTTTACCATCATTGATGGACCTTCCATTTGAATCGCCATCTTGGTAGTTTTAAGCAACCTTGGTCAGTATGAAAAATCTATAGGTAAGACACATTGCACTCTCTTTCAGTCAAGTTAATCAACAAATAGCAACACGATACCCCTTTCATCTATACCTGCAATTGCAAAGTTTCTCAATTAAATAAAATGTAATATAAAATATGCAGGATTATATCCAGTTTTGGAAAATGTACTCTCACAGGAGTCTTGCCCCACTACATCTAATGTAATTACCGTATTATTTGTTATAAACATTGCATAGGAATGACATGTCCAAATGCAAAAACGCACATTTCTGCAAATGCAGAAATCAAGCTCAAAATTCACAACAACTTTAATCATCCAGGAACTATTATAATCTGACCTTAGAATGGCATCCAAATGTAGAAAATACATAACATCTATAAGGGTGCAATCTTAAGGAGCTTTAGAGTTTGAAATTCCTGCAGTTCCCAACATGCCCCAGAAAGCATGGCATGGAAGGAAGTTTAGACGTCTTAAGATGTCTAAACATGCATAGGATTATTCCCTAAAGTTGGAATCAGAAGAGACTTTAGGGAGACTTCTACTATCTCTGCTAAAAATGCTAGAGATTGTCAAGTTTTGGCATACAGTACTTCCTCTCTACACTAAGAATGTTTAGCTGCTATTATTACTACTACTACTACATTTATATCCTATCTTCTTCCCCTTATTAGGAACCCTAGGTAGCTTACCTAGCTCCATGTCATCCTCACAACAACAACCCGATGAGGTACGTTGGCCTGAGAGGAGTGAATAGCCCAAAGTCACCCAGTGAGCTCCATGGCAGAGTGGATGTGGGGGTGCAAGTGGTGGAACCGGATCTCCACCAGTTGCACCCCCCACATCATACTAGCAACACACCTTCTCAAGTGGCTTCAGCATCACACAGATCTATTTTTTTATATGTTCATCGCAGCATGGTTGACATTTGCAAGACACTGGAAGGCAGAAAAGAAACCTGATAAAATAGAAAACTTGGAAATTACTTGCTTTAGTTAAATAGCAACATACTGAAGATGCACATCCAAGTACAAATCTATTTCCCAGCTTGGTTAGTTCTACATCAGGTGCTAGAAAGATTCATAAACTAATTTCTAATTATTTCAAATGGGTATAACCTTACTTAGTTTTATTGTAGCAGTTTTGCAATCATCTTGTCTGTCTGGGTCTATATACTGCCTACACTGTGAATGTGTCAGGGTGTGTGTGTGTGTTTTGTCTAAGTGTACATGTACTTTCTGGTGAAATGAAAAAAAGCATCTGCACATCCAGTGAGGAAATAACATCAGCAAGCAATTTCCTTACAGCTGGTACTGCTTGCACCAACAGCAAGATAATTTGAAAATAATTTTAATCCACACCAATGTTCTCTGGGTTAGGACCATTTGTGTTAGGTACCCACACATGCAGGTATGTAGGCTGATTTTCCCCAGAATTCTAGCCTCATGTACTCCAATTCGATGCCATCCAGATATTTCATACTACAACTCCCTCGGGCCCTGCCAGCATGATCAATTATCAGAATGATGGGAGCTGCAGTCGAAATACCTGGAGGGCACTGCAATTGGGGAAGGCTGCTGTACCCGCAGTTGGAACAGCTGGTATTACTTTTTCCCAAGATTACATAGCTGAGGTTACAACCCTCAAAGGTAAAGGCATGCATTAGCAAGACTTTGTGCTGTGTGTGTTGTTTCTTTGTTTCCCTTTGAAGTGGCAGGTATCAGCTCCTTCCAGTTGCAAGATGTGAGCCAGATCTGGCACAGCAGCTCCTGCTACCTGCTTGGCTTACTAACAAACAACTGTTATTACTGAAGAGAACAGAAGTTGGCATCACTGCAGAAGAGTGGGAGATAGTTTATCATACCTTTTCCATGCACCAACAAGGAAATTGCTGTCATGTTGCTTTTTTCCAAATCAGAATTACAGGCGCTGCTGATAGCAAGTGGTGAGCCATGAAGTGGCAAGAACACAGCTCGATTTTCCGATACTAGAATGATTTCTGCTCTGGGTGTAGTTAGAAATAATCTTACAAAATGAGCAAAATGTAAATATGGAACATAACTATGGAATGTTGAAATGGCATACATCTGCTTTTAGATAATTTTTAAAAAGCACTTGGCACCTCAGTACAAATGCATGTATTGATAATACTAAGCAGTATTCTGATTGAATTTTTAAAAGTAGAAATAATCAGTCTAGCTCCCCTGCACATACTTTTTTTTAATTACAGTTATACAGTCTTTTACGTACTTACTCAGAAGTACGCTCCACTGTATAAGAATGCCTAAAATTACAGCCTAAATTAATAGTTTTGGTACCAACTCAGACAATAAGCCTTAACTTTTCTATCCACTTCTATGCTTTGTGTAAAAATTTGCACTCCGAATCACGACGCTGCTTTGTAATGTCTGAAACTTTAGCCACCTTGTTGGACTTGCAGCTTACTAGTATTCACAACCAGTATGGTTAACATAGTTAAAGGGTAGCTTTTCCCCTTCCACTTTTTCAGTGCATGCTTATGGGGTGAACAGAGGAGTCAAATATGGAGTGATGATTATGGCTGCAGAATGAGGCAATGCAAGCCGAGTCTGCATGAGTTACAACCCAGGGTATAAGGGAGAGATTTTGTGTATGTCACTAGAACTGGCATTGCCCCCAAAACCATCTTGCACAGCAGTAACCAAAGCTGTATTCATGGTGGCACTATCAAAGTGAGCAGTGTCTATTCAGGGCAGGTGTCAGCTTTGACAAGATCTTGGGCTAAATGTTCTTCAGGTCCTCCTCTTGTGTGTGTAAGTGCCAGATAGGTGAGCCCTTCTTGGTAGGATTACCAAGTGCTAGGAGTTGGAAGCAGGGACAGGCACCCCCCTGCTTTTTTGTTGATTTTACTAGGGTGGTCAACCAGCAACAGTCATCCTGGCACTGTAAAATCAAGTTGTACCCACAACTAGGTTGTAGCCACCCACAACCATTATGCTCCCAGAATGCCTTTGGGTTCAGCTTACACCCTCGCAAACAAGTTTACATACAGTAGACAAATATGCCAAATACATACAGTAGACAAATATGCAGGAAAATCTCTCCTATTTCTACATGTTTCTTGATCTAAGAAAGATTCACTCTTAATGGAGCACATGTCTTTTGCCCCCTCCTGATCCCATGCTGCATCTCCTTCATGTAAGAGAAATGATGGCAGCATATGATCATTTACTATTGTCCTAAAAGCATCTGCTTGGAAAGGAAAGGTTGAGTTCACACAGACGTGTTGTTCAGGTGCTGACTGCAAGGTCAGATGGCAACTTCTATTTGTGAAACAGCCATCACAGATTGCCCTGCAGAAGATCTTAAAGAAAAATATATAATGGAGAACAAATCCAAAACATATGGATGACACCTGGTTGTGAATCCTGTAAAATTATACTGTCAGTCTGGATGAATGTAAGTTTAAGATTGCACTTTCTTACATCTTTAGAGTAAGCCAAAGTAATATTAGTGGGCTAGAATAGGGCATCCTTTCCCAGCTTGGGACCTTTCGGGTATGCTGGTTTACAACTTCCATCAGTCCCAGCTGGCAAACTGGTGAGGATGATGGAAGGTGCAATTTAACAAATTGAGAAGGTGCTAGGTGGGAGAAGTCAAGAATAAGTTTTAACATACTTTTGTTGTTATGGTGACATTTAAAAAGTAAAGACCTCTTAGAAATGTATTGTTTTATTTCTTTGCAATTCTTGGGTGTTCTGTTAGTCCTTATAACATACATTGAAGTCAGAAACTTACCAATCCTGCCAAAAGAAGGAAGCATCCTGGTCCCTACCACTTGCTGAGCTGTGGTGGGAGCAGCGAAAACGGACAAAAATAAGTGCCAATCCTTATTGAGCTGCACTTTCTGAGATGAAGGAACAGCCTTCAAAACTGGTGTGTAACCTCAAGCCAGGGACTGAATCAGGCCCTCCAGTGGTCCCCAGTTTGCCACACCCCCTCTTCTTCAATTTCTATTCCCTTTCCCCCAACCATCAATTTTTTGGTGTTTTCCTGGCTTTTTTGTTCTCTCCCGCACAGCATCATAAAAGGTTGAAATGCTTCTCCTAAGAGTTACTTTTACACATGAGGTGTTTATTGTCCACTCGAGTCCTTATGTACAGATGTTTACAGATGTTTAGATGATGTTGTGATCCTCAAGTTTTGTTTGTTTTTCAGAGCACTATCCTATGTTTGGACAGTTTTTTCCAGAATGGGTAAAATTGAACTGTTCTCCTTGTGTATTTGAGCTGTTTCACTATAGTACATCTCCACCAGGAAAGCCAGTGGAACTACTAGGGCTTGGACCTTTGCCACCTATTACTACTACTACTATTACTATATTTCATTTATATCCTACCTTTTTCCCATGTGAGGAACCCAAGGCAACTAACATAGTCATCCTCCAGTCCATTTTATCCTCACAGCAACTATCCTGTGAAGTAAGTTAGGCTGAGAATCAGTGACTGGCCCAGAGTCACCTACTGAGCTTCATGGTCAAGTGGGGACTAGAACTCAGATCTTCCAGGTTCCAGTCCAATACCCTGGTGTTAGGAGGAGGGAGAATCTAAGCTGTGAACCTCACAACTACAATAGCTAACGTGGCCATCCCAAGACGTGCCACCTTAAGGACATTAAAGAGTCTGCAGAGCCTAGTGTACTCTCTAGAACATGGGGCAGCAATGTGGTACCCACAGATGCCATGGGTCTCCAACATGCTGCTTACAGGCATCCAAATACTCCCCCTATTTTAAAAATAGGCATACAATGATTTTTATGAAATGCATAGCATTTCTTAGCAATGAAACATAGGTTTCTACAAAACTGGACCAAATATTCTAACAAGGTTCCATCTGGAATTGGCATCCACAATACTACCTGTTCATATACCCAAAGGGACATAAAGTTCTCAATCCATTGCATCATTGGAGGTGTGCTTTTCCTTCTAATTTTGTACTATCAGTCCTTTAGCTTTCAGAAGGGTGCAGATAATCCATTTCCCCCTTATTCGTTAATTTCCGTGACACAGGTAAATAATGTAGAGTGTGTGAACATCAGTGAATATTAAATACTGTTCCAGTATATTACTTATCTGTGTAATTACCTTACCTCAAAAAGAAGCAGCTACTGGACATTGCAAAACGTAGGCTTTAAAGAAGCATTGGCTGTATTGCACCACAATTCGCTGAACTAGACAATCCCTTATTAAGCAGACATTACAGTACCCAATAAACATGAAACAACAGGTTTTGATGGTTAAGACGCCGCGACAGGCAGACGCCAAAGCCGTGAGCCACTGATTTTTGTGGTGCTGCTCACAACAGTCTCTCAAATTCCGGAGCCCGTGGTCCGCAAACACCCTTGCTTTAAAATATTAAGTTCCTTATTACCCCGGTGTCCACGGGGCGTCATGGCTCTTAGAACCAACAAACATCTGTTTGGACACTTATTTATGAAAAGCGGTCTGGCTTATGCACGATGCTAAAATAATTGCAGTCCGGCGGGCAAGTAATTTTCCTCAAATGTAAACACTGTCCTTGCAGCAGACTCTTGGCTGCTCTGATGACCAGACCAGCTGGCCGCTGCTAACCCCAAACGCCGCCCCTTCGACGTTTTCCGTTGCAAACAGTCACATGAGCAGCTTGTGATGCCTCTCCCCCCCCCCCTTTCGGCAGAATGGTACTATCTGAATGTGCCCGGCGTGCTGCGTAGCGGGAAGAGAAAGAGGGACCAACCAATGAACGGAAAGGGGAGAGATTTATTTTGCGGAAGGAGAAAAGCTTTTCTGTCTTGCACGGAGCTGGGCGAGTCTTTGCACGATAAAGCGCTGATGTGACAGAGAAAGGAGAGTGATCGGGCTGCTGGAAAGGCAGAGTGGGCATGGGTGCCCTTAAGGGACAGGAGCATCAGCCTCCCCAGGAGGTAAAAGGGGAAGAAGGTGCTTGGCAGAGACGGCCGTGGTGTTGCTTTTTCTGGACTGCACCCACTCTCTTAAGGCACCTTGGCCCTGTGCGGTTGTTATTTCCCCTCCCTTGCTTTTGGTCTTACGTGCAGAATGCAGTTTTAGAGCGAAGGGGGAACCACCCTGAGGCAGATTTAAAAACGGGGCACCCGCTAGAGCGGGAGGCGCGTGGTTCGTGGTGGGGCGCTACTGCAGGGTGCGTCCTTTCAAAGCAGGGTCGCTTTCTAACAGGAGAGGTGCAGACTGCCGTCAGCGCGCAGAGTCTGGGGCTGAGCCCCCTCTGATCGAGCCTGGCTTCCTTCCGAAGCTCCCCTCTGCCAGATACATAACGCAGGTTGACTCCAGCGAGGAGCCTGGGCTGCCTGGAAATCCTGGCTCTGGGTGTGGTTTGAGTTGGAGTGGAAGGGAAGGGAACTGATCTGATCTGGGTGTCTCATTCTGCCTCTGCTCGAGGCACTTTTTATGAATCGTTAGGGCTACAGGGCAGTTGCAAGGAACCGGGTGCTCCTCCACTCCATTTTATCTTCACAACAACACCTCTGTGAATTGGGCAGTGTGTTGCTGACTGGGCCCATGTCACCCTGAGAGTGGGAACTTGAGCCCCCCTCAACACACCCCATTGGCTCTCAATTAATAGAGATAACCATGTCCCTCAATTAATAAGAAATCCAGATTTTAAAAGAGTTACTGCCTTAACTGATATTTTGGATTTTTTTAGATTTTGGAATGTTGGTTAACATTTCAAGTGATTTTGGTTGGAGATTAGTATGGAATAGCATTGCTTTGGCTTGGGTCAGGCAGGCCCTAACTTGAGATCAAACTCTGCCACCCAAATGCAATGAGGGCCTGAGAATGGGATTGTATAAGGTTCCAAGTTTATTGACATTCTTCAGTGGTTTATGCCACTTTTTCGGTTATGGAGTTGTACATCTCTGAGCATGTGTTTTTCAACTTGGAATTTCCTGCCTCTGAATATTTAATGCATGATTGGGATTGATAACGTAACCAAGCCCGCATGCCTTTGTACACAAATTTATGTGCATTTACATGCATTATTGCAAATAATATGCATTATTTCATCCGTATTGCATGAAACTGTAACATTAACATTGGCCGTAGATAGGTACGAAATTTACTACATATCAGCTTTGACCTGAATAAATACAGAACATGTTGTATCTAGAGGAGGGCTTTTTCCAAAATGATTGCTCAGTTGCCTAAAATCTTCATCAACCCAAAAGGGTGGCAGACATGCTGTGAAATGCATAGTTGCAAATAATAAGAAGTTGGGGCATTGTGCTATTCAGTTTCTCAGGATGCAGTTCCATGGGGATATCTGCAACCCTCTGAACTCAGAGGATTATGGGTATCCTGTGCAAGATGGGAAGAATTTGGGGGCAAAGGTCACCTTCATACCCTACTTTCTTTGAAAAGCAGATAAACAGCTGGTATTGGCCATCTAAGTGCAGAGTCTGGGACATCCCCTGGATACAATTTATTTAGGATTGCCCTGCCCATATGTTTGTTAATTCTGATTGAGGGAAGATCTTTTATTTTTATTCATTTGATTTGATTTGTGCCCTGCTTAAAAATGACGCTCAGGGCCACTTACAATTACTAGTAAAACATGATTAAAATAATAAAATAATAGAAATAAATAAAAACATGACAATCACAGAATATAAATAACATCCAGCCCAAAAGACCTGCTTACATAACGAAGGTCTACATGAATAAAAAGGTATTTTTTCCTGCTGGTGGAAGTATGGCAAAAGGGGAGCAAACTTTGCATCCCCTGGCAGGGAGTTCCAGAGCCTGGGGGCAGCCAGTGAGAAGGCCCTCTTGCATCAGCACCAAACACTACTCCAGAGGCCCTCTGTAGGAAGAAGGGCATGTGCAGAAGACGGGGCAAGCTCGTGGGCGAAGGCGGTCTTTTAAGTAGCCTTCTTCTGAGCTCCATAAGGTTTTAAAGACAGCACTTTGAATTCTGCCAGAAGCAGTGAAGCTGTTGTAACAAGGGAGATGTATACACCCTGCTTTCTGAAATTTCTGAGCAGTTTGTGAAGGCAGCCTCTCATTGAATACATTCCAGTAGTCCAAATGGGGTGTAACTAAGGCTTGTGTGACTGTAGCCAGATAAGTCCTCTGTAGGAATAGGCACTGTTGGCACCCACTGATAGCCTGTTTAAGGAGTCAGAAAAGCATTTCTGACTATTACTGTATCACAAGTCATTTTAGGAAAGGCAAGTTAATTCTCAATAGAAAAGCTTAAAACTTGAGTCAGAGAAGTGAGAGAGAGCTGATGTGGTTAGTGTGCCACAGCAGGGTTGCGAAGATCTGTGTTCAAGCCTCCATTGAGCTCTAGAGCTCTCTGGATGGCCTTGAGCGCCCTAAACTGCCCTCAAAGAGGCAGGAGACTCCTATGTTGGGGGGCTTCTCCTCTGCTACAGCTTGTCCTTTGAGCTTTATAAGAGCTATGCATGGTGGTAATCTTCTTTGTGCTGGAGGTCAGCACCATGGCTGCAACAAAACTCAAAAGAAAAGCTGTAAAGGACGAGCAGCCCCACTGATACCCAAATCTCCCTCCCTCCTCTGCCCAACCTTATGGAATTGTTAAAAGGCTGAAAGGACAGGAGAGAGGTATGCTTGCATTGGGTCAAAAGCTTCCATCCCAGATTCAGGTTTCACAAAACAAATGCCAAACATATCAACATGAACTCTCTTAAGTGGCACTATTGACTTTTTATTATTTAGAAATAGAAAGGCACACTCCTGCTTACACCATAGTGGGTTTTTAAAAACAGGATTTTAAGGGTTGGGCAGAGCTGTGAAGCCTTTTTTTTCTTTTAAGGGAACTTGGTTCTATAATCTTTATAATGGACATGTGATTTTAAGTCTGTGGTCCTTCTTTTGAGCTGGTTCTTCAGTTTCTTGCGGAGGTTGCAAAAAAAGGAGGGGGTGATGCACATTTGTAATGTGTCTGCTATGAGGAAACAGTTTCCAGAATTCTGATACTATATGCATTGCAGAGGTGAGCAACTTGGTTTCCTCCAGATGTTTGGCCTGCAACTCCCTTTAGATTTAGAAAAGAGTCCTGGCCAAAACATAGGAGGGGAAAAATCCGTTCACTCCTGCTCTAAAAGACTTTTAAAAATATAGTCATTTTATTACCTTTTTTAGGTTGAAACCCGAGAAGATGAGGAGCAAAACATTAAGCTGAGTGAAATTTTAGAGCTCTTGGTGGCAGCTGGATACTTCAGGGCAAGAATTAAAGGGCTGTCCCCCTTTGACAAGGTAAGCTTTTTACTGTGTATTGCTTGGGTGGTCTTGGGTAAATTAGCACGTAATCCTATGCATGTTTACAGAAAAAGTCTTCCACAACTCTCAGCATTTCCCAGCTAGCCTGCTGAATGTTGGCAGTTATCGGGGGGGGGGGGGGTCCTATCGAAACGATTCCTCCATCAGCTGACTTTTTAGTTTAGTAGGGGCCAACCTTACCTATGGCAGCAAATGTTAGCCAGTTGATGTGCGGATTAAGAGTGCAATGGCTTCATACTTTGTCCTCTGGAGTACTAGAGAATTAACAGGCCCTACTACTGTCAGGTAGGCCATCCTTGGGTGACAGAAGCTGAGGTACCATTCAAGAGCAGCCAGTTATATGCTTGCTGCTACCACCAGTGGGAGGTAATAGGTGCCAACTGGATTTTCTGCCTCAGGCATCAAAATGTCCTGGACCATCTGTGGGAAGACCAAATGAAACATTGAAACTGGCCTTCCCTGTAACAAAAAGGGATAGGTGTGTTTATTAAAAGGTATTCATGATCTCAAAAAGATACCTAGTAATGACGAGTAATGCACAGATGAACGTAAATGTGCTTGAGTGGTTAAAAGTCAGCGTTTTAATTCTTTAATCCATTAACAGGTGAATGTGTGCAGCTGATAAAAACAATCAGGGTCAAGTGCTAAGTAGGGGATCTTTCTCTAAGAAAGGGAGCTTGGTTAATGATTTTGAGAAGTCCAGCTTCCTATCTCCGAACTTGTGGCCCTGGTGTGTCCTGATTCACACTGATCTGGGATGCTCACCCCATGCAGAGCCCGAGGAGAGCAGGAAATATTCTTTGTGCAGGCATTTGAAGTTTAGGATGCAACTCTGTTGGGCTGCCAGCTGCTGGAAAGTGTTCTTTTACACTGGGGGCTGCTGAGATCTCAGTGCTTTGCCAGGCTGCTGATGGCAGGGCAGGAGGAGCAGTAGAGGAGCCCCCTACTCCCCAGCACATCTCCTTTCCCCTCTCCTCGTCCTCATATGGGGAGTCCCCATGGAGCTTTCTGCATTAGTTGGAGAACATGAAGAATTTCACCTCTAAGGTCATAGCTCTGTCTCTGCAATCCACAGTCTGTCCATTAAGCCCCTCTTTCGGAAAGGATGTTTGCTGTTCTGGAGCCAAGTTCCCACTCTTCCTTCCTGTATTTGTATCTCTGGTGCAGTGCTGCATGTAGCAGCTGTAATATGTGGAAGGATCATCAGAGTATGGGCAACTCAGTCATTCCACAGGCATGCATGACTCTCAAACAGAGCTGTTCAGTAGTGTGCTAGGAAAGAAAGTGTGGGAATTAAGCAATGAAATTGAAAACAGTTCTGCCTGTACTCCCCGGAGGTGCTTCTGGACAGTGAGCATCTAGCACAAACAGTCAGAAGGGATTGTGCAGCCATTCTGTCTTTTTCCCCATTGTGGATTTCTTCTGGCAAGAAAAAAGATGAAAGAAGCAGTGGGAAAACACAGGAGGGCTGCATAAACACCAGCGCTTTCTGAGGATGCTTTCTGAGCTCCTGGCAAAAATCCAGGCATGAGGCTGTGGGACTGGAAAATAAAGGTATGTGTTTGCAGCCCGTTCTTTGACAATATCCAAAGTGCTTTTCCCACACTCACTTGCGCGTGTATCAAAGGGAGTGTGGAACCGTGGTGGTTGGCTCTGCCCCATGCGCAGCAGAAGATGTGGAAGAATTTCTTGTGGAAGAATTGATATTAGGAGGCAAAGTACCCGGAGGAGGGCTTTCTCTGTGGTGGCACCCCATCTATGGAATGCGCTCCCCAGAGAGGTCTGCCTGGCGCCGTCATTATTTGTTTTTTGGCGCCAGGTTAAGACCTTTTTATTCCAGCAATATTTTAGTAAGTTTTAATATTGTCTTTTCTATGTTTTTAACTGCAGCCAGTGTGGGTCGGGAATTTGTTTATGTTATATTTTATGTTGTAAGCCATCCTGAGGCTTTTTGTGACAGGACGGCATATAAATATTTAAATAAATAAATGTGCAAAATGCCTGTTGAATGATGTACATAGCACAGACTCTGGCTGAGGACTCTATAGGCTTCCAATTGTCCACTGACCATGCATTTGGGATGGGGCTAGGAGTTCCAAGCTGGTATAGCACTGCTGACCTCTGTTCCTTCAGAGCAACATAGGAAAAGTGCTTCAGAGTTTGCCGAAGCCTGTTGAGAGTGTGGCTGGGGGAATGTCTGTTTCACCCTTTCAGCATCGCTCTTGCTCTCCGTAGATTCCAAAAAATATGGTAGTGGTGGCATCACTTCTAGGCTAATGCAGACAGTCAGATGCGTTGCATTGGGCTGCTTGCGACCAACATGTAATGCTGAGAGAGGGAAACCCTCTTGCACTGTTGCCAGTCAGGAAAAATAAAGAGAAGGGGAAAGCGGGAATGAAAAAGCAATCCAAAAGCTCGAGGAGAGAAGTAAAAGGAGGAACTTAAGAGAGAGGGATTCCTATGGGAAAGAAACCTGCACAAAGGAGCTAATACATTGGTGGCGAACCTATGGCACGCACGCCATGGGGGCACGCAGAGCCCTCTCTGTCAGCACATGAGCCAAGTCACCCTAGCATCGCCCCAGCAGACGAGTATCGGATAACAGTGTACTTAGGGGCCATGCGCATGCTTGGAAAGGAGTAGCGACGCCAGGCGATGACATCACGAGCTTTTACATGGCCGATCAGTGTGCTGCCAAGGATATATATACATTTGCTTTGACTGGCTGTAAGTTGTTTTTTCTAAACTAAAACCTCAGTTTTCAGGTTTTATTGCAGTGTTGACACTTTGCGATAAATAAGTGGGTTTTGGGTTGTGGTTTGGACACTCGATCTCTAAAAGGTTCACCATCACTGGGTTAGGGTTAGAAAAACAAGATGTCCTGGTACGATTTTGATGGTTGGAATGTGTTTAGAATGGGCAGAAATGATAAGCTGTGCAAAAAAAAGCTACTCAAGGAAGGCTTTTTCAAAATCGCCCTCTTTTCTATGGAATGTTAGCCCTATATTAGGGTTAGGGGTGTGCACCAGAGCAGGGTTAGGGTTAGAAAAATTAAGTGTCCTGGCATGATTTGGATGGTTGGAATGTGTTTAGAATGGGCAGAAATGATGAGCTGCACAGGAAAAGGTACACAAGGCAGGCTTTTTCAAAATTGCCCTATTTCGAATGGTATTTCACACATATATTAGGGTTAGGGGTGTGCACCAGGGTAGGGTTAGGGTTAGAAAAACAAGGTGTCCTGGCATTATTTTGATGGTTGGAATGTGTTTAGAATGGGAAGAAAGGATGAGCTCTGCAGAAAACGCTACTCAAGGAAGGCCTTTTCAAAATCGTCTTTTTCAATGGTATTTTAGCCCTATATTAGGGTTAGGGGAGTGCACCAGGGTAGGGCTAGGGCAATGGTGGTGAACCTATGGCATACATGCCACAGCAGGCATGCAGAGCCCTCTCTGCCATCATGCGAGCCAAGTCACCCCAGCATCACCGCAGCAGCCGAGTATCAGGTAACAGCGCACTTAGGGGCCATCCGCATGCTCGGAAAGAAGTAGCGGCGCCAGGCAATGACATCACGAGCCATGACTCATTAGCCGCGACTTGTCCGAGCTTTCGCATGACCTGTTATTGCACTGCCAAGGTGCACAGCCATGACATGGTGCAGACAGAGAAAAGAGTTCCTGAATTATGGGATGCTGAGCATGTTGTGAAATGGAGAGGGGAAAAGAAGGCTTGCTAGTGGTCTCCAGAGATGAGTGTCTGCCTCCTGGTGCAGAGAGAAAGAGGTTTCATAGAAATGGGGTTTAAAAGCACACTGGTGCCAGAAATGCTTCTCCCTGTTTAATGTGGGCACACAGAACTCCTGAATTAGTAAAGATGCCTTCAGAATGATTTGCATTATGTATCCCTATGTTAGTATAATGTTCACATTCCTGGAGAAATTAGACTGAAGATGCAGTGGTTTGTTTTTCTTTTTTAATTCTTAAAAATATATTTGTGGTCTTTTTTAATTCTTCCCTTCAGTATTCATCAGTATTAAAATGAGTCTGTTTACCTTATTCTAGGTGGTTGGTGGCATGACTTGGTGTATCACAACATGCAATTTTGACATTGATGTTGACTTACTGTTCCAAGAAAACTCAACCATTGGTCAAAAAATGTAAGTTGGCAGGAAACTGGACATATCTTTTTTCCTTGAGTTGAGTGACATGTTCAGCATAAATCACATTTATAAGCAAAACTTTTCAGGAAGTCACCTGTAGTCCTATTTATTTATTTGGGAAGCTTCTATGCTGCCCCATTCGCCAAAGCCTCAGGGCGGCTCACAACAATAAATAAATAATCACAATATAAAAACAATATAATTTGAGTCGACCTGGCCAAAGAATAAAATAAATAAATAATATTAACAATTAAAATAACACTTAAATAAAAAGGTCTTCGCCTGGTGCCGAAAAACAAATAACGACAGCGCCCGGCGGACCTCTCTGGGGAGCGCATTCCATAGATTGGGCGCCACTGCAGAGAAAGCCCTCCTCTGAGTACTTACCCTTGTAATATCCTTCACGGAGGGTTCCCGGAGAAGGGCCTCTCCCGCTGATCTCAAGGTGCAGGCGGGCATATATGGATGTAAGCGCTCCTTCGGGTAACCAGGATCCAAGCCGTTAAGGGCTTTATAGATCATAACAAACACCTTGAATTGGGCCGTACTTCAGTGGGAAGCCAGTGAAGCTGACGGAGAACTGGAGTCATGTGAACATAATGCCCAGTCCCCGTCAGCAGCCTGGCAGCTCTATCTTGAACCAATTGAAGTATCCGGACCGTCCTAGAAGCCTCTTATCTTAAAAATACTTTTTTCCAGGCTATTTTGTCTCTTGGTCTTTCAGCTGCTCCAATGCCTCTTACCCAGTTATAAAGCATTTTCTTGTCCTTTTCTTTAGAGCAGGCATGGAAATAATGCAAAATGCTAACTGGAATGGTAAAAATAAGCTTACACATGCCAGAGGCTGCTGCATTTCTTTATTTGTTTTTACCTATTTTTTATTATTCATATATTTATTTAAAATACTTTTAAACTCTCTGGCTGAAGTTTTCTAGTTTACAGTATATTAAAAACATAACACTATAACATGCAAACAAAAAATAAAAAACTGCACCAAATCAAACCAGAATCAGGCACTGCAGTATCATGAAGTTTTAGCAACATTATGAAACTGAATTAATTGAATCTAGCAGCAAAAATAAAAGCACTCAAATGGTTTTTAAATTACCAGGAAAAAGAAAAGTTCTTCACTTGGTATCAGAAAGATCATAATGGGGCCGCTAGACAAGCCTCTCAGAGGAGAGCCTTCCACAAACATGGTACTGCTGCTGAAACAGACCTCATCCTTGTAGCTACGCCCTTGGTCTTACTGGACAACAGAAGAGGACTCTAGGGAATGATCTTGATGTCACCACAGTAAACTTTTAAACTACTTAGATTGTACCACGTACTTTATTTAAGATAATAAAAACAGGAACAGATTCCAAAGGGCTCCCATTTGTTTCTCTTCGAAGCCCTGGACTGAATCCATTTAGCTTGCTTAGTATCATGAATGTTACAGTGCTGGGTGATCCCAGCATACCTCTGGGAACTGTAGTCCTAAGCCCTTGAACGTTTGCAAGATGTAGGTATTCACTCAGAGCTTTCAAGCCTTTGTGTAGGTCATCTGGCTTTCTGATGAATGAAACAGCGTGTCCAGCAAATGAAACAGCATATCCCCCTGCAAAACGGCGTATCCAGCACTGTTCTTTTATGACAACAGTTTTTAAATGCTCCGTGTGTTTCTCCCCCAGCTTTTTTAAACCTTCTTTTTGATTTTGGCCACTAGAGGGCAGATTCAGGCTAGTACCTGGTTTGTTTGTTTGCACACTAACTTTTCATCCTTGACTTATTTCCAGCGCCTTAACTGAGAAAATCGTATCAGTCTTACCCAGAATGAAGTGCCCACATCGCCTGGAGCCTCATCAAATACAGGGACTGGACTTCATTCACATATTTCCAGTTGTGCAGGTAGGTGCTCCTTGGGGCCACCCTGCTCCAGTACTCCAGCTGATGCAAATGGGAAGCACCAGATTGAAAATGAGGGATACCCATACCTAATCATCTCCGAGTGATTTGACTGGAGAAATAGCATAGGTGGAAGTAAAGCGATGAGTTAGGATGTGTTTCCCTAATGGCAAACAAATGCTTGTCAATTGGTTAATCTCAGAACTGTGTAGAATGAGAGCTCTTTGCACTGTTGCATGCAAAATGCATTAGATGCATCTGCAGGTGCTGTAAACTTCTCTCTAGGTTTAGATCCTGAAGGGATACTAAGTGAGCTGCATTTTCTAAATGGGCTATTTAATGTGGACCCTTAAAAATGTTATTGAAACATTACCGACCCATGTTATGTAAAATAAATGATTATGTTCAAGACATGTAACAAGGCATGTGAATTCAGATTGTCTTCTACGGTCTTCTATGGCAAAGACGGCCATTTCTTTATAGTTCTACATATGATAGACTGTCCTGCTATTAACTGATAGTGCTTAATTGGACTGCTGAGGTTTCAGGTAAACTGATTTAAGTGATATAGGTATTTCAGTTCAGTACTTCATGCAGCATAACCCACACTCAAGGACTGAAGTTGGGTCGTGTGTGGATTGTCATTGATCCATGGATTGTTGCTGAAACATGGGTTATTGTATTGTTTGAACACAGCCAAGATAAATCAACCATGAGGAACAGCCCACTGTTCACAGGCCAAGAACAAAGCATGGGTTCTCTTCATGGGTTGTTCATAGTTAACCACAGTTTGTTAACACAGTTGTGTTCAGACAACATGATAATCCACGTTTCAGCAACAACCCATGGTTCAATGACAACTCATATACAACACTTGAGTGAGGGTTATTGTGTTGTCACAGTATGCATTTCTTTTTAGTGGGTGAATACTGATATTTATTTTATCTGGAGAAACATTTTCCTTAAAGGGAAGGTATAAGGGCTTCCCCACCACTGGTATGTACTCCAAGTCAGGGTGAAGGGGTGGCTTTCATTTTCACACCAATAGCTTAGTCAAGAACTGGTTTTCCAGAATGGAGAGAGATTAGAAGGGAGCCAATATCCCTAGTAGTGGTTAAAGACAAGGTCTCTTTGCATACCTCTTTTTCATCTTTTTCATCCTCACCTTCTGTTTCTTTCTGTATCGACAACTGGGGAAGAGGGTAGGTGACCTAACAGCACCAGTTAAAGGGCTGGGTTTGACAACATGGTGACAACATGGCTTAAGATTTTCTGTTTAGTTCACATTTAAGCCTCATGTCCTGTGTACTGGGAGTGTGTTCCCATTGCAGCTTTGTTAGCCTACTCGGACTTCAGGCAACCTGCCATGCAAATGGCGTCTTAGATCTAGGCATTCAGGTTGTCATCCCTGAGTGCTTAGGTTTTGCCCAGTGCGCATGAGTTTTATGTTGGTGATGCATCACAGTAAAGTGGGATTCAGAATTCCATCTAGCCCAGTTCCTCTGTGGAAGAATTCCTTCATTAGACTGGATTAATCCATACCAGATTTTCCCAGCCAGCTTCCAGCACTGACCACTGGCCATACAGACTGGGGCTGATGGGAATGTGAAGGCACAACGTTAGACAACACTGATCTGCAATATCTAGCAGGTAGACCTAACATGAGTCATGCTAGGTTGCACTCTCACTTTCCATATTTATTTCACAATCTCCAGGATAACACGAGGGAGATTAGCTTAGAAGAGTGAATGGGCCATTGCCACATCCTCAGCTTTATGACTGATTGAAATTTAAATCCAGGTCTCTCCTGTCTCAGTGCTATTTTTGTTTTCATTCCAAGTAATTATATATTCTATCCCACCTTTTTTCCTCTTGCAAGGAACCCCAAATGGCTTATCCTCAAAACAACAACCCTGTGTGGTAGGGTGGGCTGAGAGTTTGTGTCTGGCCCAAGTCATGTCTAAGTGAAGACTGGAACCCAGATCTCGCAAATCCCAATCCAGCACTCTTAACCACTATACCACACTGTCTATGTCACAGTGACTCTTGATACCCTGTCTGTGCCCAGTGCAAGTTTGCTGAAAACTGATGTCTTGATCAAGGAGAAGGAACACTTTCAGCCCAAGCTCTGGGTTCTTTTTTGGAGAAACTCGTGGGTTCGCATTCCTCTGGTGGGAGCGGACAAAGACAAAGTGGTTAAGGCTGAAAGATAATGGCTACCCCAATTCTACTATTGCCCATTTATAGCAGGAAACATGTCTCATCAGATGTGAATGAAATGTCTTCTCCCAAAGGAGCACACCAAGCTTCTGCCTGAAGTAAGCATGACTGATTGTGCAACAGCTTTTTCTAATAGCATCCCAAATATGAAATCTAGGCAAGGTTACTTAGAAGACCTCCAGATCCTGGACAAGCATCTCTTGAGTCAGTGCCCCAACATTTCAAAATATTTATTTATTTTATTTATTTAAAACATTTCTATGCCGCCCCCATCGCAACAAAGCCTCGGGGCAGCTTCACAAATATGAAGAAGATACAGGCATAATATATTTCCAAGCAATCCTGTGGTGCCTGGGAGAGCGTCTCAGGGCTGCAGACACTGCCTTGACCTTGAGAGGGGAGCTCTGAGTTCCAGTCCCCCTCCCTTGCAGTTGCCATGGAAAAGGTCACAGTGGTGCTGCTGAGGTCTGCAGTGCTACCTTGGAGGGAAGGAAAAAGAGCTGTTCCAGATGGTGAGGAAGAGGAAGGACAGCCCTGGCCTCTCCATCATGCTTCTCTCGGGCTCAGAGGCTAATTTCATGAAATGAGAACGAAGAGATGAAACTGGCCTCTGTCATTCCTACCACCCTACAGGCAGCGGCCTGGCAAGGCATTGGATACTCCAGGGCTACGGGGATCCAAGCCTTCCTTCTAAATGTTTTCTTTTATAATAATCGTTGGTTTTGTTTTCCTTGATAGATGTACACAAGAATGGAAAATACTGTATCTGCAGTTTGTTGCTCCAATGTCAGTATTTTCACTTCCTTTCCTCTCTTCTTCCTGTTCCCAGTGGCTGGTGAAACGTGCAATAGAAACACGTGAAGAAATGGGAGATTATATTCGCTCATATTCCATAGCTCAGTTTCAAAAGACACACAGACTACCTGAGGTAAACATTGGTTACATTTGTTGTAATTCAGAATTAGAGACAAAACTGATTGTCATAAGCATCTTAAAACCAGTGCAAAGCTGATTTGGCTCACAGGTTTTAGGACATGTCCTGATGGATAAAACTTAATGAGCTGGTTTTGGAGCAGAAAATTTCCATCAGGTAATTCATCACATTCTTTAACTTTTACATGTTTGGTTGTATATATCATGAGGATGGATGGATTTTGTAGTGCACTGAAGTATGTTCATAGGATGATCTGGAATGGACATAAAGCACTAACGTGTCCCATGCTTATGGGTAGCTTACCCACTTTTTTGGAGGAAAAATACTCAAGGAATGGAAGTCCAGAAGAAATGTTTCTCTATGAGGAAAAGGCGATTGGCTCTTGGTAATGAACATCTTAACATATTTGCCCATTGGAGTAAAAGATTTTTTTAAAATTTAAAATCTGTTATTCAGATTTTTAGAAACTTTTATGAACATAACTTAGTCTGTATGAGAGAATGCTCTGTCCTGTTTGTGCAGCCAGTCAGCATCTTTTCGTGTCTCGTTTGTTGAATGCATTGGAGCTATAATCATACATTCTTACTTCTTGTTGGACCAAGTCCCTTTTCATGTTTTCTGCAAGCACCGTTTCTCTGATGTAGACATGAAACACTGGCAGAGCAATCCTGTGCACAGGCACTCAAGCTGAGACGTAAGCCCCATTTGGGTTCAGCGGGTTTTATAGCCAGCTAAGTGGCTCTTTGGTAAGACTTGCTGTGAATATGCAGCACTGACGCATCTTCTCCCTTTGTACACCTGAACATCACAGCTATGCGATGTTGACCTGTGAAGTGACACATCTTTGTCAGCACGATTGAACTTCAGTCCCCGACTGTGCATACAAGCATGACTGCCGCTTACAGTTGTCTTAATTGCTTTGCAGGATGATGACTTCATGCAAAGAAAAGAGAAGGCTATCAAAACAGTTAGTGAGATCTGTGTAAGTAAAAGACGCCAGGATGTGGGTGTTCTGGAAGATGCTGCTTCCACCCTGCTCCAGATTGATTGAAATCTGATTTATGTGCACCTTTCATTTCAATTGACCCCTCCTGTTTATTCCCCCTCCTCTTTACAGATAAATAGACCAGGCAAGTATGATATATCAATTTTTCTCTTTCCCAGGAACCACATTTTTTTTCAGGTGAATGACAAGTTGAAACTGCCCAATTTGACTGAGTTGTATCTGTTTGTCATGTCCTAATTCATTTTATGAAAGCATTTGTTTTTTGGGTTTTTTAGAAATATCTTTTGTCACAGATGGTAGAAAATTTTCCATCCCCCATTATTGGCATTGTTTGTGAAATGCTGAAGAGAATCCCAGCACTCATTAACAGTAATTAAAGTGCAGCCTTCTAATGAGCATTCCTCCTGGGTTACAACAGAAGGCAGCCTTGTTTAGATGCTGTGTGTAATATCTTGACTTGTAGCTGAAGTCAGACCATGTATTGGAAATGTAAGACTGCAATTCATACTCACTTCTCTGCAGTGAAATCCCTCTGCACTCAGTGAGACTTACGTCTGGTAGTAACACAAGATTGCTTTGTGAGACTGCAATTCTAACCTCTTGCTTAAAAATAGGCACCACAGAGCTCAGCAGGACTTAGTTTTGAGTTGAGATACAGGACTGCTGTGTAAGAATGCCGCTTTGCAATTGATAGAGGACAGCAGTAGCCCTTTGTAAGGTGGTCACATTACCTCTGATGTGATGTATGAATTGTTTAGCATACTCAAGCAGACTAAAATGTCACAAGGTCTAAGAGCTACAAGCTTGTGAGCTGGTCACTCTCAGTTTGGAGTCATGTATGATGAAGTACAAGAAGAAAAGGAATCTTTTTTCCACTGGAATGTTAAATGATAGTTGCTTTTTAAATTACAGCTTGAAATGAATGAGTGGGGCTTGCAGGTGTGCAGTTTGCCCTTCTCCTGCCCAGAGAAGCTGTTGCCTTAGAGCAAATATCTGGAGATGTTGTTGAATTCTGCTTTCCGGCCTGCAAGACTGGGCTAGGATGGGCTAGACCACCTTGCCTATTCACCAGCCTGTTCTTGTTCTCTCCCTCATGGGATTCAAGCATACAGTGGGAGAAGTGAAGTGCTGCTTTAGAAACTGCTTTGTCAGGTTGTCTTAGGCTCCACTCCCATGCAAGCCTACTTAGGAGTAAGTCCTACTGAAGATATGGGGGCTTACTTCTATGGCAGCTGCAAAGAAAGAGAGAAAGAGAAAGCTCTGTGTGTGTGTGTGTGTGTAAAATTTACATATGGATGTGTGTGTGTGTGTGTGTGTGTGTGTGTAAAATTTACATATGGATGAACATGTTTCTGAAACAAGAAGCACACGATATTCTTAACTAAAGCCACATGTCATAGCTGGGATAACATTAGAGGGATTACCTCCCCCCAACAGAAAAGGGGGGTGCCTCTTCTAAGGTGGGAATTATTGGTAAAACACCAAACCTGTGAGCAGAAGGTCCCCGGTTTGATTTCCAGAACCCCAGTGCTGAAGCCAGGAATGCTGTCTCCACTCAGTGTGGCCAATACAAAGCAGGATGAACCATTAATTTAACTTGGCTTCCTTTGTTCCTAAAGTGGTACTTGGCATCTTTAGGGGTTTTTTAAAAGATGTGGATTAAAACGTGTTTTTAAAAATGATAAATTGAAATCCCATTCTTTAAATTCTAGCTAAAAGCATTTCACTTGTTTGTTCGTATATAGTTTTCCCTCTTGTTTCTGTTTCCGTCAAGTGATGTCAGTTTAAAATACCATATAAAATAAAAACTGCTGCTGCTGTGAACTCAGAGATGCAGGGTTTTGAATGGCTTTTACATCTTAGCTGGTATGCTATTGTTTAAAAAGATTTCTCACTTGTGAAACTGCCAACATTGATCAAGACCAGTTTCCCAAAAGCAAAACAAAAGCCAATGATACAAAAAAGGCAGGGTATAAAAGGTAAAAAGCTTTTGACACTCTTCCTCAGGTAGAGTCAACAGAGTAGAGAAGCTAAGTTGTGCAAACAGTGGTTTTGTCTGACACTGTAACTTGGAGAAAGTAAACTGTCTGGGTCGCTATGTCTGGTGGAAAGAATGGAATGTCATTAGAAGGGATTCAGATGTTCCTCTTCTCATCTTTCTTATACAGGGTGTTTTGCATTAGTGGTGTTCACTCTTGTAGCACTATACAAGAACTGTTGTTTGTATGGAAACTGGGTTTTTAAAGGCTTTCCTTCAACTTATTCTTGTGTTTTGTTTTTTCTTTTAGTATTTCCTCCTCTCTCCCATTGCACCCTTCCATTCACTCTGAATCAAACAACTGTGTCCTTTACATGTTGCTTATTGCAGCCTAAAGACAACCACTAATTCTGTTGTATGTGGATTGAATGCAGTATTTACTTCAGTAAAAGTATGCCTGGGGTCTGTAAATCTGAGCCCTGGAGTGAATGTGAGGTTATTACAAATGTGAGAGCCAGTGTGCTGCAGTGGTTAAAACTGTGGGACTGGGACTCAGGTGACCTGGGTTCTAGACCCCACTCACTCATGGAGCTCACTTGGTGACTTTGGGCCAGTCACAGACTCTCAGCCCAACTTACCTCACAGGGCTGTTGTGAGGAGAAGATTGCGAGAAGGAAGAGAATTAAGTAAGCCCCCTTGAGTTCCTTGAAAGGAAACAAAAAATGAGATATAAATATAATAAAAAAGACTGGGTTCTATTGTCAAGAGTTAGAATGTTGCCCAGTGAGTTATAACTTGCATACTCTCAAAGTAAAATAGATGCATGGGATTCAAGATGTGGGTCAAATTTGGGTATTGCGTTGAGTTTAAATATTCTAGCTCTTTCTTTATTGCTTTTGACAGTTAATGACAAGCTAGAAGCATTTTTCTTTATTCCTCCACCCTAGTTATGCTAAAATCAATTTTCCTTTCTTGTGTGACTGGCTAAAGCAGCTATCATTAAATGGTTGGCAATTAAGCATAATTATTCAATAAGGAACTAGAAGTACAATTAATGAGAGCTTCAGTGACTCAAAATTAAGACTTTTCTGTTTAATCATGCAAGGTTATTTTCTAAAAATATACCAGTGGGGGTTTTTTTCCTTACTGTTTTCAGTTGTCTTGCAGATATGACTGCAGACAGGTTGAATAAATTGTGAATTCTGGTAATAACTAGCACCTACCAGTTGTGTAACAGCAAAACAGAGATTTAATAGCTTCTACATTTCTGTCATCTAGTGTATCTCCTCTAAGTATGGCACCCAGTTACCATCTTCTGCCTATGAAAGTTCTTCCATCAATGCGGTGGGTAGGAGTGATCCCCTTTGTATCCTCAAGACCTGCTCAAGAAAACTGAGAGATTTGGGGGAACAAGAGAAGGTTAAATGCCCATTACAGAAGTGAATGTACACCCACTTAAGTTAGATGTTGTCTGCAACATTTAAGCTTTTGGTCTTTCCTGGAGTTTGGCTTTAATGAGCCTCAACCCCAAGAGAAAATCCAAAGGCTGAGATTGGTACTTTCATTGCCTTGAACCATTTGAAGTTTAAAATATTATGCTCACTTGCTGTCTTTCAGGATGTTTACAAGCCACAAAGGAAATACCAACGGCAAGCAGGAGCAGAAAAGTTAGTGGATGAGGAATCTAAAGTTCATGCTACACTTTTGGAATATGGCAGGTAAATTAATTTTGTGAATAGCAGTGACTTTTAAAATTGTGTTCCGGAGAACCCTCGGATACCTCAAAGGCTTTTCAAGAATTCCCTAGTGATTAAGAAGATCAGTAGTGACAAGAGAGCTCTGGAAGACTGCTTACCCAGCTCTTCTGAGCTCCCCATCCCAAGTTTAGCTGCAGTAGAGCAATGAATGTGTTTTGGTTGCATGCTCTGTTCACCTGGACGGATGGTGAGCCTATGAAGTTCAGCTGATGCTCTACAGAAATCCTCTAGGATACACCGTAGGATTTTCTGTAACAATACCACAGAGTTCCTCAGTCATTAAGTCAAAGAGCATGTCCACATGTCATGGCAGCAAATCTTGAGTTATTTAATAACAAACCATGGGTTAACTGCAAACAGCTCAGAGCAAAATGGCCCACCTGTCCAGCTTTGCATGTCATGCTGATACCTCTGATCACATCAATCAGAAGTTGGTTACAGAGTGTAAAAATGGCCGGTGTCTCAACGAATCAAGGGACGTGCACTTTGCTACCATGAGGTGTGAATTAGCCTGGTTTGGAAGAGTTTCTTTTGGTAGCATGTCCTTGAAACCTCCTGTGTGAATAGTGTTAACAGTTGTGAATTGTTGGGAACTGTCCCGAGAGCTTCAGATACTGGCTAGCATAGAAATGGAAATAATAATAATATAATAGTAAGAACAATAATTAGTCAGATGGCTGGGACATGGGTTCATATATCTTACAAGCGTTGTAAGCCTTTTCATACCTGTAAAAGTTTGGGAAAGAAAAGAGGAGGGAGGGGTACAAATGTTTTAATTTTTTTATATGCTGTTTTCTTTATGTTTAACTAAAGAACCACATATACTGATTCCTTGCATCTCATGCTTGGCCCTCACTTCCTGTTTGATTGTTGGTACAGTGGGTCAGTACATATACCATCAGTAGTTCACGAACAGGAACCTGGTTTCCCACTGTGGATATGGCATGGTGTGGGATCTGGGCAACAAGCAGTTGTGCCTGTTTATACAGTGCTTTCCCCAGATTAAACCAGCACCTTGAATTGGGCTCAGAAGCATAGAGTCTGCCAATGCAATTGGGCCAGAATTAGTGTTAAAATGCACCAGATTCTAATCTGGCTACCTCAGTTTGCACTAGCTGCAGCTTCTGAGCAGTCTTTAAAGGTAGCCCCGAACAGAGAAGAAGTCTACCAGTGATGATGATGTAGGTACGGAAAGGTGCACTAATTGCTCGGCACTTAAGGAAACGTAAGCCACTCATACAGTGAGTGTCTTCTTTCAGGTTTCTTGAAGGTGAGCATATCTAATGCACTTGCTAATTCCAGTGTTCTGCAGGAAAAGTAAGCATTTTGTCAAAGGCCAAGAAATTAATTTAGCAAGTATTTTTAACGTGTGTTTTTAATTTTTTCCTGTCTTTCTTGAAGAAAAAATCAATATATTGCCTTAATAGGTTTTCTACTGTGGTTGTCTCAATCCTATATTCAATTACATCTTGTTTTGTTATCCCTTCTCTTAGTTTCAGTGATTATTACTTGTGAGTATTTCTTGTGAGTGTGTGTGTGTTTTCTTTCACTTGAGTTTTGCATTATTTTCTTGTTAACATGCCTTTAAGTTTGATATTTAATAGTATTATTAAATGAAAGTTCAGTTTTTTGCGTGAAAGTTGCTATGGGAGGTGGGACAAAGTTAAAAAATGCCACCCTCCACCCCTTTCTTGTGGGGTGAGGAGGAATGAGCAGTTCATAAGTGTTGATACGAGCATTCCCCAGTAGGTCACTGCATCACATAGTAAATATGATACTATTACAAGGCAAAAGCAGTTTGAGTTCATTATGCAGCTTTGTCATCAAACGCAAACAAATCCTGCATTGTATTCATTCTTAAGCTGTTAGTCCTGCCAAAATTTATATTCCGAAGCAAATCAGAATGAACTCATCCAAATATTCAGCCACACTTAGATTTGCATCCAAGCGCTCAGCTGTGCTGACAGAATGGCACCCCTTTATCTTGTCGGTAATGCTAATGCTGGCTGTCAACTGAGTGAAACAGGCTGGAACCCTGGGTGAAAACCAGCTGGGTGGAATCCATCAGATAAAACGTGCTGTCCTGAATGTAGGTACAGAAAATCACAGGCACAAATATGGGATCAGGGAGGCTTGGCATGGCAGCAGTGCATGTGAAGAGGAAATAATCCTAGGCCAGGCATGAGCAGGCAGTGCAATGCGACTGCCTTGTTTATTTATTTATTTTTTATTTATATTGCCATTTATATCCTGCCTTTTTCCTATAAAGGGCTCAAGGCAGCTTACATCATCTCTCCTCCTCCATCTTATCCCCACAACAACAATCCTGTGAGGTAGGCTGGGCTGAGAGTCTGTGACTGGGCCAAAGTCACCCAGTTGGCTCCATGGCCGAGCGGGGACTAGAACCCAAATCCTCTGAGTCCCAGTCCCATGCTCTTAACCACTACCCCACACTAGTTTATACCACGCCTTGTTGTGGTAGCTGGACCCTGAACCCTGGCTTGTTTGCACTGCTGTTCTGCCTTGAAACAGGCACCTCAGCCAGAGCAGCCTGAAAATGAAACTGCTTGAAGGTTGACAAAATGAGCGCGAGAGACACAAATGAGAAGAGGGGAAACAAATGCTGGCTTGTCTGCTTGTGCAGTGCAGTTCATGGCTACACAGCAGCAATCGGTAGTTAGCATAAACCACGGCTTGGTAAAATGTGAGAATGCGGTCACTGAGCTGTGAAAGTTAGCTCAATATGTTTCTGTCATTCTTGCTGCACAGTGTATTCTAGCTGTGTCAGTGCCACTATGATGGTTTTGCCTTTGGTATTTGCTGCGGCTGTTGTGATTATTATTAAGAATAATAACAGCAATGTATAGCACTGAGGGACTGCGGGTGGTGCAGTGGTTTAAACTGCTGAGCTGGTTGATTGAAAGGTCGACAGTTCAAATCCACAGATGGGGTGAGTTCCCGTGCTTTGTCCCAGCTCCTGCCAACCTTGCAGTTCAAAAGCATACAAATGCAAGTAGATAAATTGGTACCACTTCAGTGGGAAGGGAACAGTGTTCTGTGCACCTCGGTGTTTAGTCATGCTGGCCACATGACCATGGAAACTGTCTGCGGACAAATGCTGGCTCCCTTGGCTAGGAAACGGAGATGAGCACCTCCCGCTAGAGTCAGACATAACTGGGCTTTAATGTCACAGGGAAACCTTTACCTTAACAGCACTGAAAGAGAGACAAGAAAAGCTGTTTAAAAACATGTTGAGATATTTTTATCTGAACAGTTATTACAGAAGTAGGGACATGGAAGCTGTCTTGCACCAACTCAGAGCAGTGGGCCAACTGCCTTAGGTCCATGACCAATGACTTATCTAGCTTAGCACCACACTTCCCACAGTGACCAGCCAGATGTTTATGGGAAGCCCTCAATTGATTGCTGTGGCCTTTCTCTGTGGTTGTTCCACAGCAACTGGTATTCAGAAGCCAGTTGCTTCTGTACCCAGAAGTAGTGTCAGGTTCCCTTCTAAAGTTGGTGACCATCACGATACCTCATGGTAGCGAACTACATGCTAAGTGAAGAAGACATTCCTTTTATGTGCGCTGAATTTCTCACCATTCAGCTTCATGGCATGACTCTAGTATTATGGGAGAAGGAAGGAGGGAGGAAGAAACTCACTGCACTTTTGACACATTCTGCATTCTATTCTAAATAATGCCAGTATCTTTTTTTCTATGCTATCGAGTGCCGGGCTTGGTGATTCCTCCTTGTACTGGAGTTGCTCCAACTCTCTTGACTGTTTTGGTTGTTCTTTTCTGCACCTTTGCTAAGCTTTCCTGGAGCTACTGGACATGAAACACAGCTCTTTCTGCTCCACTTTTTAATAGCCCTTGCAACGTATTGCTTGACTGCTTGCATATAGTGGAAATATTCCTTTGTGGGAAGGTGAAATATAGCTGCAGCAGCTGGAGGAGGAAATTACAGGATAGAGGCCACATGAATAAGACTAAGAAGATGGGGCTGTTAGTCCCTTAGAGGACGAAAGCCAAATGCCGTGGGAAAGCAAATCAGCAATAAGCCTCTGAGCCTTGTTCTCCGGTGTCTTGCATTTGCACGCCAAAGCTGTGGGCAGTGTTTGAAATTTAGTTTCCCTTTTCAGCAATCTGGGCTGCATTCTCCCATGTGTAGACTTGGGATATTGTCTTGTTTTTGGCATCCTGCAGTCCTGCAAAGGTTTGGAAAGCACCCTAAGAGTTTTCTATGTTGACCAAAGGCAGTAGGAGAGAAAATTAAAGTCCAGTCACTCTGTATGAACAACAGGGCACCTTTTCACAGCATACAACTAACCTTTAGCTGATATCTTGTCTCAGTTTTGCTCTAACAGTGTTTGAAAGCTGACCCACGCATGTGTAAAAGGGCATGTTTTGTGAAAATGAAGTGAATCCAACCACAACACTTGTTTTGTCTCTTTCTCTTCTGCCGGACCCCTTCCCCTTTATGTGCTACAGGAGGTATGGGTTCAGCAAGCAAGTTAAAACTGGGAAGGTAAGTTGTTTCTTGTTCAAACGCCTAATGAGGTATTGGAAAAAACAGTGCTTTTCACCCAAGAATAGCATTCTCCAACCCAGTGTTCTTCAGCTGTTTTGGACTTCAACTCCCATCAGCTCCAGCTAGCACAAATAATCATCAGGGACGCTAGGAGATGCAGTCCAAAGTTTCTGGCGAGCACAAAGTTGGCCTCGCCTGCCTTAGATGGTTAGTTAATTTAAGTGAATGTGCCTTTTCTTGCTTATGGTTTTTAATCCTGCAGAGACTAAAACAAGTTGTGTTATCTTTTACATGTGCAAAAGGTCCAAGTGTTGCAATGTTGTGAAAGGGGCCCGTTGTGAAGGGCGGAAGGGGGCTGCCCTTGTTCCGCACAGTCTAGGCAGGAATGAAAGGTTGCTAGGGCTGAGATAGTTCAGTCCAGTTAACTGGGTCTTCTTCTGACATTTGGGCTGCAGGCATCCCAAGAAAACTTACAGTTATCTTTATCAGTAACTTTATCACTACATTTAATCTTGTGAAGGAGAAATTCACAGGTTACCCAGACATGACAAGAAAGGGGAGTTCTTCACAGCCATATCTTATTGATGTTGTATACTTGTACCTCAGAGAGCCAGAACTTGTCATCTCAACCTAAGTCACTTGGCGGTGGAGTTCAGAATCTTGTGCAGGCAGATAGCTTGGTGCTGCATGGTATGGTTAGCATTTATTTCCCTGCTCTGTGTTGGTTGCTCCTATAGCATCTTATGTGTAAGTTCTTGTGGGCAGCCTCATTCCAAACGTAGAAACACCATTTGCCTTTTTCTGAATTCAAACTCGTATCTACAATGTATTTATGTAGTCCATGTTTATGTGATTGTTTCCTGTTTGTATTTTTCCCCTTGTTAGTTGTAGATACCGTATTCCTCTACTTTGTTGCCTTGGGCGTATATCTTAAGCTTACATTTTCTCCCTTTTAACAGGCCGAAGACAAGAAAATAGCAGTGCCTGCTGGGCTTTTATCAGTAGGGAAGACTGAGACCTATACTGAGGACGACCTCCAAGCTGCGGAAGAGGTGCACAAAACAAATAAATAGGGATTGCTTGATCCAGAGTAATTTATTTGCCACAGGGTTGGGGGACTAAACTGGACCCCTTGGAGACCTGTGGGCTCACACTGCAGCTCCACCACCACTGAAAGTAGCTGGTAGCAGAAGTGACGGACACTACCAAAATCCCAGCAATTCTGTTGGGAACAAAGGCAAATGGGATTGAGTCAGAAACACCAGCTGAAAGCCCTTCCTGCCAGTAACTAAGCCTTGGGACAGACATTTCAACCTTTCGAATAATGGGTAGATGGGAACTGCACAAAAGTCAGGAATCTATCAAAAGTTAGTCCATGCCGGACTGACTGTGGGGAAGGAAGACAAGGAAAAGAGGCCTGGCCGTGTGGGAAGCATAAGCTGACTGGCTGGACTTGGCCAGTATGTCAGCTGGAGATGGCCCGTGGGCCAGTGGTTATGCATCCCTGCACTATTGCATGCCTTCTTCATGTAGCACTCAAATGTCATGAGAATGCCTGGGTTACACAGGGGACATCCATAGTGTAGCACCTTCCTCATGTTTGTACTCTATGTTTTGGTGTCAGTGCCTGCTTGGAGGCATTTTTCATTAAACAAGCCTTACCTGACTGATCTGTTGTGGTTTAGATTTAAATATTTTAATTCTCTTTTAATTTTTGGATTCTCCCCTTCCCTCCACCCCATCACATTTCTTTTTATTATTTACCACTCTTGTCAATTAGAGAAAAATGCATCAATTTCACAAATAAATCATAATGATAAATGATGCAACATGTATTGTGCTTCCTAAGTATAAACATAGTTTTTACTTTGGTTTAAAAACCTGTTGGGAAATTCTGTGTAAATTTAACTACACAATGTCAATTTGGTAAGCTTTGTACATCAGACTGGAAAGACTGCCACACGTGATTATCTAATAAGCATGGAGTTAAGAAATCGACTTTTCTGACATTGTCGTTTATTTTTCACCAGCTTCGTATCAAAACATTGATGACTGAGATGGCTGCTATGGGAACAGAAGAGGTAAGCAGTTCTTGGTTTGTTGATGCTACCTCTGCTTTTTACGTTTTTAGTAGTTTTCCAGAACACACCTAAATGATCTGGCAGTTTAATAGGGATGCACAAGCAAGGTTCCTGAAAGGTTCCTTCTTCATCAGGCAATGAATTGAAATCAGTTTAAACTGTGACTTTATAGAGGAAATCTATCGAGTTGTGCTTTGTACTGGTTAAATCAGTTTGGTAGCACAGCCCAGACAACTCACTTGCATCCCTGTGGTTCCCCCTCTGCACCTGCACGTTGACTTGAAGGCTGTCATGACCCTTGAAATAGGGTTAACTGAGGTGAGATTGCCTGAGGCATTAAGCTACCCTGTAAATAGACATGAGGACAAAACTACCTGGCTTTCTTCTAACCTGTTTAACGACTGTGGGCTAGTGGGCCACTGCCATACTGTTTGTTTTAAATAAATAATGGGAAGTGGCACATTCTCGCCTGCAAAGACTTCCAAACTCATCCTCATCATTCTTATAGGTGCTGTTGTCATAATCCTTTTATGTCATTCATTTGCTGAAAAGAGTTCCATGGAGGTTTGCGCAGAGTGTCACGGGGTGGGGTGGGTAGGGTGGATTAGCATGTCGTGTGAACCCCACCTGATTCCAGCGACCCTCCCAAGAAGCCATGGCTTGTTCCGGGGTTTAGTAAGCCCTAAGTGACCTGTTGTGTTGTCCAAACCTGAATGATATAGTCGGTCAGTGGCAAAGCTGAAAGAAGGAAGTCTCTGGGCAAGAGTGTCATAAAGGTTGGCTTTCTGGCTGAGGGACTCTTGTCATCCTGCACATGTAGCTTCTCAAGCCCCACTCCTAAGGAAGTGCAGTGCCAGGTGGTCTGGGACTTCCCTCACTCTGTGCCTTTTCTTTGCCTCCGTGGAAGGAGCCAGGGGAAATGGCCTGCTACAGACTTCATTTGAAATTCTGTAAGCTATTTTATTTTCTAGTGCCCACTGGGAGTGTCTGGGGGCTAGAAATGGCCTCTGGAGCTACTTACGCCCCCCGTTGTAAACAGATTCAGAACATCAGTGAAGGTTTGGTGGCTGTAGGCTACTCTCCAGTCCATCTTTATCCTGCTTCTTCTCTTCCACCCACCCCATGTACTACTTTTCCATCTGCTTTCATGGAAGCCAGCATGGCACTCACTTGAAACAGAGCTTGCATTTTACCTCAGGCTACACTGGCTTACAGCAAGCAGCCCACGTGTGCTTAACAAGAGAGAGTGTGGTGCAGTGGTTAACAGTGCAGGACTGGGACTCGGGTGACCTGGTTCTAGTGCTCGCTCAGCCATGGAGCCACTGGGTGACGTTGGCTTAGTCCCAGACTCAGCTCTACTTACCTCACGGGGTGGTGGTGGTTGTAGGGTTGACAGAGCAGAGAGGGGAGAATGATGCAAGCTGCTTTCCGTTTGTTCTAAGGAAAAGGTGGGCTATCACTCAAATAAATAAAGAAATAAATAAATGAGACCGGTGTTGTCCTTTCAGGGCAGACTGACTGCAAGCACTGTAGGACAGATAGTTGGACTACAGTCTGATGAGATCAAGCAGATCGTCTCTGAGTATGCTGAAAAGGTAGGAGGTTTATACCTTTTGTCTTAAGCAAACAATGCTTGAACAATTGCTTATTAAAAGCTTCAACTATCTGGGCTTTGGCTTTTTTTATTCTGCTTTTAAATATAAAATATAAATGTCACATATTTCACCCTTCTCAAGGAGGGTCCCTTCTAGCCCTCAGCAGTGGAAGCATAATCTGGATCCAGTACAATGAAATTCAGATGGATTCATGAATCTGTGTATGATGTTGAAGAGAAGAGAGTTTGTTCCCTCTTTTTTGCACATCACAGAAGCAAGGTTGTTTAAGATTATTTTCAATTAGAATTTTCTTTCTTTTCTGTCTTCCCACAAAAGAAATAGTCTATCAGGTGGCTTAAGACAAACAACATGGGCAGAATATCAGTAATGGCAATACATAAAAAAGAATCCATCAATACCAATAACATTTCAATACATTTTGGCATATAATACTGACCTTTCAATAGCATTTTGATAACTAGAAAAGCATTTCTCCAAAACCGCTGTTCAGTCAAAACTCAGCAAAAATGCAAAGGCACCATCAGCAATCAAATACCCATAATCTACCCAGGGCAGTTCTTGCAAATAAATTGATGAAGTAGAGCCTGGATCTTGAAAAAAAATCACGTGTAAAGTGAGGGTGATCTTAAAGCTCAGCAGAGATAGATGTCAAGTACTCAACATTTTCCTCTTGCTGTGCCTAATGATTTCTGTTTCATTCCGTTTGTTAAACATTTTTGCCCGTTACTGGAAGTGGCCTCAACTGAAGGAAATCAGCTGAACAGAGGTGGTTGCGGAGTGGGAAAAATGCATGGGGGAATATTTCTGTCTTTCATCCATCCTTCTTTCTACGCTTTTAAATGACTGCTGGTGTCCCCTTCAAGTGTGACTGGGTCATACCATAGATTTGTCTGGTTTGAGAGTGACTACTAGTTTCAGTGGAATGTCTGTGGGAGGCAGATGCGTTCTGTTTGGAGCTATAGTCTTTCTGTTCTTAACAAGAATCTAGAAGGAACTTTTATTCCTCTGTACCAGCCCTTGACAAGAGGCACTTAGGAAGGGGGGTGGGGTCAGTACACAGGTTTTGGATGCCTGTGATTCCTGCCTCATTGCCTGGCATCTCCAGATAAAAGATCTCTGCCTGAGTCTCTGAAGAGTTGTTGCCTGTCAGAGTAAATGGAATAGGAGCAGATGGATCAGTGGCCTCCCTCACTATAATGCAGATGGCTCCGCAAAGTCTCTTTTCAACTCCTCAAATGGACATCCTGCGTTTGCCCATCAGAAACCAAGTTGTAAGACCCAGGGGTACTGAATGTGCTGAGCGTGTTTGTCTAGATATGTGTCTGTGTGCATCATGCACTAGCTAGTTAAGACTGAGCACATGTGCTCCAAAATGTCCAGCCCCTGCTGCAAAATGTTGCCAACAAGATTGGGTTATTTTGACAAATAAACGTCACTCTCAAATGAATATATACATGTATATTTGGTTTGCCTTTGTTGAAACTTATATGTATTTTATATATGTTAATATATATAATTAAATATTCATTTTTTTCTTTTTGCAGTTTTGTTTGAAACTTGTAGTAAAAATAAATATTACAATTGTTGTGTCTCAGATGTATTATATGCCACTTGAGACTGCAGTAGTAGGCAACATCTAAATGAAAGTATAAATCAATAAATAAAATATTTTACTTATTGATTTCTAAATATTGTTAAGTATAATAAGGACCCGAGTGGTTTGCTCATATACACTAAAATCACATTTAAAACGTTGATATTAATATTGCATACATCAGTATTAATTTTTATAATCATGTTATAAAATATCATAGAAATGTAAAAATAATATTTATATATTAAAATATATAGCCAGCTTTTAAACTGCAGAACTGGACCATTTATAGAGTAAAATGCATTTATTTCCAGATCCTAAAGCAGCCTTTCCCATCCGATGCTCTCCAGATGTTTTGCACTACAAGGTCCAGCATTCCTGATGGTTGGCAATGCAGGCTGTGGCTGAGGGCAGTTGACGTTTGGAGCACTAGGAGGCATCATGTTGGAGAAGGCTGCCTCAGGACGGTTCCAGGAATGTAGAACAGTTTCTGGCGATAACACCCTCCCTGCTCTAGATGTCTCCATTGGTGCGTTTCCTGAACTATAGAGATAGCGAGGGAGAGAGAGATGTTGTACCCACTGAGGCATATTAAGTGTGCAGAGGAACTGTCAAAAGCAGATGTCTGGTGCTGCGGCTGATTATGGACTTGGGCAGAAGAGCGGCCTGTGGAGCTTCCCGTGTGGAAGCGGACTGATGCGGCTGCTCAGTAAAGCAGCCCTGCCATTTTCTTCATTTATTTCCCTAGCCCATGCTTCCAATCTTTCTGTAGTTACAGATTTTAGGAATCTGGCTGTGCTATTTTTGGCTTTGGGGCCGATGAAATGGATTTTTCATCAGAGTGTAATGAAGATGGTTTAAAACAGTGGGATGTTTTGTTTTGTTCTTTGTGTCTTTGAGCATGTTGGCTAATAGAGGGCTGTCACTTCATTACACCTTAAATGCAAGGCATTCCATCTGTTTGTGGCCATTATTGAATCTAAAGAAGTAGAAGTTATTTGAGAAAGAAAGCATCAGGATAAATTTAGTCTTGTTTGATCTGAGAGGGACCAATGGTGCCATACAGGTCTGTATCTCTGCCTAGGAGCAATAGGGAAAATGCTTGACAGGTTTTTGGGAAATCACTGGAAGGCCAGATGTTGTATTGCATCCAGTGATGTTTGTCTTCCAGCAGAATGGACACTGTTGGTGAAACAAGTTCTTCTCTCCATCCCTGTTGTTGTCTACTCTGGAGGTTCTAATGGTGGGATGCAAGAGGCTGGAGGGCAGGAACAAGTGTGCTTGTGTGACAGATATAGCCTATAATCAAGTGTGGTGCAGTGGTGAAGAGCATGGGACTGGGACTCAGACAATCTGGGTTCTAGTCCCCGCTCAGCCATGGAGCCAACTGGGTGACTTTGGGCCAGTCACAGACTCTCACAGGGTTGTTGTTGTGGGGATAAGATGGAGGAGGAGGTATAAGCTGCCTTGAGCCCTTTGTAGGAAAAAGGCAGGATATAAATCGAAAATAAATAAACAAACAAACAAATAATATAACAGATATGGGGTTCCTGGAAAAGATGTGGTGGCAACATGCAAGTAGACGTGGGCTGAAGGAACGAGAGTTGGAAGTCCTGTTGCGTGAGTGCAAGTCCAGTCACATGCATTTAGCCTGGAGGTGTATAATATAGCAATTAAACTGAGAATTTGGAATCTATACCTAAATAGGGAGCCTCATGAATAAAAGAAAATAAGTTTCTAAAGCAGTTTACAGTGAACGAAGTGCTTTGCTTGTAAGCTTGGCCATTTTTCTCCTAGTGGGAGCATCTTGTCTCTGTTGAGCCATAGGGATTCTGAAAACGATTTGCAATGCTAGGACTCTGGAAATGACTGGTCAGATGTGTAAAAGTGCTCCAAATAGAATAATCAAACTATGTCCGCTCCTTGTAGCATAGAGTTGTTCGAAAGGCTTTATTACTAGAATAACTCAGTGCCGATGTTGGCTCTTGCTTGCTTTCTGTAACAAAGACTCACAAACCCAGCTTGTATGACACACAGGGAGTTAGCAACTACAGTGGCTTAGCAATCAATCGCCTGTACTGGCACATCTTCCTCATTATCTTTGCTGGGTGCCACAGTTGTGATGTGTGAACCTGCTGAGGTTGGTTATTGGGGTGGGTAACAAGCCCCCACTAAAGCCGGCCACTTTCACAGGATTCACTGGTAATGCGAAGCCATGGCCTGCCCCTGCCACAATTCAGGATAAAGTGTCACAGGGAAATTGACCTGCAGAGGCTTCTTGCTACCTGCAAATCAGGCCAGCGTGGCTTCAGGCTGTTTCATTAACTACCCAATCCAGCCACCTTGTCAGAGTTACACATAAGCCACCTGTAACAATTAGTGAAGGTAATTAGGGAAATCAGGAGGCACACACAGGGGTGGTTAATGCTATGTTAATCATCTAAGCCCTTCTCCAAGTGCCTCTGAAAGATTTAAATGTTTTTATGCAACTGGCTTTTATACATGTACAATACTGCAATCTTAAGTGTTTGAATCTTTGTAAACTACTCAGACAGGTTTGTTGAGTGGCATGCAAATGTGGTAAACAAAATGAAGCAGCACCATAATCTCTTAACCTGTTCTCTACCTGCAAAGCTCTGCGTTCTTGTAGGAAGCTATCCAGTGCTTTGTAGGCAGACCTGCACAAAGATTAGCCTAGTGACTATCCCCAGGAATGGAAAAAATGCCCAATAGTAATGTGTTGGTGCACTTTCTCTTCTCCTCTATCCCCATTTTCCTCCCCCAGCAATCAGAACTTGTGGCAGAGGAGCGTCCAGAAAGGCTTGGAGCGGCCCAGCAACACAGAAGGAAGGTGGCATCTCTGAACAAGCAGATCCTCCAGAAAACGAAACAGCTGGATGAAGTATGCTTTTTTTCTTTTTAATAATGGTTTAAAAAATGTTTATAATTTGTCCACTCCAAACTTATGGGGATACATTGCTTGTAGCTTCAGAGTCAGTCAAGGAGAATCAATAGATCAGAAATCAGTGTCTGAACAAGCATTCATTAAAAGGATTTATTCTTGCCTTTATACAAACAGAGAAATAGACATATTCTCCTTAATGACCTCTGCATAAGTAACTGTGCTGTTTACCAGCTGCCAGAAAGTCAGAATTAAAGTTGTTAACTGTATAGGATAAGTATAAAATCCTGCAGGCCTTACAAGCTTATAGAATTGTTTGGTTGTATAAATCCTTCCCAAACGCTAGGAGGCTCCCCTGTGACAACTTACTACTCATTCCTGTAAAATATTATACTTGACTTTACCAGGCCATCACTAAAATGATTGCTGTACATGCCACAATCTGTGAAGTTTCAAACTTCATTGCCATTTACTCTGCACCATCTGCCTTTTCCCCCATGCTAATGTTTCCATGAAGCACAATGGAATATGATTTACTGTAGTCAGCCTGTTTTTCCAGAATGACTTTTCTGTGTGGTATTTCCTTTGCACCTTCTTTATTTGTTCATTTCTGCTAGCATTTTTCTTTTTTTAATTTGAGTGCTCAGAGTGATGGAAGGGTTGAGACGAGCAGACTTTTGGGTTATATACAATGCTTGATTTGCACTAAGGGAAAGTACTTCTGTGTGTGGAACTCAGCATTACCAAGCTTCGCTAAGTTTTGCACCTCCACCTGCTGCAGCCCCTGCTGGTAACTCCTGAACAGCTATTCCTGATGGTTGGGGAAATCCTCTGGAACCGTAGAGAATATAGCAGATAGGGCTGCAGCAGTTGGTACGTGCTGTCAAGTTGTCTCTGGCTTAAGATGGCCCTATGGATGAAGACCCTTCAAAATGCCCTATCTATGATGGCCCTGCTCAGCTCTTGGACATCAGAGCAGTGGCTTCCTTGATGCAGTCGGTCCATCTCATATTCGGTTGTCCTTTTCTTCTTCTGCCTTTGACTTTCCCTAGCGTGACTGCCACCTTCAGGGAGTCTTGCCTTCTCATGATGTCCCCCTGTATGATGGCTGCAGTAGATTAAGGAAATGAGTTAAAATGCTTTGCCTTGTGTGAGTGGTAGTCTCTTCTGCTAGTGTGAATCACTTTTGTAGTTGCTTGTATTATAACTCTCACCATCCTTGACTGTTGCCCACACTGGCTTGCCTTGTGGAAGCTGTAGTCTAGCACCTTTAGAAGGCACCGGGTTCAGGAGGCCTGCCTCAGGATATAAAACGTGAATGTGAGAAGTGTCCATGTCTTGAGAGGCACTAAAATGCAACCTTTCTACTATGACCAATCAATGTGCATTATGCAATATGTGCATTTTACACTGAATTCTTCCTCAGACTGAATGTTCAAGGAATAAAAGGGGGAAGTACCTGTTTCTTAATTTCTTTCCACTTGCTGAAATTATTTTCCTGACAATCCAGCCCTAACTGTATATCCTGAAAGATTATGTTGTTGGCCCTAACAAATGTTACATTCTACTGAAAAATGTACTGCAATGAACCAGCACAACTACTTTAGTTGTATCTATACTTTATGTATTTGTTAAGGTTTAAATGCTCTAATGCATGTTTTTTGACTAAATAGGCCTATTAGAACACTGATTATAAGAAGAACCATTAGGAATAATTCTGGTACAGTTTTCTCAATATACAAATGCCATTTATCCATTATCCAAACATTCTTTTAGTCAAGAACACTTTCTGTACTTAACTAAAGATCTGGCTAACCCAATTCATTATTACTTCATTTGGCTTTTCCTCTGTCATTTTCTTTTTGATAACAGTTGCAGGCTAAATGTGCAGACCTACAAGCAGAATGTAGTGAGGCCAAGAAAACTCTCAATGAGGTAACATTTTTGTTTTCTCCCGCAACCCTCGGGCTCGGGCTTGGGCTCAACTCAGCTCCTGATGGCAAGGCTTAACAAAGAGGGTATGGCTCAGTGGCAGAGTGCATACTTTGTATGCAGAAGGTCTCTAGCGCAACCCCCAGAGCCTCTAGCAAGGGCTGGAAAAAATCCTTCTGAAATTCTGAAACCCTGGAGGGCCATTGCCTGCCTGTGTTGACAGTATTTGGCCTAGATGGACCAAAGAGCTGGCTCAGGACACAGCTGCTCCTGGAGTTCCTAAATCTGCTTATGCCAATGATGAGGCCTCGTGCTAGGTCCTGTGAGCCACTGCAGAGTCTTTGTTGAGAAAAAAGCTACATGCACCTTTGGGAGTCATGCATAAACCTTAGAGGAATTTGCCTCCAGGTTAAGTTGATAGCATATTTTGACTACTCAGTCTTGTTTACATTGCTTTTATATTTACATTATTATTACATTATTGCTTCCAACCTTTTAGGTTAAGAACCACAGCGAGAAACTGGACAAGGAGTTGGCAGCTTTAGAAATAGTGGAATCCCAAGCAGATTCAAAGTATGTCTTCAGTTCCTCTTCACCCGGGCTTACTTTGTATAAACTGTATGGCTTGCTTTGTATAAATTGGGCTAAATTTCCAGTTTTGGGGTTTTCTACTTGAACACTGACTGTATGCCTGTGATTCCTTACTCACAGTTGCTTGTGAACTCTGTATTCGGTGGTCATCCTCCAGTTTTCTTTCGTTTTTTTTTGTTTGTTTTTTCAGAGCACCTTCTAGGAGACACTGAAAAGATCGAGCATCTTAAAAAACGGTGCTCTATCTCCTGGTTGTATTCGGGCTAGATTGTTGTAGTATAGCTCTATCTAGGACTTGTGTATTGGAAAAGATGAAAATGAAAAGCTCTTTGTGTAGAGCTTAGATCGCAAAGCTGAGACAAAACCAGGATTGAGTATCTTATGAATATCAAGTGGTAAACATGCCAATTAAACCCATTTCAGTTGCAGGTTATGGAAAATATGGACAAGTCAAGGTGTGTGTGCGTGAATATTTCTGCAAGGCACTGTATTAGTTCAGTAATCCCTATGATATGAGTCTAATATTACAGAGGGGAGACTTGGGGGCACGATGCTGTGATCCTTGGGTTGTTGTAGGAATTTGTGGATTCCAGTCTCTGAAAGCAAGGAAAGAGAGCAAGCCCTCAGGGAGAGAGATTTGACCACACATACATCTTTCCTGCATCCCGGACATTGCAGAAGGCCAAAAGGAGGCATGCTGGTGTGGCCATTCCCATGACACAGACCCTAATGAGAAGGGGAAAGAACTATGTCTGTTTAGTTCACTTCCATTGAAAGTTGAAGGAAAAACTTCAAAAACAACCATAAAAGACCAAGGGGAAGAGGGGAAACACTTCTGCCCAGCCTTAGAAAAAGGGAATTCCACCAACTTACGGCCTCTCCATCCCATAGGACTGCTCTGCCTGAGTGCAATCCTATGTGTGCCTGTTGAGCAATAAGCCTCATTGGGTTCAATGGGGCTGACTCCAGGTCAGTCTGCATAGGATGGCAGCTCCAGTTTCTTGTTGAAGGCAACTTTAAGGCTTGTTTGAACTAAGTGTGCACTTAAGTTTCTTCCCTTGAAACCAGTGGGATTTAAGTACTTTTAAGTTACATTGAGCCCTGCCCACTGGATCTTCTTCTTTAAGCTATATATATTCAAAGTAGATGATCCCATATTTGGCCCGTCTCCATCTTTTTTTTTTAAATACCCTTGATACTATACTGGATGAGATCCAATTTGTGAACAGGTGCACTGCAGGCTGTTGTTTTTTCACCCTTGTATTTTATTCAGCACAGTTGTTGCCTTACATTTTGCAGCATGGTCTAAGTAACTTCTTTAACATAATTGGAAAGAGTTTCCCCCTTCAAATCTTAAATTTTCTCATATTGCTTTCTCTAAACTCCCAAGAATAAAGAATTGCTTTTATTTAGTGTATTGCAGAAGCTGCGGGCACTGGTAGCAATGAATGAAAACCTCAAAAGCCAAGAGCAAGAATTTAGATCACATTGCAGGGTAAGTTTTAGGAAGGATCTGCATAGGATTTCTGTCAAGGATGTCAAGGTGGGCTCCTGTGCTTGTCTGGACAAAGTAGGACCCGTGGTCAGATCTGTTGCCTGGGTTTGTTTGCAATTTAGGAAGCATCAAAAGCTACCTTCCAAATGGCCAGTCAGGCCTCAAGCTGCTTCAGGTGCCTATGCACGGACTGGGCAACAGGCTTCTGACTCCCATTGGTTAACAGTAGTCATCAGGTTTTGCTTAAATTAGTCTGAAGTAAACTTGGGGGGAAAGGAAATGGACAATTGGGTGAAAGAAGTGTGAGCTCAGTTCAGTTCTGGTACTTAAAATAAATCAGAAACCATTTGCTTTATTTCTAAGTCCTTTCCTCTTGGCTCTGATTGGTGGATATTGATGTTCTAGTAAAAAATCAAAGTTAGAACTGAGAAGTCTAATGCTGAAACCCCTGCTATACAATGCATTCTGGAAACCTTGTAGATGTAAAGCAATGAACTCTTGCAAAGGCCAAAATGGGCACATTTAATCTGAAGCTAAATGTATCTATTTTATCTGCCTGTATTGGTTTATTGCCAAAATTTGGTGGCAACCGCTGTTCTTGGTTTTTTGCTGCCGCAGACAAAGTCATTAGCATGGGAGTGCAGTTTGTGGTAGCAGGGTGTCTGGAACATTAAAAGTGTCTCCCAGATCCCCCTGAATTGCTGCTCATGCATTTTTTTAAAATGTTGGTTGCATAAGTCACATGGGTCACATGCATCCCATGCCAGTGGCCCCAGGTTCAATCCCTGCCATCTCCAGATAGAGATGGAAAAATTCCTGTCAGAAACTCTGGAGAGTCGCTGCCAGTCAGTGTTGACAGTACTGGGCTAAATGGGATGATGATCTGTGTTGGCTTAAGGCAGGCTTGGATACTCACATGCCACAAATGCCAGGTGTGATGGTGCACTGGCAGTCCACACCTTGCCAACCGGATATATGAATCAGGCTGAAATTTTAATCTGTCCTTTCCGCTGGGCAGCTGGGATGCTTGAAAAAATAATTTCGTTCAGGAAGGGGCTTAGCTGAAATGTAAGAGGAAAGAACTTAAATGGGGCAAACGTGCAAGTCAAGTTTTCATTGCTAGTAGCTTAATATGTCTCAGGTGAGAAATATATACTGTTGGAAAGCAATTATTCAAATGTGTGTGTCTGCGTACACACACACACCCCTTTTTCAGTCCTTTTCATACACTGTGGTGGTGGTGGTGGTGGTGGTGGTGGTGGTGGTGGGGTAACGTTTTGTTGGAAAGGTGGCATGCGAAAACTTACATTCTTCGCCCCCTTTCTTTCCAGCCTCATTTGCATGCGAAATAGAAGGTAGGCTTCCTTTCCCTCTTGCCACAATATGAAACCACTTACAATACCACACGCTGTTTTACATAATGAACAACCTTTGCCTCTGGTGCCCTGAGCACAGAACTCCCCAATTTATTTGGTTGCCAGTGCATGCATGTCTCTGGCTCTTTGGGATGCATAATTTATGACAGGCAGACATCCCTGGCTTCAGTTTCCCTAAAAGAGCCTTGTGCTTTTTATGAAAATATACAATTATTGTGTTTCTTGATCTTCAAGGAAGAGATGGTACGCCTCCAGCAAAACATTGAACATCTGAAGGCAGAAGCAGCCGAAAATGGGGAAGAAAAGGTAAATGGAAAATATCTGGGCATTCTTATGAAGCAGTACTATGAAATCTTTATCCTTTAATTTGTTAGAATTGTAAAATCCAGCCCCCTTGGTGCACAAGTAGCATTCTTGTTTAGAACGCTGAAAGCATTTTTGTCTTTCTAATCTGCTTTGATGCAACTCCATCTCATGCCATTTTCAAATGAATGCTCTGCTTTATTTAACACAAGTGCATTTATTAATTCCTGTCTTGTTCTTACTGGGGGCAGTTGCTTGTACAAAAATTAGTGTACTGCATGCCAGCCTGCTTAAGTGCTACATCATTTCCTAGGGTGCATGTATTTTAAAAAAATGGACAGAGTTTCCCATTTAAAATATACTGGGACTGCAGTCCTGTGGTTCCTAGGAAGCTATCCTGGGGAGGAACGGAAGAGTGACATAGGAAAGAGAAAGACTAGACTTCATAATTGTACTAAGAGATCAGCAGCTGGTACTCCCCCGTTCCAGAGTTGAAGAGGACAAATGGGAGACGGGCTGTGGATGCGTAAGAGCTAACCCCTCCCTATTTCCTAGCATGCCTGTAGAATGAGGGCGAGAATAGTTCAGCCCTGGAGCTGCCTCACAGTTCTATTTCCCTTAAGGTAGAATCACTGGGGAGAAGGCATTTCAGGAATGCCAAATGTGGGAAATCAGTGCCCTTCTACCACCTTCTGTCCTTCCAGTGTGAGCCTAGCATGGTGTGGGACAGGCTGGTTCGTGTGTCTTTGGTTCTCCCTCTCTCATTTGCTCTGCAGGTCAGAGGGGTCCATCGTTTTCTAGTTTCTATAAAAACACATGGTGCGTATTTCACAATAGGCATGGCAAGCAAGTTGGCCTAAATATCTGGATTGCTGAACAGGATGCTTCCCTCACAAGTAGCACCTTAAAAGTACAGAAAGTAGGCATGCGTCTTGACTCTTCCTGAAGAAGACTGCTGATCTCAGCAATGATTTCCGACCTCATGCTTTCTCCTGGCCCACCTCTGCAAACCACCTCCCTTTTGCTTTCCCGTTTAGAGATAATCATGCTACATGGTCGGAATATGGTTTCCAACTACAGTTTGAAGAAATGCTAACCACAGCTTGCCAATGAGGATGCCACAGGAAATCATGGTTGGCGCATAACACAAAGCCACATAGGAGAGGGAGAAGTGGAAGCTCAAGCCTGCTTATTTCTGATGAGCTGTATGATATTTCCTGTTCACAAAGTAGAGCAAACCAGAACCCCCAAAAGATATCAAGAGGATATGCTTCCCCACAAGGAAGACTTAATCAGTATACTTCTTTTAACCAATGTACTTCTGGTAGAACTGTCAAACATTCCCCCTCCCTCCCCCCCCCGCTAGTAATTGCTGCTGGTTGTATCTAGTTTATCTAGGTAGTCTCTTTCCTGGTTTTATACAAATAGAAGGAAACAGACCTTAAACCAGGGGAGTAGAACCTCAGGTCCAGGGGACAAAAATGGCCTTCCATGGTACCCAAAAGGCCAGAGCCCTTCCCCAACCTTCCCCACCTCCTTCCAAGCACTCATTGTTTCATAGAGTAGTAGGGTGGGAAGGGGCCAAGAAGGTCATTGGGTCAGCCCCCTGCTGTTGCAGCTCACCAGTTTCCACCATACCACTCAGACAGCTGCCCAGTTGCTTTTTGAATGTCTCCAGTGTGAGAGAGCCCACCACCTCTGTAGGCATCTGGCTTCCACTGTTGTATTGCTCTGACAGTGAGCAAGTTTTTCCCGACATCTAGCCTGAACCTTGGTTGTTGCCAACTTGACTTGGCTATTTTGTGTACTACGCTCTGTTATTAGTGAGAAGAGATCTTGACCTTCCTTCTTGTGTCAGCCTCTGAGGTACTTATAGAGGGGTATCATGTCCCTGCCCCCTCAGTATTCTCTTCTCAAGACTGAACATGCCCATTTCTCTCAGTCTCTCTTCATAGGGTGGTGTTTCCAAAACCTGGATCATTTTTGTTGCCCTCCTCTGCCCTCCTCTTTTTCTTTTCTTTTTCTTTTTCTTTTTCTTTTTCTTTTTCTTTTTCTTTTTCTTAAATCTTGGTGCTCAGAACTGGACACAATATTACAGATGGGGTCTGACTAGTGAGGAGTAAAGGGGGACTACTACTACTTCTTGTGATTTGAAAGTAATTCTTCTATGAATGCATCCCAAAATAGCATTTGCCCTTTTGGCAGCTGCATCACGTTGTTGGCTCATATTTAGTCTGTTGTTCACAATGACTCTGACGTCTTTTTCTTTTTCCGTTCTGTTGAGTCATGTATTCCCCATCTCGTATCGATGCCTTTGGTTTCTTTTTGCTAGGTGGAGGACTTGGCACTTGTCCCTGTTGAATCTCATTCTGTTGCTTTCAGCCCAGCATTGAAGTTTATCAAGATCACCCTGGATCTTCATTCTGTCTTCGAGGGTGTTTGCTATTCTGCCCAGTTTTGTATTGTCTGCAACTCTGATTATCATTCTTTGTACTTTTCCATCTAGACATTAATAAAGATGTTGAAGAGCACCAGGCCTAGGACTGAACCTGGTGGCACCCCACTAGTGACCTCCCTCTGGTTTGAGAAGGTGCCCTTGATGAGCACTCTTTGTGTTCAATTTAGCAGCCAACTTTGAATCCACCTAAGTTTTTTTTAGCTAGTCCACTTTTTGCTAATTTGCTTATCAGGATGTTGTGGGTCACTGTGTCAAAAACTTTGCTAAAATTGAGGTAGATTATGTCCACAGTGTTCCCTCTGTCCTTTTGGGAGGTTACCCAGTCAAAAAATGAGACTAGATTAGTCTGACATTTGTTTGTTTGTTTAATCAGTGCATTTTCTTCAAGGTGCTTAGACTGATTTTTAAAATAATTTTCTCCTGAATTTTTTAGGGATTGATGTCAGACTAACTGGTCTGTAGTTCCCAGGTTTGTCTTTTTCTGGTTGGTTGGTTGGTTTTTTGGAGGGGGGAAGATGGGGACAATTTTAGTCCTTCTGCAGTGGCATTTCTCCTGTTTTCCAGGTTTTATCAAGATTAAAAGAGAGTGTTTCTGAGAGTTCCTCTGTTAGCTCTTTTATGACTCTGGGATGGAGTTAATCTAGCCCTGGAGATTTGAATGTGTTTGTTTTATCTAGATTTTCTTTGTCTGCCATTCTTGGGCTGCTGTCTCTCACTTTGAGCTTGAACATCCTCTTTGTTGTAGATTTTCTTGTGGGAAAAGACTGAGGTGATGTAGAAATTGAGGACCTGTCTTTTCCTTGCCATCTGTTGTTGCTTTGCCATCCACTTTAAGCAGGTGGACACCTTTTTCTTTCACATGTATTTTGTTTTGGATGAAGGCTTTCTTGTTGCTCCTAACATCCCTTGCTATTCTCAGTTCATTTTCTGCTTTAGCCTTCTTGACGCCATCCCTTCAATTTCTTGCTATTTGTTTATATTCTTCCTTTGTGGCCTGGCCCTTCTTCCACCTCCTATACATGTTCTTTTTTATTTCAGGTTGTCAGGTCGTCATAGGGGCTTCCTCTGTCGTCTGCTAACTTTTTTCTTGTTGGAATTGTTTGTAGTTGTGCTTGGAGATTCTCTCTCTCTCTCTCTCTCTCTCTCTCTCTCTCTCTCTCTCTCTCTCGTTCAAGATTTCCAACCCCTCTTGGACTCCTTTTCCCTTAAGAGTGAGTTGCCATGGCACCTCACTTATCATTGTTCCGAATTTGCTAAGGTTGGCTTTCATGAAGTCCAAGGTTCATGTCTGGTTGCAGTTAATCTTTATAGCAAATCCCTTCTTAAGAAATTTTGTGCAAGTTTGGGTGAAATATAGGGAAGAACTTATGTCAACTATCTCACCAATAATTTCTGTTACAGAGATTAGAGGATTTCCAGAAAATTTGAGAGCTAGCTTAAAAAAGGTATTAAAAGAAAAACAAATATTTAGAGTAAAAGATTGGATGAAGAAAATGGATAATAAGGAAAGGATAATGGCACTACTTGGAAAAGAAGAATTAATTTGCTTTAATGTTACACGATTGGAACAATGGACTAGGGAATAGCTGAAGAAAAATGGTTGTAGAGACCTTACCAGATTTGAGGACATTGTAATGAATAGGGAGACACAAGGCAGAATGTGAACAAGGGGGATTATAAGGAAATGGATTTAGGGAAGGATATGGACAAGGAAGAATGGAGAAAATATGGGATACAAGAATGTTAAAAAGTATGTCAATTAAAATTAAGGAAACTTCTATAAATTAGTATGGAAGTGGTATATGCTGCCAGTGAAATTATTTTATATGGGTAATAAATATTCTAATTAATGCTTGAGGTGAGGACAAAATATGAGTACCTATTTCCATATGTTGTGGGATTGCAAAAATATTAAGAAATTTTGGATAATAATTTTAAGGAGATTATCAAGATATTGAACTTAAACATTGAAGCAGATCCTGAAATAGAAGTGTTGTTAATATTTTGTGAAAAGAAATGGAACATCAAAGAATTAATAGTAAACTCGGTAACAGCAGCCAAATTGATAATAGCAAAGAACTGGAAGAAGAAATGAGATCTTCACTTAATTGAATTGTATAAAGAGGTTTGGAATACAGAGGTTAATGCTAAGTTGATGTGTGAGAGCAAGGTGAAAAAAGGACCGGAAAATAATGATTTTAGCAAAATACAGGGTTGGTTTATTGAATATGTATTAATAAAAGGGGAGAGTATTAAAGCTTCAGTGGATATAATGCAGTTTTGGATGGCAGGGGGTATTCCTGAGAGAGTGTAAAAATGAAGGAAAAATTACTAGCAAGCCATGGTCCTGGTGGAGGGGTGCCCTGTGGTTTTTTAAAAACATTTTTGGTGTATTTTGTGTTGTTTTCTTTTATTATATGATTTTTTTATATTTGTACTCTTAAAAATAAAATTTTATTAAAAGAAGAGAATTCAAGTATTGCATGGTCTCTTTTCCCAAAGGTTTCCATGGCTGCTATTTTGTCCAGTAGGTCTTCCCTGTTAGAATTAAATCTGGGATAGCTGTTCCTTCTGTTCCTTTCTCTGCCTTCTTGGAGAGAGTTGTTGGCAATGCATGTCAGGAATCTCTGAGGGGCCATGTTTGGCAGAAATGGTCTCCCAGCATGACATTGAAGTCCATCATGATGACTGCATCATTCTTCTTTGAAACACTAGCAAGTTGCTTTTTAAAGGTTGCATCCTTGTCCTCTTTTTTTGACTGGGTGGTCAGTAATTGACACCAATAAGTATGTTTTTCTTATTTTTTCTTCCTTTAAATTAAGCCAGAAGCTTTCAGTGGGACTACTAAATTGTTCTTCTTGTATTCCTGTGCAGATTCACGTGTCCCTTGCATTTGGTGGTTTTTCAGCTTTTGTGTAGTTTTGCTCCATTCTAAAAAGTTGAAATGCCTCTGACAGGAAGAACTTTAAGATGAAATATGCTGGTATTTTGGGCCCTAAACTTTTTGCCTTTGGTTCATTTATCAGTGGAATGCAGAAAGAGAATTCAGTCCTGTGACTGGAAAAAGTTCCCCACCCCTGCCTTAATCTTAATCTACCAGAATTGTAGAACAGCAATACCCTAGGCAAGAGAAAATAGTAGAATTCAAAAATGTGGTATTCTTGTACATTATTGAAACAACGAACTTTTAATTAAAATAGTTGATTTTGGTTAAATTTGTTTTATCAGTATATAAGATCTTGTCTTTTTTCTTTATGCCTTGAATGTCAGGAACCTGCTAAAATTATAGACCAACAGTACAAATCTGAGAGAGAGAAGTTGCAAAAAATCAGACTCCTTCTGGTGAGTTTGGGTTGGGGAATGTACTTGCTTAAATGCGTTCCTGTTCTGTACAATCTTAATTTGTGGTTTATGTATGCATGTCACACTATATTTGTAATGAATATTTCAAAGCTTAAATGGAGTAATCATATGAAATGTTACCTGTGTAGCAGAAGAGCTGTCAGGGAGAGGCAGCTGCATTGTAGCAGTTGGCCCCATTGTTAGGTTGCTTTTAAACATCAGTCTTATTTTTAAAAACCTAATCAGTTCTTGTTTTTGTTTTTTTTGTTTTACTTCCCCACCCACAGGCCCGGCGAAATAGAGAAATAGCCATTTTACAACGCAAGATTGATGAAGTGCCCAGCAGAGCTGAGTTAACACAGTACCAGAAGAGATTTATTGAACTTTACGGTCAGGGTATGTATATCAAGTGGAGGTGTATTCCTAGCAGCAAAGTGCGTTAAACCTATGGAGCATGACGCCTCCACCTTGCTAATGCAGTTGTATTGACAGCTCCTTAACATTCACCTTAGATGTGCCTGCTTGCAAGGTTTTAAACAGCGCCTATAAAAATTCCCTCGAGGTGGAAGATTTGATGTTGTGATCCTTTGGAATGGGTTTTCATACGTGTGTAGCCGGCTAAGCCACTTGGAGAAACAACTCGTATATAGAAACTGACTCTTGAAGCCAGTATAGTTATGCCATTACTAAGCTCCATTCCCAGAACATGCAGTGGATTATCAGGGCTATCCCCACCTGCCACAGGTCATGTCATTTGGCACGTGCAGGGCCGCATCCAGCCCCTGCTATTCGTCCACTTCCGTAAAAGGAGGGAGTAGCAGGCAGTACCAAAGGCTGCCTGACTGCCAGCAGGACACGCCCCTGGTGCAACCAGAAGGCAACGCTTTCTGAAGCAACCAGAAATGAACCAAAACGTTCATTTCTGGAATGGAACAGATCAGCAAAGCGAGGCAGAAAGGGAGGCCCACTGGCCTGTCTTGTTCTGCAAACTGCGTTTCAGCATGTTTCCAGTGCTGCTGTAGGAAGTGCTGGCTTCATTTGCATGGCTGGTGCGACACAAACACAGCAGAGGCACAGTAGCTGCAGTGGACGTTGCCCATTGTGTGTGTGCATGCACAAGCCCTTGGATATGGATGTGCAGTGGATGGTAAGCTGGGGAAGCCTTGTAGCCCTTCTGCCCCAGTGGATATGTCCTCCGATGGCTTAGATACGTTAGTGGCTGACCATTTTAGTGGAAACTCCAGCAGCAACACCACCAAGATGCCCGGAAAGGGTCCTCTGTTCTGTATTCGATAATCACTAGTGTGCAGGCTGACAGGAGCCCACTTCTAGAGCCACTCTTCAAATGCTTGCTACTCAGGTGGTCACACTTAATTCCTGGAGGGCCTCCTCATATGATGGGGCTTCCAAGCAAAAAAGTAAAGGGAACACAGATGACATTTGTAGAGGAAATAAAAAGGGATACTTCTTCTGATGAAAGTGGTTCTTGACTTAGTTACCCAGATGAAAGCCCATTCCAAGATGGGTTGACAAGGACAAATAACTTTTGCCCTGGTTTTCCATCTACAGGCTGTAGCAGTTTGGTCTACCTAGTCTACTTTTTCATGTACCCTTTTCTGTTCATTGAGTTCTGCACTCTAGAAGCCAGGTGTTCTATCCCTTCCTCCCTGTTTCCAAAGATGGAGGGGCAGGTGTCATCTACAGGACCAAGTATAAGAAAGCTACTGCTGGATCATTGGAACTGGGGTGGACTGGTGAGCAAGCTCATTCATCCATTGTTGGTTGGATCTCTCTGTGGATGAGAACTCTAGAAGGCAGCCAGCTTCCTATGACCATGGTATCTTCTGAGTTGCTGGTTGTCTGTATTAACTCTGGGTTAAATCAGTTATGCTAGGACACGAATGAAAATCTTTCAGCACAACACCTGGATTTCATTTCAGATAAAGGCCATAATCCAATACTGTATGAAATTGAAGGCAAAAAAAGTCCAGGCTGCATATGAAGAGCTAAGGCCAAACTTACAAAATACTAGCCTTTTAGAATGGAGGAAAAAACAGCACAAAACAGAGAAAGCCATCAAATAATTGGTGATTGTGGGGGGGGGGTGTGGTGGCCCTGAAGGGGACCCCAGGCAGGCCCCATGTGACCCCAGGCCTGAGGTTGTGCACCTCTGGGCTTCTGGAGGTCCCCTACACCACTGAACTTTCTTCAACCCTGTCCTCCCAAGTAGCCCTGAAATTTATTCTGGTGGATTTTCCAGAGAGGTGCCTGGGCAGGGTGAGGCCAGGAAGGGGGAATGAATATCCCCCTGGTTCTGTGGATAGTCTGCCTCCAGCAGATGGAGTTGCAGCACTGCACAGAACCTTCCATGTGTGCAAGAAATAAATTTCAGGAGACAGCAATGCTCATTTATCATGTCTCACTTAAAGATGTAAATTTCAAAGACTTGATATTCTGCTTATGTCCATCAGCGTCTCAAGCATTTTGGAGTGTAAAATCGGGCATTTAATTTGAAATGTATATTTAAACAGTGAACATCACCATGCTATTTAATTTTGCAATAACCCCAGGTATTTTTTTTCTATTTAAAAAGAAATCTTCTGTTCTTGCTATAGCTCCATTGATGTTTCCTTTGTTGGCTAGGTTTCCCTTGGTTGATTCCCAGTGGCACCATGAGACATAATGAGTGGAAGAGGAGGATGTAGGAGCTGATCGGGGTTGTTCTGAAGTTCTCTGTAGTTTTTGTACATCTTAAAAGCCCCATAGATGGGTTTAGAATTTTCATAGTGTACAACAAAACTTAAGAGCTTCCTTGCCTATACAGGGAGACTGCTTGCCTTGGATGAACTATTCCTTGCTTTTAATCTCTTTGCTATGAGCAAGACTGGAGTATTATGAACTATGAAAGGGAGGAAAGGCTCAGTCTCTTTCTTAACCATAGCTTGAAATTTACAGTTGCAGGTTTTTGCCATACAGTCAGGAGGACCAGAGCAGCCCTTGGGTTGAACATTAACTAAGATTTTTTTCCCATGCCCAGTAATGCTGGTGCTCACACTTGGAATTTGTCTATGTTTTTCCATAGTGCTTCTGATTATGAAAGTTACAGTTTGAATGATAGGCATGTTGCAGTTGTTATATAACCCCAATTTTCAGTGGAAGACTTTGAGGTCTGGATAACTATTGGCATGCATTTTTAAAAATTTTTTTATTTATTTATTATTTAGAACTTTATTTTTTTGTTTTATTTATTTATTAGATATTTATTTAATCCTTGTAATTATTACTCAAATTTGTCTTTGTGAAAAATTAGCAATCTTTTCCTTGGTACTGAACATTTTTTTCCGTCTCTGTTGCTATACTTTCAGTCTGTGTTTTTTTGTTAGCATAGCAGAGTAATTTGTCACTTCGTTGTTTTTCTCCATAAAATCTACTTTGTGCTATGTGTGCGTGCGTGTGTGTATGCTGATGCTTTATCGGTAGCTACAGCAAAATAATATATGGGTTTTACTGCTATTCAGTACTGTTAATGGCTATAAAGAGTGTTCTGTGTCAGAAAGTGCATTACCTCTCTTTAGGACGGAACCATCATTGTATCACTGCCCCAGCCATGCTTAATGTACTGAATTGATGGTTTAGGAGAATTCTACCTTTTGCCTGCCTGATCTATGCTAAACGAGCATTGCAAATCATTTAGAATAACCCTTTTTGCTTTACAAGCTGAAGTCCTGTCACTTCCAATAAATTTATGTGAGCTACAATTCACAGAATGTTGGTTTTATGTTAAGATATATTGCCTGGCTTCTGTAGGCTGGCTGAGTAGCTGGGAGTGTGCTCTTTCCCTCTCTACATTTTTATAACATGTTGGAAACTTAAACGAACTCTGGCAAAACTGGCATTTTCTAGAGTTTGGCTGGGATTCCAGGGGGGCCGTGCGTGCTCTGGCAGTGCTTTCTCATGGTCAGAAGAGACTTGGCCAGTTTTCCTTTCCACACAATGCCAGCTCAAAGGATCCCCCACGTGTTTGGAGTGATTACACAGGAGGAATTGGTGGCTGGGGAAGGACAATGCAGGGGAGGGTTGATAAACTACAGTGCACGCATGGCAGGCTTGTGCCCTTCCTAATTAAGCTTGCACTTTTCCCCTCCATGTCCAGATCCTGTCACTGGTGTGGCTCCTGTTTGTCGCAGAAACTTGTCCAGTGCTACTGCTGGTGCAGGAGAGAGCCTGGTGGCATTGGCTTCCATGCAGGACCCTCTTTTGCAGGTCCTCAGGAAAGCTCTGAGCCCCCTCTTGTTTTCATTGGCCCTCCCATAATCTATGGAATTGGGTTTTAGTGATATAATTGGTCATTTAAAGTTTTAAATAATATTTTACTATATATATTCTCATTACATATTTGTAAACTTGTGTGTGTTTTTAATCCCATATGCCACTTTGAGTGAGTTTTACCCTCACAGTATCTTAAAGATTATTTTAACTAGCTAAAAAAGAAATGTCAGGAGTTCCTATTTGAACTCTCCAGTAGTTTTGATCCTCAGATGGCCCCAAACTATAATAATTCTCATAGTGGGAGATTCTAATGTCTCAGTTGATGGACTACTTGTTACTGTTGGGTTTCCTTAATAGCATTTTATAAGGTTTTATTTTAAATCATATAGAGCAGGCTCACTAACCTGGTGCATTCCAGATATTTTGGGCTGCTAGTGCCAGCATTCCTGATCATTGGCCATGCTTATTGGGGCTGATGGGAGTTGAAATTCAAAACATCAAGAGGATGCCAGGATGGGGAGCCTGATATAATATGTGAAAAAGATAGAATGAAATGCAAAAAAATAAAAAAGGAAAATGAAAATTTGTTACAGGACAGCTTAGGTTTGGGCATTGCAGAAGCCAAGGGAAACAAACACAAGGAACATTTATGGAACACAGTGACTGTAAGGGGAAACCCTGAAGCTGTAATCCTTAACACAAGATCAAGTCACACTGAAGTCAGTAAACCTGTACAGGGTTGTGTTTTACTGTGGTTGACTTGGTTGGAGCCCCAAGAAAGTTGGCTTTCATTTAAGTCCAGAAAGAGCTGTTCAACTTAACAGTGTATGTTTGGGGTGAAGGATTTTAGGTCCACTTGGCTAAAGTCTTTTAATTGTTTGCAGTATCAGCAACTCACAAAGAAACCAAGCAGTTCTTTACCCTCTATAACACACTGGATGATAAGAAGGTATATTTGGAGAAAGAGGTAAGCTGCTGATATATTATTTTTAATAATTTTAATATTTGTACTTGTGCTACATGTTAAGCTATGGTTATAAATAAATCTGGTTATAAATAAATATACCAAACTCACATGAGGTTATTTTCTGTATTAGTGGAGCTCTGGAGAATATCTTTGAGTTTGTTTAGTTATTTACTGAATTTGTTTGGAAGCCGCCTGTTAGCATCACACTTTCTGCCTTTGTTTCCCTTCTGTGTTTTGACGTTTTTCTTACGATATTTACAAAACAAGATTTCTTGTGTTAAAGACTCCCTTACACTTTAGTGTGGCTACAGAATTGCTTGGCAGAGGTAGGATGTCTTACCTTGTTCACATTACCTGTGAGTTTTGAAAAAACTGAATGTTATTTAGTAGTCCAAGTCCTTTCTTTGGTTCTTTAAACAGGCAAATTGGCAGATGTATCCAGCCTTGAAGTGAGACCAAAGGTCTAAAAAAAGCCCAGGGTCAGGGAATAAACCTCAAGTTCTTCATGCTGGCCTGATGCAGAGGCAGGCAATCTTTCGAGGCAATGGCTACATCTGGAAATTTGAGTAACTCTCAGGCCTGCTTGGGTGGGCAATGATGGACAAACCTGCTCAGAGGCATTCATGGGAAAGTTTGATAGCCAGAACTGGAGGTTCCCATGTCATTCAGAAGCAGTCCCAGCTGCAAGAAAGAAAATCTAAAACTACGTGTCTACGTATTTTGGCTGACACCAAGGAAGTTTTCCTTGGAAGGTTTCCAGGGAAGCCCTGCTATCTACAGGCAGCATTTTGCCAACCCCCGTCTAGTGAGAAACTCAGCCAAGCTTCCTGTTGCTCAGGTTGCCTTGTGTAAACTTTTTTTTTGCACACCTAACAAACTCATGGTGCTGCATGATCTAATTTCTTCTTGGACTTGCTTCATTAGTTAATCGTAAATACTGCTACATTCTGGGAGAAAAGCAAGTGAATTGAAGATTGTGTGAGAAGGTTGAGAAAGGAGGTACAGGTTGGCTCCTGAGCCAAGTTCTGCTGGAAGGAGAAGGTTTGCCCCGTTTACCTCTGCTGCCACCCTTTGGGGGCTGGGATATCCTAAAGAACAATGTAAGAAGTGATACAGAGAACACTGCTAGTGGGTAAGGGGAGGACACATGTAGAAGTGCTGCCTTCTTATGCAGGAAACCCTTTGAAGCCACTCATGGGGCAAGGACACCAAGGTGGTAGATAGCCAAACCCGACAGGCCGTTCTGCTGCGGGGCTCCTTGTCTAATCCCAGCAGGGTTGGAGTGCTTCAAGGCTTCAGCTAAAACAGTGTAGATCTGGATCTACCTTTACTCCACCTCTCCCAGTTTTGGGTGCTCTGACAGGCGGCAATTCTTCAAGATCTTGGGTAGAGTTAAGGAAGGGGATGTATGAGAATGTATGCTTGTAAACTGCGGGCATGTACAGTTCACAGCCTTGACTGCAAGTAGGAGTGCAGCTTCTCTGAACATGCTTGCAAATTCCCAAGCTTGAATTTGCAATTTTAAATGAATGCATTTTCAGGCTTTACTTTATGGGGGATGTATTCATTTAAGTGCACTCCCTCCCCCCCAAAAAAGTGTGTTTTCCTGTTTGAAATGCACACTTTTGAACAATGACAACAACAACAAAGAGCATAGGCCAAAGCAGAACTTCAAAGGTAGCGTGCAGAGCAACCAGGCAATTACAAAAATTTCCTGTTTGCTCTTCCACAGGATTGCCCTGTTGAATTCAGCAATGTGTCTCTTCATTTCTGCATTTTGTCAAGTGGGTGCGCTTTGAGACTTGCCCTGCCTTGGATTGTTCTGCTGCACAGATAACCGCAATCATTTCCAGCAGCTGTTGCAGTGCAAGTGCAAGAAGAGGGCTGGCCTAATCTTAAGCTCTGCACAGCCTGGCACAGGAGAATGATCTGAACACCTATTGATATTTAAAATAGCCAAGTGGTGCTTTGACACACAAGCAGGATAGATCTGCAAAAGTGTTCGGGTTCTTAAATGTACTCTGCATTATGCTTATTACGTGAGGATCAGTGAGAGAAATTGTAACTGCCACGTGGGCACACTTTATCTTCCAGTAACAAGATCAGTTATTTCACGAAGGATTGAACAAGTTCAAGAGGGAGAAGGAGTTCGGAGTCAGGGTGGTAGCATCCTGAAGCGGCCGCTGGAGGACTGGTGCCCACCCTTCATTTTCTCAGGATGGGGTGCACAGCCATGACAATGCAACATAAAATGTTGGTGCTACACAGTCCCGCTTTCTAGGTATTTTTAATCAGGGTGGCAATTTGCTGCTACTTTCAGATCTTGGCCTTTGAAGAAACACAGAATATTATGGCCTCAATATGTTTTTTTAAATCAAATTGAGATCAGTTAACAAAATATTTTTCTCTGGCCTGTGTAAAACCAACTTCTCAGCTGCTTAATGGCCTTACCATCCAAATTTACCATAAGTATGTCTTGTAAGTCTGCACTGGGTGGGTGAATGGATAAATATTACTACGTGAGTTACATTCCCATTCCTTTTTAACTTTGTAAGCCCATTTTCTGGATTGGTTTCAAGCTGTTTGAGCAAATTAAAGAGACTGTTCAGTCGTTAGGTTTCTCCTGATGGGTCTGCCAAGGGTATTTATATAGGGAAAAGTTAATAGGAGGCAATGTATGTTTTATAAATGTACCCAGTACTTCACAAATAGTGCCAACATGTCCTTACTTACTTACTTACTTACTTACTTACTTACTTACTTATTTATAGCATTTCTATGCCACCCCCATTGCAACAAAGCCTCGGGGCGGCTCACAACCAAAACAAAATATATAACTGATAACAACAGATGCCCCCCCCCCATTTTTTCTTTACAGCAATAACGTTTTCTTGTCAAGACATACTTTGTTTGTGGCACTCCAAATGCATGCATGCGCATTGTTGCATTTCTTTGTTGCATTAGGGTAGCACACTGCTGGTCCAAGCATACCTGCCTACTTTTGATAACTTGGGGTATGTTCAGGTGTACTGTCATAGCCACCAAGAAAAGCTCTCATGTAAAAGTGCCTTCATACAGCAGGGCCCCCATATCTGCGAGGGATAGGTTCCAAGCCCCCCAGCAGATGCCTGGAACCACGGACAGTAGCAAACTGCATTCATGGGGGTAAGGGACACAGGAGCCCCACCAAAGTGGAAAAACTGACTATCTCTAAGGAAAAACTGCAACTTTCTAGTCTTCACGCCCACTAAAAGATAAACATATGAGGCTAGCTAGTACCGAGATAAAGAGAACGGCATCCCCGGAGTGCATAGTTCCCTAGAGATGTCCACATGTGGAGGACTGATGATCAACCTTGGTTAAGTGCAGTGGTGGTAACTAAGGCAGATATGGGGGTCCTGCTGTTCTTTCAAAAGTCTACATGTTGTTTTGCCCATAGTTAAGTAAAACTTAAAGGAATCTAGCACTGCAAAATAAGCCTTGTGAATGTTTATGAATAGATCATATTGCTTGACTTTGCATTTAACTTTTCACCAAGGAAACTTGGCATAAACATGCATTCTTTTTTGTCTTTTCCAGGTTAGCTTGCTTAACTCAATTCATGACAATTTCCAGCAGTAAGTAGTCCACTGTTCTCTTGAATGGGCTCATAAGAACGATGCTTATTGGCAGAGCTTGGCTATCTCACCTCCTTATGGTGACCAGCTCTCATTTCAGTAACCATGACGTGCCTTTAAAATATGTCATTGCTGGCCATGGATACTTCATAGGATGCCTTTTAAGGGTTTTTTATACACAGGGACAAGTTAGTTAGTTAGTTAGAAAATTTCTATGCTGCCCCATTCGCTGAAGCCTTGGGGCGGCTCACAAAACATCAATTAAAATATAATACACTAAAAATATAAAACGAATTAACAATATAGCTGCATTTAGCTGTTATATTGTTCATGTTGTACGTGTTTCAGTTCCCTTTCCTCCAGAGCTTTATGAAGACATTGTGTTATTTGCTGTTTTCAGGGAAAAGTGTAGAATAGTTGTGTTTTTGCCACATCCTTTTGATATTTATGTACTTCAGAAAAAAAATCAGTGTTTCATTGAGATACATGTTCTTCTCTTTTTCTAGGAACAGCTCTTTATAGCTCATAGGGTATTGCTTCGGGGGCGGGGGGGTTCCTAGCTTTTGGGCAGCTTTTCAGAAGGTATACTTACCTGGGAGCAAGATCCATTAACGAGCATAGGATGTATGAGATGTGTAGTAAACTGCTAGTTAATTCCAAGAAATTCTGTAAGATATAAAGGAGGGAAACCTGAAGCCTACCTTGCATCCTGAAAGTTTGCTTATTACCAGCCAAGAACTTATAAAGTTAATGGAGTGATTCTTTGAGTAATATATGAGCCAAATATGGTAGTTTTTCTTACTATGCCCACTTAATCCAGGGAAGGGCTCCATCAGGAATGACTGACAAATCTCTGAACTATTTGCATCAGATCAGCAAGGGTGTCCAAGTCTCAATGGTTCAACAATAACAACCACAAAAAGGCTTTCCCCCTTCCTTAATTAGGCTTCTTTAATAAAAAGCAAAGCTTTGGGGGGTGGGATGGAAATGGGGGTAGATTTGTGTATGAATTGATTTTTGTGTGAACTCAGGTGTTAATGCCCAAAACAAATGCCCAAGTTGAGCATGTGATCAGAAACACCTTGTTTTGCAATTCTGTGCCTGGTTGCCTAAGCCACTATTTTGCATCCAGCTCTGTTTGGTGACCTTGAAGACAAAGCTTATGGTATATCCCATAAGCTTAAAGTTTTTTTCTCCCTTGATTTTAACTGTTGCATATTGCAATAGGAAAAGTATCTGGGAAAATACATTTTTCCAACTCTAATCTCAACCAGTCACTTTCTGATTTCTATTTTCCTATCACTTGCTAAAAAAGTTATTTACTGAAAGTCATCCATGCAAAATGAAAACACCAAGTGTAGACACTCATTACTTCCCTTAACTAACTTTTGCCATTGGTATCCATTCTCCTTTCAGAGCCATGGCATCTTCTAGTGCTCGAGACCAATTTCTACGGCAGATGGAGCAGATCGTAGAAGGAATTAAACAGAGTCGAATGAAGGTCAGAACACTTCATTTTCTCAGACACTTGGAATGTTCTGAGACTCCAGTAGAAACTTTTAACATCTCTGCAGTCAGGTGCAAATGACTGAGCATCTGGTAGATGCTTTTATTCCTTGTGTTGCCACATTGTCTTCTTTCTGCTCTGCATATGAACATACCATATTGTGGCATTTCTGCTAAAACCAGATGGGTAGAGAAACACCTGTATGCCAAGTGTGGTGGAAGTGGCTTGCTTTCACGTTCCCTCCCCTAAAAACAAATTCCTTGAAATGTAGAAAATGTATGTCCTTCTGCAACATGTCCTTCACTTGTTAAAATGCATTTTAATTCTGGCAGAGATGAGAATTAAACACAATGAGGTAATTTTTCTCTGCCAGAATGTCCTTCCATTATTCTTTCTTGTCTTTACCTAGTCTTTTCAGCTTCATTCACAGAAAACTTGTGCCCTGGTTCACACAAACAGAACAGCCTATTATGTGCTGTGGCACTTGCTGGGTGGGGTTTGCACTTCCATGCCCAGCCGTGGTTTGCGATGTAATACAAACCTGGAGACAATGGGCTTCGCAAGGACGGTTGCATAATACAGCAAGGCACAGTCAGGTGTTGGACATTCAAAATCACCAGCTGGCCAGCATTCCCACAGCCCACTGGGGCTTAAATAAACCATGGTGAGCTGTCTGATCATGTGAACCAACCTATTGTCTTCCTTCCATGAAATTGCCATACTCAGCAGTGGAAAGCAGATGCATTTAAGACATACTGTGATATTCTTTACCTATTTCCAGATAATAAATAGAGGTAGAATGAGGAATGATCTCCCCCTTTGCCAAAGACTCTAAGCGGAGGCCAAGTTTCATAATCCTTTTTACTTTCTGGATTTTGGGCAGGAAGAGTAAGTAAATTTGCTACCAGAATGACTTGACTTGTGGCAGCATCACTTTTTAATCCATTGCTGTTTGTGTGTTCTCTGCTAAGGCACGCTCCAAATTTGCTTCCCGTCTGAGGAAGCTTGGACAAGGGGCTCTGCAAGACTTTTTTAGGTGACAAAACGCTGGACTTAGCTTGTGTTTGCTTGTTAATCACGTGGATGAAGTCGTTGTGCATGACATGGTCTCTTAACTCTTTTCTCCTTGCTCTCTCAACAGATGGAGAAGAAAAAGCAAGAAAACAAAATGAGAAGGGACCAGTTAAACGACGAATATCTAGAACTACTAGAAAAACATAGGCTTTACTTCAAAACAGTCAAAGAGTTCAAAGAGGTAAAAGGAGGGAGGTGGTGGTGGTGGTGGTGGTGGTGGTAGTGTTTCTATACACAGCGAGAATCTGCCTCAAGTGTTGTCCTGTACATCAGGGCAGATGGAAGGTCGTTGTGGGTGCTTGAGACTTAAAGCTCCCGGAATTCCTTACTTTTGTTCATGCTGAGAGCAGCTTCTGAGGATTAAAGTCCAAAACATCTTGTGATATACCTTCTGCCCATCCCTGCTCTACAACAACAATGGTAGCTGGATACCATATCCCTGAATTGGGCTGATTGTGAGCAGGATTTAGTGATGCTGCAGTGTGCGTGTGTGTGGTGGTGCACTCATGCTTCAGCACTGTAAGATTCCAGAACGAAGTGTTACTAGTTGAAGGCTAAAAGCAATGAAAAATAGTGTATTACACGTCAGATGCCTTTTGCTTTCCAACATGATTCATGGGAAACTGTTGCATCCTTTGCTTCAATACTTTCCTCTTTGACCGTTCAATAGAGTTCACTTACATTCTCTGGAATTGGTTAAAAATGGAACTTATGACTGAAAAGCCATGCAGAGGACTGCATTGTTTGATTGTACAATTTAAATCTATGTTTTCTTTTGTAATGTTTAAAGCTTCCATCTGTTTCTTTTATCAACAGGAATGCCGCAAGAATGAAATGCTGCTGGCCAAGTTAAAGGCCAGGAGTTCTTGAAGAAATTGAGACGCTTGGTTCTTTTGTATGACTGAGTTCATTTTCCACAACCTTTTTTCAAGTTGATCCATCCAATGACTAGGATTTATTAATTTTAAAAATTCAATGCAGTGTCATTGCGGTTGGGAAATACTACTACCTTAGTTGGGATCTAACTTGATTTCTTGTGTGTGTGAGTGTATGTAGTGAAGCCACTAAGATTGGCATTCTTATTTTACTTTCCTGTGCTCTTGTTAACAAGTGAGAAAGAATACACATGCTTTAGAAAACATGTATTATGTTTCAAACAGAAATACAATAAATAATCACTGAACTAAAATCCCAGACTTGTTTGTAAACATACCATGAGGAAAAGGCATTTTAAATCTTTCTTCCACCATAATTTATATAAAGAAACAAAGCATTTTAAGTCAAGTTTCTTTTTATGTACACAATATTCATTACAGAAACATTTTGGACAATAAAAATCAAAACCACTTGATCAAGAGTGAGGGATACAAAAATGGAGTTTTGCTACCTCTATGATGAGCTGCCACTTAAGGGCACCTGCAACTCTCCACAGAAACTTCCATGCTGTTGTTTTGGAATTGGATGGCTCCTTCAGGATCTAAACTATGAGTATCTCTGTGTGTTTCAAATGAAGATTAGGAAGGGATTTGAAGTTTATTTTGTCCAAGCAGCCAAAACAAATGGATTTAGCAAATAGAAATACCTCTACAAAATCTACTGTTTCACTGGTTTCAAATATGAGGTCTCACACAATGAGAATCTGACTAAGTGCAAATGGCAATAGATGCCTCGCTCCACATTAGTTACATCGAACACATTGTCTGCTTTGCGACCAGAAAGAATGGACTCTAAATTGCCGTGTGATCAAACAGAAGGTACTTCCAATTATGCACCTGGGGAATGGGATATCCTATAGCAGGAACCCAAAGGCAGGCTTATGGAGGTGTCTACAGGCCATTCCCTTGCCCCACCCTCTTCCTCCTAATCCTCATTTAGTGGGATCTTGGCCTTTGTACAGCCTTTCCCATTCTAATAGCTGGAAATGCCTCACTAATGCTTAGATACTGGCAGTGTGAGCTTTAGGACCCAATCTCACTGTCTAAATGGCCATATGGCAAGTCAGAGTTCCAGCTCCTACCTTGGATAAGAGCTCTGAGGTCGAACCAGGGACTCTGAATTCTGAGCACCCTCACTTCTTAGAGCTCGTGCAGAGTTTTCCACACAGGCTGAAGCTTTGAGTTTGCAAGACCAACCTTGAAGCTGGCACTGATGGGCGAGAGAGGGGAGGCACTGCAGCCAATGTTTTCTGGGGAATTCCATTGTGTTACCTAATGTCACTGGTGTTGCATCATCATACCACCCAATAGCTGACACTCTCTGGTCTTATGTACAACAATCACCAAAAAACGATACAGTTCACAAGAGGTCCTGTGCACTCAATTCCACTAGTGTGCATGTTGCAGTGGGTCCATGCGCTCCAGCTCAGCACAAGGAGGCTGCCTATGTTGAGGTCACCACAGTGCCAGCGTATTGCATGCGTCTGTGGGTACATCTCTCCATTGGCAGAACGCCGCCTCTTGTAGCTCTAACACCACATTCCATTTCTTGAAAACTTTCAGCAGGGCATTCTAACAGTGAGTTGTGAGGGGAGCAAAGGGATGCAGGACTAAAATGCCAGCGTATTGCAGCCTAAAGCTCTTCATTCCAGTCACAAAGCCTTCAGATAGGCCTTTCCCCTTCTGAGAACGGGAACAGAACTGCACAAAGGCTGGGAACCACCAAACAATTGGTGGCTGAAGAAAATGGAGCAGATGTGGGGAAGCTGCCATGGGCATCTAAGCAACCCCAGAGGACCAAGCCAGCACCCCAAGAGGGCTGGATCTGGCTTCTGAGCTTGAAGTTCTGCACCAGAACTCTTTCAAATACAGGAAACCTATCGTTCAATGGTCAGGTTAGAGAACTTTCATATTACTAGCTTCTGAGATTAGGACTCCAAAACACAAATGTCCTACTTTCCCTTCCACAGTTTATGATCCCTTTGTATTACATCTGGTTGTGGTGGAGATTCACCATCTATTTAGTCATTACTTCAGTAAATTGACAAAACCTGAATGTTTATTACTTTTGCTTATTGCTACACCATTAATCCTTGGAGAACCCAAATCTGCCGTTTGCTCACAGAAAAAGATCACCTCACTTACCTTAGTAAAAGCAAAGCAAAACAAGTGTGCTTGTTCTAAGACTGCATGTACTTTCCGCGGCCTGGTAGCCACTTAATGTGCAAAATGCAAATGAGTGCTCTTTTAGAAGAGGAATGTAGTGCCAATAAGTTTTCTGAAAAAGAGTAGCCTATAATTGACGGTCTCAAGTTACTGCTCATTTAATGCAATATGCTTTCCTATCCTTGAATAGGCAGACTAAAAGAAAGGTAAAATGATCATTCCAGAATAAGCCAACATTTAATCTCCAGGGAAGTGAGACCTTGCTTATAAGAATGTTGAGTTGCATTAACTGGCCGAGAGATACACACATGGTGACTCTGTGTATGCATATCCAGTTAAGAAAAGTTAAGTAAGCCTGAAACAACTTAGATTTCAGGGTCTTTTATGCTTACAGGGAATTAAATTCATCTTTCTTGGGTCATTCTGCATTACTGATCTTCCCTTGGTTTTGTTGCAACCTTAAACTAAAAGAGGTTCTGCCACATGAATCCAATAATTCTAAGATCCTAACAGTCACTGAGTTTTTTACTCAGAGTCATTATGGGAGCAGCCATCTGGATACTCATGAGACTGAAGCAGTTAAGTTATACAACGCAGCAGGAACTCTGTGATTTTCCACTCATGAGATTAAAAGCTGAAGTTGTGACTGTTCACCTAGCAAGAAACATGGTATTTTTGTCTGAAAATGATTTAATGGAACGAAGCCAGAAAACTGTGAGTTTGGGATTTACATAACACCTCCATAGCCAAAAGTGGGGGAGGACTTTGCAGTTATTAAATTCCAACCCATCCACACATACAAACATTCTAGGCTTCTGTTTCTGTATTGCAATGAGCTGTATTAACTTCATTGATTGATACCTCAAGCACTTCTGTTATTGCTTTAATTTCCATGTGTGCATCTTGCTCTGTTTCACATATCAAAGAAACCTTGCGTAAGTTATATCAGTAGCGCAAAATAAACATAGCAGTTGTCTTTTCTGCAGCCTTTTATCTCTGTTTCACAAAAAGGTTCTTGAATGCATTGTTGTAATTTTTGTTAAATGCTGTATAAATGAGAGGATTGAAGAAAGAATTGGAGTAGCCAAGCCAGAGGAAGATACTTTTCCAGATAGGTGCAATGGTGCAGAAACAGAGAGGGCTTATTAATTCTGTGACAAAGAAGGGAATCCAACAAAGTACAAACACACCAATTAAAATGCCAACCATCATAGCAGCTTTTTTTTCTTTCTGTTCCTTCCATGTTTCTCCATCTGTCTGAAAAGTGACAGTCGCATGACGAGCTGTAAACACCATCTGTGGCTGAGAAACTTCTTTCACCTTGACATAAATGGAAAGAGGAATTCTTATCAAGACAGGTTTGTTTTGAAAGAAATAATAATCATCTTTGGCTAAGAATGGCAACACAACATTTGTGCATAACTCCAAACTTGAGAGCTTGAAAACTATGAATGAACTAGACCTCCGAAGAGTGGAGAGAAAGCTATTTAAATAAGGAATAAGTGGGCTTCTATGTTGAATTTTGCATCCCAGAAACAGCCAGTACCTCCTATCCTACTACTCCTACTGGGAAATAATGTGGAGCAGCATCATGAACCAATTCCAGAAGATGAAACTGCAAGGCCCCATGGATGCTCATGTCTAAATGGATACTGGTAATGCTCCAAGTCCATGGGGTCACAATGGGTCAGACACAACTTCGCAGCTAACAACAACCATAATGCTCCAAGTCTGGAGTGCTATGGGTAACATACTGAACTGTACCCTAAATGACTTGATTACTACTCTGATTTGAGTTGGTATAGGAAGAAGTCAGTATAATTAGTTTAGTACTATCTTCTAACAAATACGATGTGCAGATTTGTAAAATCCATTCTGTTTTGCAGATCATCAGATGTCTGTCTTTCCATCATCCATTGATGGAACTGGATTTTTAAAATCTACATGCTAATTTACGTTAGCACTAGCGCACATTTATGCAAATACTCTAATCTACATTAGTTAATGTGGATTAGCTCTAATGTGCAGTAACTTAGGCAGGTTAATGCATTTGTGCAAGTCTACATTGATGCAAATCTTGTACCAAAGTGAACAAAACCATTCTACTAGCCTATGTAATATACATGATACACAAAAAAGCCACTCAGTTGTAGAATCCACAGGCTGAATTTATTCATTTTATTTATATTCTGCCTTTTTTTCCTGAGAGAGAGAGAGAGAGAGAGAGAGAGAGAGAGAGAGAGAGAGAGAGAGAGAGAGAGAGAGAGAGAGAGAGAGAGAGAGAGAGACTTGCACAATCCTCTTCCTCCTCTGCTTTTAATCCTCACAGCTTCCCTGTGAGAAAGCTTTGGCAAAGAGTCCATGGCAGGCTCAGTCATCCAGTGGGCTTCATGGCTGAGTGAAGGCTAGAACCTGGCTCTCCCAAGACACAGCCCAACATCTAGCCACTATGCCACACTGGTCCCTGGCCATTTCGAGCATTCTGACCTCACCTGAATCCAGTGAAGATTTCTCCAACATCCCTGCAACATCCCTGTTATGAGAACAAACTCTTGGACGTATCTTAGTTTCAGTGTATGAAACTTTACTGGGTGAACAGTGAAGACTTCTTCTCTGCCGTCCTTTTTATTCCAGCAGTGTGGTCTTTTTTTATTCCTAAAGACCACAACTAAGAGGGTCTTTAGGTTGCATTCATTTTATAGTTCTGCATGTTATTGGTGATCACCCCGAGTGCCCTTTTTACTGATAGCAGGCATGGTACAAATCTCTCTGCATAAAGTACCTTTATATATGGAACTGTTTTGATTGGAATAGTATCTTTCTGCTGTCCATCCTCAACTTGTTTCAGTAACCAGCCTTTGAAGAATAAAACAAAGAGCTGTTCACACTCCCACTGAAGTGAGACCATAATGGGCATTCAATGTTGCTCTGCCTATCTCAAGGGTGCATTTGTAGGAGACCAGCTCTGTTCTCCATTTGTATGCAACCTTCGTGCAACCTTCTTGATGGCTAAAGGACCCCTCTAGCATGCTAAGAGGAGAGCAGCCCCAGCTCCCCTCTGGGTGGCAGCTAAAGGCAACTCTCATTCATCAGAATGGATGTTCCACACCCTCTTCTCCTTTTCCTTTGTATGTGCCCTTTAATGATCGTGCACCTACTGGCAGGGACTCTCCTACTTAACTGCAGGAGTCTTTTGGCTAAAGGGCATATAAAAAGCTTAGAACAAACGAACGCATCTTGAATATTCTGTACATTTGTATTCCCCACAGCACAGGTACTGTCTTGTGTATTTCTTTTATATTGTTATTTCTTTTATATTGTTATTTTATATTGTGACTTTGTAATTTTTATTATGTTGTAAGCCGCCCCGAGGCTTCGGCGAATGGGGCGGCATATGAATGTTTAAATAAATAAATAAATAAATAAATTTGCCTTGACTGTGGTGTCTCGTTTTGACTGTGGCCTCCAAGAACTGTTTTAGTAGGCACATTTAACACCAGCACTGCCCACAGTTATTGGTAATGTCCACCAATCTATCAGGTGCTTAGATTCTTTAGTTCCAACGTGAATTTGACAGAAGAGGGACAGCCACCATGGCATGGAGGTTCGCATGTTGCAGTGTGACTGGGGAGCTCCAGGTTCTAGTCCCCCCTTGGACATGAAGTTCAGTTGGGTGACTTTGTGCCAGACACTGACTCTCTGTCTAATCTTCCTCACAGGGTTGTTGGGAGGATAAAATGGGAAGGGAGAGAAAGTTGCAAACCATCTTGGTTCCTTGCAAAAGGGAAGATGGAGGGATATACATGTAAGTGCAGTGTTAAAAAAAATACATGAAGAATTTGACACTGGCACTCAACCACAACTGTTGCTCAGGGTAGGTACAGCCAAATGTTCTTCCTAAGTTGGTCAGTGCTTCAAACCTTTTGACATGCAGAGGTGGGGGGGAGAGAAGGAAACTACCTGACTATATTTCCCCTTCTGGAAACAAGGGATAGGACCTTTCTGGGCCACTGTAGCAACATTTTGGTTTGCTCTACCATGTAAGGTCAGGGAAGGACAGCAAAGTCCTGGTATATGTACATAAAAAGATACAAATGTGGTAGAGTCTGTGGACACTCTGGACTATTGCTGTGGGATCTCCTGTCAGAAGTTTGGAAGTGGGAGTCTTCCCAGAGCTGTGCTCCGAAAGCCTGGAGCAGCACACTCATTGCCCTGGCATAGACCTATGAGCATGGGACCAGCACACCACAGATATTTCTGTGTAGACCTGTCTTGGGGGTTCATGAATGTAAGGACTTTACTACAGTCCTGCTCCAGTCAAATACAGGACCCCAGTCAAATACAGTCAAAATGAACTTGGAAACAGACTCTCAGGCTAGCTGAACTAGCTGATTTAAAGGGTGGGGAAATGGGACATGAGACATGAAGCAGCTTAGGGGATAGAAACCAAGCTAGTCTGAAAATGACACTTTGTAAGTTCACTCAAGTGTTAGAAAATCACATCAATGTTTTCTACATAACAATTTTGTACTATTTTCTACTTTGAATTCCTAATAAATAATAAAATCATTATTCTATTTGGACTACACAGCATATTCAGCTTGCATGAAGCTGAATCAGTATTTCAAATTACTAGGCGAATAAAATTTTGCTGGGCAATGGAGTGCCTGCAATTTTCACATCTCTATTTAAGCCTGTGTTCTTGGTACAAGACTCATCAGGATATCCTTTGAATTTTGTGAAGAGTATGCCCACAAAGTACGTTTTCTCCATGATCAGCTGTCTAAAACACTTCCTACATATTCAGATTTTCTCAGGTTTGATCTTATTACTGCTGCAGACAATGATCAAACTTCTGTAAACTAAATGTGACAATTATAGGATTTTTTTTAAAAAAAGCATTATTACAATTTCTGAAATGATGGGGAAATTTGCTTTAAGAAATATAGAGATTTTCCTCCTGCAGGCTTAGCTGTTGGCTATAAAAGCAAGACATCAGACCTCTACCTTCTGTGTATTCACTTCTATATCTCACTTCCACATGCATTCTTTTTTACTCTTCTTAAAAGATCTAGCTACAATGCAATCATATACATGTCTACTCAGAAGTAAGTCCCATCGTGTTCAGTGTGGTTTACTCCCAGAGAAATGGTATAGGATTCTTTAGCAAAGTATTTGGTATATATTCATGACTAGAGAGGTAACTTTCAGCAAACTGAGATGCTGAACTAGAACAGAGGTAATACACTCCTAAAAGCTTTAAAAGGTCATCTTTTTGAAGACTGTTGCTGTATGCAAAGCAGTGGTGAAACGCACAGGTTCAGAATTATATCCTATCATTAAATGTCTGTTATTCTAAAATATAAAAGGCCCATTCCTGAAGCAATGGGAAGTACTTCTTCCAAACTATCTGTGTGCTTAGTTCCACCAGTAAAACTGGGCCAGATTCTTCCCAAGACCCTGGTATGACCCAGTTTTGCTTGCTCACATCAGTTATCTGGCAGAGCAGGGAGTAGGTCCCCATGTCCTTATCTGTGTAATGCAGAAAGCCTGAGTTTGGCTAAAGCAGCCTAACAAACAAAAATCATAGGTTGATGCTTGAGAAATAGGTTCAGAAGAATTTAAACCCATAAGCAGGAAACAGAGGAGGTTGTGGTTTGATGTATAAGGAAACAAATGGATTTGGCACACAAAGGAGACACAAACATTTATGTGGGTAATTTCAACCTGGAATCCATCAAAGTTGTTAATAGCAAGATAATCCAAAGAAGCTGTGCTGAAAGCAGTAGAGATCATGCACGAATTGGAACAGCAAGCAATGAGGAATGTGTCATGTCAAGGAGAATGTTATCTCTGCTTTCACCAGCACTGGCTTTATTGTCCGATATGAAATGTCTGGCACAAATTACTGGGTGAATGTGCCTTTACATGCAGAGAACTGTAGGATGCTGTTTGGTCTAGACACTATTCTGTCTTATTCCTAACCCCTATTCCCAACCTAGTCCCTTCCACATATGCTACACTGCCTACAGCATTGCTGAGAGTTGTCGTACAACACATCTGGAGGACACCACGTTGGGAAAGGCTGCACTAAAGGAACTCCCTGATCTAGCAGAGCTCTTCTTACCTCCTTCAAAAGCCCTCTTCTCCTTTAGGTAACATGCAGTGTTAATTCCTGTAACCTTCTCTGCTTTGGTCCTACCTGCAAGCTGCATGCATAGAGACCAGCTCCATCTAAGAGAATGATGAAGACTAGATGAATAAAGCAGTTGCTGAATCTGAGAGATACAGGGGTTGACCTTTCTGAACCCACACACAAAGGAACGCAATGGGACAGTGAGGCGGAGCAGTTAAGAGTGTGGGGCTGGGACTCGGGAAGTCCGAGTTCTAGTCCCTACTCAAGCCACGGAGCTCACTGGGTGACTTTGGGCCAGTCACAGACTCTCAGCCCAACCTACTTCACAGGACTGCTGCTGTGAAGATAAGCTTAAGAGGAGGAGGAGAGTTATGCAAGCCACCTTGAGTACCTTGGAAGGAAAAAAGACAGGATATAAATATAATAAATAAACCCATGGTTTAAATGGTTGTTAATATGTCACGAAATTAGTGCAGGAGAAAAGAAGAGATATGTGTGAAAAAATATTTATGCATTCTGTTATTTAGTATTTTAAGGACACAATTATTAAATCCGTATGTTTTGACAGAAATTTACAACTCCCAGCATTCCTCAGCTTGTAATACTGTCTAGATGCACATAAGATTGTGCCTAAACTGTATATATTCACTCAAGAGAGGCTAGCTTTCAATGTGAGTTATAACATAAAGGACAACAGCAGTGCGATCTGGTTCATTCAAGATGTTTTTAATCAGGCTACCCTGACCTAATGCCTTAGGAGTTTTGGATTACAACTTCCAGCATTCTGACCATTGGCCATGCTGACTGGGGCTGATGGGACATATACTCCAAAAATATTCAGGGCAATGTTGGGAAAGACAGTTTTAAATTATCTCAAAGTCACTACAATCCAATGCATTAAAGTACATTTTGAACCAGGCCTATGAGAGAGTCTGCATAGCTGTCATTAAAACTGAAACCAAAAAGATAACAATGCAGACATTAGGATAATGTTTTGGGGAATTCATTCCATAAGTGGGGTGGTGCCACCAGTGAGAAGGCCCTGTCATGGAGTACCAGTCCAGTTTCCATTGGCGGGAGCACTGACAGGAGTCTCTGAAAGCTGCCAAAGAGACCAAGCAGGTAACATGCAGAAGACATTCCTGTAAATACTCTGGTTTGGGCTGTTTCATCAGCCCCAGATTGGGTGGGGAAGCAATTTTCACATTTACTCAATTAATGCAACTTACTTCTGAGTAGACAAGTACACGGGAGCTGCATTTTAATATACACTTATGTGGGGAAGTCCAACTGAACATGATAGAATTTACTTCTGACTAAACCTACATAAGGTCTAATTATAGTTGCATGAAATAATTTTCATTTTTTAAATGCTGTTGTGTCAGCAGACAAAAGAAAACACAAAACTTTGGAGGGGGGCTCATCTTAAAACAGATGTAAGCACTAATGAATATTTTGTATGTAGGATGTCTTCTTTAGATAATGAGTATAACTTAAAGTTGGATTTTGTTGGTAAAGCACAGAAGAAGGCAGCATACCTGGTATATTATTTGCAGTTTGGGAGTGCTCCTTGACCTGGAGTCCCAGGTGGCAGTGGTGGCGAGGAGCACTTTCCTTCAGCTTTGGCTGATCCACCAACTGTGGCCTTTCCTGGATGGGCATTGACTTGCAATGGTGACCCACTCTCTGGTAACTTCCTGGCTGGACTATTGTAACGTGTTCTACATGGGACTGCCCTTGAAGATGGTCCAGATACTTCAATTGGTTCAGAACAGAGCTGCCAGGATGTTAATGGGGACCAGTCGGTTTTCACATATAATACTGGTCCTCCATCAGTTACACTGGCTGCCAATTCAAGTCCAGGCCCAATTTAAGGTGTGGTGATGACCTATAAAGTCCTAAACAGCTTGGGTCCGGGATACCTGAAGGCACGCCTTCGCCCTCCCGCCCCCTGAGGTCTGAGGTGGAGGTCCTGCTTCGGGAGCCCCCTTGAAGTAGAGCACCTGGAAGAGAGCCTTCTCTGTGATGGTACCCCAACTGTGGAATACACTTCCCAGGGAGGGTTGCCTGGTGCCGACATTATATTCTTTTTGGCATCAGGCAAAAACTTTTTATTTTCCTGTTATTTTAATGTTTGATTGATTTTAACTGGGGTTTTAGTATTTCAATTGTTGGATGCTGTGGTGATTGTTTTATTCTACTCATTTTTGTAAGCCGTTCCAAGACGCCAGCAGAGGATGGGCTAGAAAAGCTTTTAATAAATAAATATATTGTATGCTCATTCACATATGCATAATGTTATGTCCGGGACAGCTCCATCATAGCAGCCAGCTAATGTCCAACCGGCCTATCTTCCATCCCTGATGTGGGGGCCGGGCTTGGCCTGGCCTTTGCAATTCTTATCACAGAACTACCCAATCCCCTGCCACATCACAGCGAGATGCTCCCAAGCACTTCGTCCTTAAGCATCTATCCTTATACAGTATTTCTAATCAAAGTCAGAGTCCATTTCATCTGTCCTTAAGCGTGCTTAAGTTCAACAGACCTGGAATATCTCAAGATGTAGTATGATTTTTTTCATGATGTTCCAGAACATCACTATGTAATTTTACTTGGCCCCACATACTTTGGATCAAAGGGACTCCAAGGGCATAAAGTGAAGCTTGATGGATTAAGCAATACCTCTACAATAAAGTACCTGTTCACTTTTCCACACCTCCCTCTTAATTCTAGCTCTTTTGCCTCTTTCCCTTTATAATTCACACTTGTAAACCATCAGCAATCCCCCCACCCACCCCCAGATTCATTGGGGAAGTTGTGGCTACCTGCTTCCTTCACATGCTTTATTGTTTTTATAAGGTGCTACATTCAGGGGCTATGATCTGACACTGAAAACAAGGTCAATGCTTGCCTTGGCTCAAGTTAAAACCCAAGAAATCTCTCCCTTGAGAAATGCTCAACAACAGGCAGCTGGGCCTTTATTTTGGAATTACGTACTGGCTAAAATTAAGGTCAGTGTTAAATCCCATTCATTTCGGTGGGTCTACGGCTAAGCAGTGCTAACGTTAGGTACAGCCGCCAGCTCTGCTAAACTTCTCGGCCGGTACTCGGCTTGCCCCTCTCGGCTGCGCCTAACTCCTGGGGGCGAGCGACACCGAGGCCAGTGCAGCCACCCCGCCCATCATCCCCGCGGCTGCCCGTTTACCTGGCCAGTTTCCGGGAGGGGCGCGACGGCGTTGCTCCTGCCGCGCCCCCCGATGCGGAACTTGGCTGCCCGGTAGATCTTCCAGTAGACAAACAGCACCACGCCGAGGGGCAGGTAGAAGGCGCCGCAGGTGGAGAAGACGGTGTAAGAGGGCTCCTGGCTGACCTGGCAGCGCTGCTGCTCGGCGCCGTACGCGCTCTCGCCCCAGCCCAGGAGCGGCGCCAGCGCGATGAGCGCCGACAGCGCCCAGGCCACGCCGATCATGACGCCGGAGGCGCGCCAGCGGGCGCGCAGCGTGTACTGCAGGTGCCGCGTGACGGACCAGTAGCGGTCCAGCGCGATGGCGGTGACGCTCCAGATGCTGGCCGTGCAGCACAGCACATCGCAGGAGACCCACACGTGGCACAGCTCGCGGCCCAGCCGCCAGCGCCGCCCGGGCGACAGCTCCTTGGCCAGGCTGAGCGGCATGACCAGCGCCGCCACCAGCACGTCGGCCGCGGCCGCGGAGGCCACCAGGTTGTGCGGCACGCGGTGGAACGTCTTCACGCGCGCGATGGTCAGCAGCACCAGCAGGTTCCACACGAACGTGGCCACCGTCAGCAGCGCCAGCAGGCTCAGCGCCAGCAGGCTCAGGAGGGAGAAGGGCTCGTCCTCGCCGCCGCCGCCCCCTCCTCCTGCGGGGCCGCCGCAGCCCCCCGACGCCGACGACGGCAAGGAGCGGTTGCCCTCCGCTGCCGAGGCGTTCAGCGACATGGCCAGCGGGCGGGAAGAGGCGCTCTCACCGCTGCGCGCATGAAGCCCCCAGGCAGCTGGGGGGGGGGGGGGGGCAGAGCAAGGCGGAGCCCCCTCGAAACGGCCTTCTGTCCTGCAGCCCAAAGCACGCCACCCACCGCCGCCGCCCCCGTTGCAGGAACTGCTTTTGAAAGTCCAGTCCGCGGGCAGCTCGCCCGGTGCCTCCCGCGGCCGAGCACAGCGCCAGCGACGGCCGCCTGGAAAAAGTCGCCCCGCTCCCGTCACGTGCTGCTGCTGCTGCTGCGAGCGGGACGGCTGTGCTTGCGCTGCCGCCGGGCGAGAGGGCGAAGAGGGTCCTGGCGAGCTGTCGACGATGTCGGTTTTCTTCTGTCGCGTCTGGGAATGCGGCCAGGAAACCGACACTCTGCCAGACAAGCCAGGAAATCACAGCAGCTGCTTCTAAACTTTCCACCTAATTACTTCACAACACGTGCGCCCACTTCTGTTACTATAATGGCGACATCTCCACTAAAATCAGGGCTTTCTCTCTCACAGGTGGAGGAAAAAGTTGTGTCCCCGGTCCACTCTTACTGAGGCGTGAACAGTCTGATAGAAGTAATCATCCATGGTTAGGGGCTTGGTTTCTTTCTGGGGGCGGGGAGGGGTTTCTATAATGCACATACGAAACAAAATTGGTACTACCGCCGTTTTTGGAGAGGGAATGCCTCCCTCAACCCCACCCCTCCAGAAATCAAGGTTTGTTTTGTTTTATTACACCCCTATGACTGCCAACATATTCTTTTAACATCTCATTTTAAGTGGTAACAACCGTATACTTCAGCTTTACAGGCTAGAATTAGGAAAGGAATCAAAAATAAAACTGCCCAGTTCTTATTCCTCTTACTCAGCTCTTTGGTGTGACCAGTCTTAGAATATTGAGCAAAGTTCTGGTCAACACACATGAAGCAGAGCATTTCTGAGTTAGAAAAACTGCGAAGAAAGGGCAGTTAAAATGATGAAGGGGCTGGAACAACTCCCCTGTGAAGAATGATTAGAACTGGGATTCTTCAAGCTTAGGAAAATAGTGGGAAAGGGGAAACATGATAGAGGTGGTCAAAAGTATGCATGATGTAGAGAAAGCAGAGAGGACGACATTTTTCTCTTTCTCCCATAACACTCAGACCAGGAGTAATTCCATGAAGCTGATTGGTGGGAGATTCAGGACAGAAAAAACAACATGCTCCACACAGTGCAACTTAAGCAATGGAATTTGGAATTTGCAGCCAGGAGGAGTGATGGCCAGGAGTTTGATTGGCTTTAAGAAGGGGGTTGGGCAAATTCGTGGAGGAGGTTGTCTTTAATGGCTTCTAGCTTGCTGGTGCCTGCTGGCTGTGTGCTATACCAGTTGCTGAGGAGCTTGGACGGGGACGTCTTGTTTAAGGGGTCCTGCTTAAGGGGTCCTGTTTGCCATGGTGTGAATGGAGTGCTGGACTGGACGGACCATTGGCCTGGTCCAGCATGTCTTTCTCATGCCGATACCCCTACGGGGGCAGGGGAGAGGACCATCCTTCTCTGGTCTGTATCCACTCATACCCTAACAAGTTATCATGTCAGTTCACTGGATTTCAAAGTAAGGATGTCCAATTCTTTCTTCAGTAAAGTACAGATGATGATGAAGATGATGAGTGTATATTTATTTATATCCTACTTCTACAAGAGCAGCGTGTATCCAAAAAAAAGTTGGTGTCTTGCATTGCTCACTTTATGGGATGATAAGACATGTTGAACAGATGGGGAAATATATTAGTAGTAACTTTAGAAGTTATGGCACAAACTCCCAAAAAAGTTTTTAAGCAACTTCTGCAAATTTGACCAGTTTGTACTAATACATAATTCACACAATCCACCTTAATTGCCAGAACAGTTTATCAACATGTTTACTTTTATGTATCACTTTTGCAACAAGCCTAAGTTTACATTGCAAGAAAAATACCATTTGAAAAACTATTCACCATAATACTCAATACATGGCCGTAGGAAACAGTTTTCTCACCCACATGGCTGGTGAAAAGGATATGCCATGAATGCCTTCCAAATGAACACAGTGTCACCATACTGGAATATGCTATTTATTTATTTATTTGTATGCATTGCTTCACACACAATAGGTTGGGTCTGGATTTAGGTAAGTGCAACTGGGATGATGGAAGCAAATTTACCCACTCCACCTCCTCCTCCAGGAGGTATTACTGAATGAAGTAAGCTATAAGGGGGCACTGAGAAAGATCCCTGACAATCAGGCAGACTTCTTCAATGAGCGGAGTCCTTCCATCCATGGAAAGCTGATCCTTAGTCCAGCCCTTTGTCTCTGAAATTCTTACTGAAAGCAGTGCAACTTGAGTTAGTCATTACTAACTTATGTTTTATTTCAATGGGTCTCTGCTAACTATGAGTAAATATAGGTGCAATTCATTACAGCAAGATTTCACAAACAGGCTTGTATCCAGGGCTGTCAGTGTAATAAATCACAAACTGACCTATTGCACAAGCAGAAGGCCAACTTGTATAACATTGGATGCAGTCCTTGGTGTTTTAGATGAATTACTTTCCTTTCCTACCCTGTTAAATAGGGAGTTTTGTTCTTTTTGTTTGGTTTTGCATCTGATACAACTAAGGTGTCTTAGGAAGTCTCCAGATAGTAGAAGTGCTGAGAGACATTTCAAAGACAGAAAGAATGGAAACCCCCAATTTTCTCTCACTTTCTTTTCCAATCTTGTTTCTTTCCTGGATTGTTTAGACAAACGTTTATGAAATGACTTCCTGTGCTTTTTGTTCTGTTGTTAGACTCTGAAGTAAGAAGCTGTCATAGAATTTTCCAGCCATACAATATAGCTAGGAAAAATCAGTATGTCAAGTGTTAGGGGTAGAATAGAAATGGTTTTTGGACAAGGGGTGACATTTATGTTTGGAGTTTTCCCATAAGCTGTACATTTACATTGCATATCATTGTTTGTTGCTTTCTAACATCAGAAAGAAAAACAAAAGCAGTGTGGGGGACCATCACACTCTACATTTTTTTGTTCCAGTCCAAGATTCCAGTCAGAGCCAGCCATCCACTCCTCAAGAATACAGACATGTACATTGTAAGGGGCCCAAGGAGGCCAACTCACTTTTGGCCTTTTGGCTTTCCACCCAACTGGAGCCAATTCCATTACACAGCTTTATTCAGCTCTCCCTTGCAGACACCCATTTTATTTTTTTAGTGAGTTATATTTTGGCGTATCTTGGGATTTGGCTAAGCATGCTGATACCTCTCTGCAGTTTCTGAGCGGCCCTGCTTTGGCAGCCAATCACTGTGCTTGCCGTGAGGGCAGCATCTGTTTCAGTGGGGCTAGCTTGTAAGCGGGATGTATCGGCAGCATTACTTGAGAACGCTGTGAAAGCAAATTAGGCAAGGGGCAAGGGAAGGCTCTACCGGAAGGTTTATGGAAGGATGTACTGGAAGGGCAGTACTGGCATAGCTGGATTTCATGGCATGCATGAGTGGCACAGAAAGGTTGTATCTGTAGGAGAATCACTTCCTGCGGTTGGGCTTTTATTTGGAGAGGGATCTCCCCTTACATTCTGTTGCTGCTACTTTTTTCTCAATGACAACTTCATTTTGGGAAAGTCAATTTTATTGTCCTGTAGCATGTTACTATGGTAACCCCTTACCGTAACTCAAAAGCAAAGCTGTAATCTTGAGAAAAAGATAGAATTAGATGATGAAATAAGTCTCCATGTATTTTTTTAAAATAAATTTTAAGTAATGGAAAAGCAATTGTTGTACTAAATAGAAATGAAGGCAAATATCAAGTGATGGGCATTATTCTCTCCACAATGTGATTGTTAAGTAAGAAAAGGGAGAGGAGTTACAGTTCTTAGGATGTTTGCAATTACTGTTATGCAAAATGCTGCTTTTATTAGGTGCTGTGGATTGCAGACTGACTGTTCAAATTGACTTTTTCTCCATGATGGCTACAGTCATAATCTGCGGAATGCCCTTGCTTCAATTTCCTGTCTATCCCAAGAAGCCTGGTGTCTTGACAGCTGATAGAATCAACTTTTTATTATCTTTTATTATTTCTTTTGTTGCAACGCATGAAGTGTGGGATCCAGCCATGAATGCAAAATAGCATAAGTATGCTTTCTATAGACCCCATACCTCAAGACAAAGGGGAGTGGGGAAAGATATGAAAAATGGGAATCTCCTTGCAAAACTCTTCTGTCAGTTTGGCACATGAAAATACACATATGCAGGAAGGACATGGGCAAAATAGAAACTGGAAATAAGTACATATGCTGTATTGGAAAAGCTGACATCAAAGCCACCAGCTGTTCCCACACTTACTGCGATGCTGAAATGTGTGCCTAAAAGTCATGTTTTTGTTGAAAAATTAGATTATGGCATTATTTGCCACCCACTCTGCAAGTTTATGTGATTGTTTTTCTTTCTTTCCTTATTGTCATGGTCCAGATACCATCTTGCTTGCTTTTCTTTTCTTTCTTTCTTTCTTTCTTTCTTTCTTTCTTTCTTTCTTTCTTTCTTTCTTAAAACATTTATATGCCACCCCATTCGCCGAAGCCTCGAGGCATCTCACAACATAAGAAATAACAGTAATAACAATATAAAATATAAAATAACAATATAAAATAAATAACAATATATAAGAAGTCGCCCTGAAGAAGTCGCTTTTTGTTGGAATTAATGGAAGATAGAAGCTGAAGCAACTGGGATACTTTTCAAATTATGCTATGATAAAATGATGTAAATTGTCAGCACCAATACCTCAAACCCTGTATTTTCCGCTGACATTTCACCTCTGCTTTTATAAACCATCTTCTCTACTATGAAATCTGTTAGTCTGACCCCCATTAACAATTACAGATCCTACCATATGAATTTGCTCGTTACTTCTTAATTTTAATTCCAAACATGGGAGTTTCTATAGACTCACAGTCATATTCTCCATGAGCTACTTCTTAATCTTCCCTTACAGCTACCTAAACAAGTGGCAATTGATTGTATGCATTAATTATGAGTAAAATATTTTTATTCCAAAAAGAAAAAAGATAGAAAAATGACATGAAGTTTGTTGTTTAAAGTATTTCTGTGATGTCCTTCCGGAGAACATCCAAAGCAATTGGAAACAAACATAGTGTTGGATCCACATTTAGTCATCCATAGAAACAAACGGGACTTAGTCTTTGCTAACATGCCCTACTGATTTCAGAAAGTGTATTCTAAGGATAACTAAATTTAGAGCCAATCCCCTCACTGCATCAATACCATAAACTTCATTAAAGCTCCTTAGATGTCTTTTTCTCTTGTAAAAGTCATTGCCCGATGCTAAAACCAGAGTTGCGTAGTTGTATACTGCCCAGCAAGCCTCAGCTACCGGGCAGTATAGACTAAATAAGAAAATGAACTCAACAAACAATATTGTCACCACCGCAAAGAAGGCTTCTCTCTGGTCACCAGCCAACTTACTTCAGAAGACGCGGGCATGCCTGAGGACAGACCTCGGTGCAAGTTTATGCTGGCTGTTAGGAGCAAGTCCCATTGCAGTTACTGGCACTTCTGAATAAATGTGGTTACGACTAGACTGGGCTTCACCCGCGCTTAACGGCTGCCAGAAAACAGCTGCAAAGAACTGCGGAGATAACGTTCCGGCGTTTGCGGAGGAAGGGAGAGCGCAGCTCTTCTAAGGCTCTTCGGGAAGAGGGCCCGTCGCGCGGGCGGCCTCGGCAGCGCCCGCGGCACCATTCGCGCTCCAGCCGAACGGAGCAGCGCCGAGAAGCCCCTCCAAGCCCTTGCGAGGTGCAGCCAGGCTCCGCGTGCGCAGGCAGGCAGGCAGCGCGGCGCAAAGCGCTCTGGTGGCCGCCTGGGAGCGCCAGGCGGCGAGCGCACGCCCTACTCAGGCTCAGGCCGCGCACGGGCTCCCGCGGCGGCGGCGGCCAGCCTTGACGGCGGCGCGGAGAGATGCGCCCGCCCCGCAGGCAGGCAGGCAGGCAAGCAGGCTTCTAGCCACGGGTTCCTCTGCAGGCCCCAACTTCTCAGGGAAGTAATGTTCAAAAGAAGTTTGCAACGTCTTTACAAGGCCAGTAAAACAGATGTACCGCTCCGATGTTTAACACAGCCCCCCCCCCCCCCGCCCCAAACTTTTACTGCGACTGCAGGGCTGCCCGGACGAGCACTGCCTGGCGAGGAAGGCTCGGCACGAGGAAGGGCGTGTGCGCGGGGACGCAAGCCTCGCAGGGGCTGGAGCGCTCCCTGGGCACTGGCGGCTGCCGGTGAGCCCCCTGCGGGACTCGCCCCGCTCCCGCAGCCTCCTCGAGGCTTTGCGGAGGCGTGGCGGAGGAGAAGCGCCAGGGCCCGAGCGAGGGGCGGGACGCGCGGGCTGCTGGTCCGCGGCCCCGATAAAAGGACTGCCCGGGCCTCCCCGGCACCGCAGTTTAGAAGTCGCAGAGATGGTGCTGACCGAGGACGACAAGACCCACGTGAAGACCCTCTGGGGCCATGTGCATAACCATGCCGAAGAAATCGCGGCCGATGCCCTGACCAGGTAAGCCAGCTCCCCCGGCCCCGTCCGCCCTGTGCTGGGGCGGAGGAAAAGGCGCCCCTGACCACGGCTGGGCTTTCCTCTCCACACAGGATGTTCTTGGCGCACCCCACCTCCAAGACCTACTTCGCGCACTTCGACTTTTCCCCCAACTCGGCCAACATCAAGGCTCACGGCAAGAAGGTGGCCAACGCGCTCAACCAGGCCGTCAACCACCTGGATGACATAGGAGGCACCCTCTCCAAGCTCAGCGACCTGCATGCCCAGCAGCTGCGCGTGGACCCCGTCAACTTCGGCGTGAGTCGCTTCCCCAGCAGCAGGGTGCAAAGGCTGGGCTGGGGGACTGCAGCACTGCTGCTGCTGGGGGACTGCCCTGCCTTTGCCTTCCCCTTCGAGCCACTCCAGCCTAAGGCTTCCTCCCCGAGCATAGGTTGGAGGCTCGCCCTGCCCTGTCTGCCTGCTTACCTGTGTGTGTACCTTATGCTCTGCTCTCCTCCTTTCTCCACAGTTCCTGAGGCACTGCCTTGAGGTGAGCATCGCTGCCAACCTGCATGACCATCTCAAGGCCAGTCTGATTGTCTCCCTGGACAAGTTCCTGGAAGAAGTGTGCAAGGTCCTTGTCTCCAAGTACCGCTAAATAAGAAGATACCAGCCAGGCTGTGTGGGAGAGGTGCTCCCTGGACTCCTTTGCCCATGCACCCCGTCTCTGTCCCACCCTATCTGCAATAAAGCTGTATTGGCTTTAAAAGTACTGTTGTTTTGGCATCTTCTTGGGCTGCTGGCGGGGTGGGAGGAGCGTGGGTAGGCTGCTCACAGTCCCTGGGTCTTGGAGACTGTCAGGCTCTTTGGAGCAGCTCATGGTTCTTTCCTGCGTTGGAACAGAAATATTCCAACAGCAAGTGCTGATGACCCAAACTAGTTAGAGTGCTTAAAAGAAAGGGATTGTGAGGCACTCCAAAAGGATCTCTCCAAGTTGGAAGAACTGGCATCAACATGGAAAAATGCAGTTCTGTGAAAATGTAAAGTAATGCTAGTGGGGGCAACAAAGGCCAGCTTCAGGTATACACAAATTGAAACTGAGTGAGTGGTTGAGAGAGCTGGTGCATAGAATGCTGGTTGCTGCACCTGAAAAAGGACATTGTACAGTTGGGAAAGGGGTTGAAGTAACTCCTGTGAGGAACGGTTGCAACAGCTGACGTTGGGGAAGAGGCAAATGAGAGGAGACATGATAAACATGCATGGTTTGGAGGAGGCAGTGAGGGAAATATTACTGGAAGTCAACCATGTCAAACCAAAAAGAAATTGGTGGGGGGTTCACAAAGAAAAAAAACCAAACTTCTTCCCACAGTGTATCACTGCAGGGTGGAATTCCTTTCCATTAGATGCACTGACAGCCTCCGTTTTAGACAGCTTTAAAATGTGGCAGGACAATTTCATGGAAGGCAATCAGTGGCCTCTAGTCTTGCTGGTTACACACTGCCTTCCTCCATGCTAGCAGAGGCACTGTGCCGATACACACTGGGAACTTCGGCAGGAGGGGGCTGCTGCATTCATGTCTTGCTTGTGGGTGCCTGCAGGGAGCTGGTTTGCCCCTGAGAGCCCGACTGGATGGATCCTGTGTCTGATGCAGCATGGCTTTTCTGTTACCATGTGGCTGGCTGGTCCAATGGAGATGCACCGGGTATGAGATGCTTCTCCCAATCAAACACCCAGCCTCAAGGGTCATTTTGGCTGTGCACACCCTATGTGGGTCCTGGTAATGGAAGCAGGGAGGAGCCCCTCTGCTCAGTTTAGATAACTCCTAAGGGGTCGGACTTTTGCGATCTGGTTAGCACAGCTGCAGAGGGTGGTGGGTGGGCCTCCTCCTCTATCTGGCTGCAGCAGGCAGAAGATAAACCACCCAGAAAGCCACCAGCTGGGCTGCTGTTTGGAAATGTCTTTGCCAGCGATAGGGTGGGTAGTGAGAAAGCCTTGTATGATGGGCCTCGGGAATTGAGGATATGGGGAACTGAAAAGGACTGTGTCTAGCATAGCATGCACAGGGAGCTTGGGAAGGCTTCCTAGGAGCTCTGGGTCATGCCTATGAAAAGAGCACAAGGTGCCCATGTGCTCCTGCAGACATCCACGGCACAGGTGAAAGGGAATGCATTTTTACAGGTGACCTAGCAGACCCTAGCAGGGAGCCCAGGCAACCTCAGCACTGCCTGAGATTTCAATTTGGTGTTACTCCAGTTGCATACACCCTAAATACACATCTGGCAGCTAGAAAAGAGGCTGTGCATGATGAGGCATACCCTTAGTTAATAAGGTGGCCCCATGTCATTTGCAACCAGGTGCAGGCAGCATAGCTTGCCCTGCAAGAGTGAGGAGATGTGTGTCACAGGAAACACTTTCCCCGAGTCTTCCACATACAAGGATGTGAAAGGATATCCAGTGCAGAAGGATATCCAGTGCAGAAAAACAGTGTAGTATGTGACTGATTACAGATTTGGAATAACAAGCCAGATATCATCGATATTTACCTTCTATATTGGGGTGGTCCTGCATGCACCCCCCAAGGCTTTGTTCTGCCAGCCCTCTTGCTTCCTGGAGCCCCCCTCCCCCCCCTCCCCAAAATCCGGACCCCAGCAATGGCATGGGCATGATTGCCATGAGTATTCCCAGGAGTCAGGTGCTTCTGCGCCTGCCAGCATGGGGCATGCTGAGGAGAGCTTGCTGGCTCAAGTACAAGTGGCTCAGCATGCCAATTCCAAGGAAGGAAGGGCGGCTGGGGAGGGGGTGGCACATGGGCAGGTTCCTGGACGGAAGAAACAAGAAAGGGGGTGGGCCTTGGGTTGGGCTGTGGCTGGAGAAGGAGCTGCCTTTGATCTCTGCAAAGATCACAGGCTCTTTTTCATTAAATTAGTCTAAAATCTTAAATTAAGCAGCTGACCCTGATCCCTGCAGCAGTTACCAGGCTGCAGAGGTCCACAAAGCTTTCAGTCTGCAACTATTATTGGCGTAAGATATTGGTGCTCACTTCACTTTTCTGATAGTGTACCTCCAGTTTTGTCAGCTAGAAGGGCTATATTTAATTTGTTTCCCAGTGAAAAGCCAACTCTGAGACCTCATCTCAGTCTTCTCCCTTGTTTAATAGTTAATTAGCTAGGCTGAGTATATTAAATTAAATAAATGTATTGCACACACTTTAATTTACAATATGGAAATGTAATTCACTGTGTGGAATGTGGATTCCATGTTGAAGTCCTCATGTGGCCGACAAGGTATGGAAAGTTGGACCACCCTGTATTAGAGGATATTTCAGATATTTATGCAAGTACATAGGGATAAGATCACTCAAGGAAAGGAGGGAAGATGGGCTTCTGTAATGAAGCACCACAGGGCCATCTCTAGAAAGAGGGACAGCATGAGTTTTCAAAACCAAATTTATAACTTTTCATTTATTATATATTCCACCTTTTTCCTTTAAAGGAACTCAAGGTGGCTTACATAATTCCCCTCCTCCTCCTCCTCAATTTTATCCTCACAATGACAGTCCTGTGAGGTAGGTTGGACTGAGAATCTGCGACGGGGCCAGTTACCCAGTGAGCTCCATGGCTGAGTGTGGACTAGAATCCAGAATCCTGAGTCCCAGCCCTGCACTCTTAACCACCACACCAAAGGTAAGTGGAGTCAAGAAGAGCCATGTTACAGAATATAGTGACAATCACACAACCTCCAATAATCAGTAGATTGTGCCAAAAACTCACTTGTTCAGTTTAAGTACACTTAAAAAGAAGGGGTGGGGGTGGGGGAGATGCAGAGATAACAAGTGACCTTTATAATAAAATCTTCCAATGTGCTGCCTTTGCTCATTTGGAGAAACTGAGCTGTTAATCTATAGCTCATGAGAAGTCTAGCAGGTTCTAACCCCCCCCCCCCCCGTCCCCAATTGCAAAAAGGCAGACAAGAGGCCAGTTGCGAAACTTGGGTTGTGTTGTTAGTACATCTTCCCTCTATACCACTTTATCTTGAATGATTTTTGATAATAATTGGTATTTTATATCTGCACAAAACAGCAGAGCACTCTAACAATCTGGGGAGATGTTCCTGCAACGTATGTACCTTATTCATCATTATTATTGGGAGCTGCAGCAAGGCAACTGTGTGTTCTTTTATGGGTCTCTAGCAGGATTGTTTTTAAAATCTCCCCACATGATCATTTTGATCACCTCTCTTTAACTGGCTTACAAAGTCCAATTTCCTCGTCAAGGTTTTCTGAGTGGGAGGCAATTCCTCAAGAAACTCTGTATTAGTAGCCAAACCATCAGTCATCTTTATGAGACAAGCCTTGAGTGTGTGATGGCTGAGGTCTATTAAATACCCATAAGATTGATAACAGAAAAAGTGCACAGGAAACCTTATGCTTCCAGTTCATTTTTATAGCCTTTTACAGTGTCCTGTAATGCTACTGGTATGAGAGCCAATGCTCAGCAGGAACTAAGCCATCCTCCCAAGCTTCCAGCATACATCAGATGGGGTCAGAATGCTGGTTTGGGTCACACTCACTCAGTAAATCTTTTTCATTGCCTTTGAGCAGCTCAACCTACTCCTTGCCTCCCCTCAAATGCCATACCAGAAGCCTTTCCAGGATCCTCTCCTTTTCAAAACCGACTTGCCATCCAAAATGAGAAACAGTGCTGCTCAAAATACAGAAGTCAAATTTTCTTGGTCTCTCAGAACTATTTCACACTTGCTTTAAGCAAAGGTTAATTCAATAGCTTCTCCACAAATAAGGACTCTGTGAATTGGTGTATCTCTAGAGCCAATTTTCAAAAATGGAAGAGATCTCTTTATAGTAGGTCTATCCTACTTTATTTATATAGTAGCATGCATATACTGTATATACTAAATTTCCTTGGTCTCACAGAGCTATTTCATAGTTGCTTTATCTCCTGTAAATAAGCAGAGGTTAATTCAATAGCCTCTGCACAATCAAATGAGAAGGACTCTGAATTGGTGTATCGCTAGAGCCAGTTTTCAAAAATGGAAGAGATCTCTTTATAGTAGGTCCATTCTTGCAAAGTAAGCCTATAAAAGTTAATTAGCTCAGGTAAAAAATAGTAACAAGGGCACTTGACTACATATACACGCTAGTCATTAGTGGCACAGAAAGGTACGAGTGTGTAAGACCAAACATAAGTAAGCTACAAAGTTTCCCAGCATTATCAGACTATTGTTTGATGTGGGCCTATGTAAATTGCACAGCATACCCAAGATTACAAAATATTTATAATCCCATATTCTTGCAAGTGGAAGAACATACTTACCAAGAAATTAAAGACTCCTTTACCCAAGGTTGAGTATGGGTAGTCTCTTCTAAATGGCCCAGGGGAACCTTGAAGAGGCTGCCCAGTTATCTTTAAAAATATTCCTCAATTTTTGTGTTTTTTAATCCCATTTATACAACTGTAGGAATGGGGAGCCTCAAGTGAGTCAAGCACAAAGGATTGTCTGCTGGTGAGGTCCAGCTGGTACCTACCCTGGGCATTGCTCAAGTGTTTATGTTTCCCATAGATAAGCTGTCGAATGCATCCAAGCACAGGCAACCTTAGCTCATGAAAAGGATCGCACGTTACAGCCAAAGTCCATGGGGAAACCTGAGGATCTCTGTTTCAAGGGTGTCCCCACTTTTAAACTTCTTCCCAAGATGTTATCTCCTCAAGAAGATGGAACAGTGGAAACTACCACATTTTACTGAAATATCATCTATACTGGCATATAAGGCAACTCACATATAAGGTTGATATTTTGGGTTTTTTTCGGATGTTTGTCATGTCAGCCCTGTAAGATGACCCTCAATTTTTGCTTTGTCATTTCCAGTTTCAAGGGTTGTCTTTTACATTATATATGGTAATAATGTGTGGAACAAGCAAACAGGAAGTATGTTTCAGAAAAATACCCATATATATTGGCATATAAGGTGAACTGCACCTAAGACAAGGTCAGTAGTTTGGGCTGTTTATTTATGTCAGACATATAAGATGACCCCCAACTTTTGTGTTCCATTTTAAGGGTCATCCTACACACCGGTATATATAGCAATTACCTTTGACAAAAGTAAAGCTCATTTTTTCAAGTGGGATTTTAAAATGTTTTTCAAATAATATACAGGTGCTGTATATTTTTATTCCAGCAAAAGATACCCACATATATGGAAATCTACTATATATACCTGGAAAATATTTCCAAAAAACTTTTACTTAAATTTTCATACGTTACCCTTTGGAAGTCTGACTATTCTTAAGTCACAAGAATTATTAATCTGTTCATAATACTACTGGGTACACAAATACGGTGATGAATCCTTGTTCTGTTTGCCCTAAGGGCTCACAGTCTAGTCATGCTGAAAGCAGAACTTTCTGAGAATTTGCAGTGGCTCATTCCTACACAATTTATATCAGTATGCAAGCAATTCATGAATGTTACTGAAAAAAGGACAAGCACCTGGCTATGTGCTTGTGCCTTGTGCTTCTGGATGTTTGGTTGCAATTTACTCTGGAAAGATTTCATAATATGGATGCCCATACAAAATATCCCTCTTCTCTAACAGTGACAAGGAAAAGTATTTGTTGGCAAAAAAACAACATTCAAAGAAGGTGCTATCAGCCCGGGGCAATAAAGGCTTGAATGCATACCACATAGTAGATCACCATTTGATCTCCTCTTTTTGAGTTCTAACCAGTCAGTTCAATTCTTATAGAGTGCAATACCTCTAAACTTTAAGCATTTCAAGGTATCACTTTATATATGTGTCAGATAAAAAGGTCTTTCTTCTTCAAACACCCTTTGGTCTTCAAAAAGTAAAATAATGTTTTGAAGCTTTGGAGGAAAAGAATGCCATTTTGTAAGGCAAGCAAAACAGAAAAGCATTTAGAATTTCGAAGTAGGTCCCAGTGGCCAGTCAACCTCTCAAGAGTTTCTGAATGTCCCATAGCACACCAAGACAGAGATCTGTCTCTGCTTTGTAAGACAGTGTAAGGAAGCTCTCAGTACAAAAACATCTGAGTAGAAAAAAGAATTGTATTAATTATCTCTCGCAAAAGCAACATATAGCCTACCATACTGAAATTCCCATAGACACCAAAATCACTTATGGAGGTCTTGAAAGAAAATACAGGACACTCTAACATGTAAATAGCATAACACAGCTCCTTAGGGGTGCAGATCTGGTCTGGCCCACTCTGCTGTGACCAGAAAGAGCTGTTCCTGGAAAATTCAACACAGGCTGGGTTGGGGAGGCCTGGTACCCTGCACTGCACAGAGGGGTTGGGAAACCTGCATGGAGCTGCCAGCAACAGGCACAGGCCTGCTGATGAGTGATCAGGGCTGATCCCACTGCCTCTACATTTGCCAGGGGAGCACAGGCTGAGGGGAGAGCCCATGTCCGCCATGGAATACATCCTGCCCAAGCAGAGCATGTGTTGAAGTCCAATCTTTAAAATCTCTACTAGGTTCTATGTGTTCTGCTGGACAGTATAGGATGAAGAAGTTCAATCTCGCTTTCAAAAGCCATTTTGTGAAAAACCAAGTAAGCCCTTCAGTGGGAAAACTGTCTGCTATCTGTTTTCTTCTTGTTAATGTGCCGGAAGATCTTGGATTTCTGAACATTTTTTGACTTCTGGTAGCCGAATCCTCCTCCACCACCTCTTTTTTGCAATCTCCTCCCATGGCTGCTGTTAACATCTGAGAATTGTGTCAAGGAATGCAATTTCATAAAAATAAAGATTAGCTTAAGATATTACAATTCTTAAGGATGGTGACTATTTCACAGTGGAAGGCCCATGTACCATTCCCTAAAAAGTCACAGCATGCACAGCTCAGAATCAACTTGTGACTGTGATGAGATAGAAGAAAGTGTCTATAGGAAAAAAGAAAAAAGTACCTTGTGGTCATCAATGCTTTTGAGTTTCTGACTTGATTTTCCTAGAAAGAACTAATTTAGTTCCTTCTAAGATACCATCATTACATTAAACTTGTAGCTAACGTATACATGCTTCCAAAGGCTACCCCAACAATTCCAATCAAGAACAAAACCAGTTTGCAAATTAGACTCCAAAAGAAGTATTCCCAGTTTGACAGAGGAAAGTGAAATACATAGTATTTACTCCGGCAACCCCCCCACCCCCAGCCAGAGAAGAATATCATGTCCAAAATCAAACTGACTGCTCCCATTTGCAAAACTGCTGTAAAATGCAACAGCTAGGCTGCCAACTGATGCATGGCAACTGGACCACCCCACCCCACTGATGATCTGAACTGGCTGCCAATTGATTTCTGGGCTTAAGTCAGGGCGTGAATTCCAAGCAGCTTAGGGCTGCTAAGGGTTATTTAGGGGACCACCTATCTCAATCCAAAACTACTCATTTAGTGAGATAAGCAAGAGAAGCTTTTGTGAAGATACCTCTCCCGCAGAGGTTCGCTGGTTGGGAACCCAAGGAAAAGCCTTTTCCTGTGTTGCACCCAAACTCTGAAACATGTTTTCTCTGGAGTGGTGACCAGAATCCACTCTCTGCACTTAGGAAAGAGGACAAGATATCTTTTTTACTTGGCTTTTTCAATTGATATTGTGTTGGCTATGCTTTTCAAACACTTTAACAATGTTTGATTTACTTTCAACTACAGCTTCTAACTTCCATTTAAGCAGCTCTACTAGTATTTCTAAAAAACGATTTACTGATTAACAGAAGTTGATGTCAGCATATTCGGAACCCATCAAAAGGGTATCTGTGAAAGAGTTAATAACTTGCTATAAAAGGATACTGAGATCCACAAATGGTGGAACCTTGAAGCCAAAAGAGAGCGCAACCTTGAGCAGATCCAAGTTATTGACATTGTAGATCTGCTTTAGAGAATGAGAATCATAAGCTCTTATATAGGCTTTGTATGCTTCTTGGGCTGATTTGTGAAGAAAGTAGTTTTTCTCAATCAATTTTTCCAGCTGAAAATTAAAAAGGCAAGAGGCACAATCAATATGTCCTGTCATTTAATAAATGAGCAAACAGAACATTTTGCAGATAGCTGACACTGACATTTATCATTTGCACATTTAGGAAAATGCAGTTGAAATAGCATACAAATTTACCAAAGTGTATTTTTCAAAACTTGGCAAAGCGGACCCAATGTCTTGAAATACTGAAGTTTTAAAACTGTGATAAAAGGGGTTACTTGATGTACCAGTTAAATATTATCTATTTCCTTTGTTCAATAGTGCATGAAAATTTCATCTAGTATAGTGAGACTCTGACAGCTGCATCAAAAATATCCTTGCCTCCATCTTCCATAATCCACCATACATACTGCATATGTTGCCACCTATAGGCTCTTTCTTAAATCACAAATCATACTGCTCAAGAAAGCAAGGTTTTATTAAACCACCATTCTCTCTCGGACTTACATAGCTGTTGTCAGCTCAGTTTACATACCCATGCTATGCTGGACCCATCAGGGCAAAGCCCCTGTGAATTGGAAGGCCACAGGGCATAGGCCTGGTGGCTTATGTGAAACATGTGTATGATACAGTGGGTGGGTTTGCAAAATATGATAACCCACACCCAACGCTGAAGTATGGGCTGTTGCACTGTGTAAACACAGACACACAAACCATGCTTCATTGGTTCACAAACAATCCATACAACAAACCACGGTTGGTCTTTGTGGGTTGTTTCTGTTAGTATAGCAGGATTCACAGAACACCACAATACACGGTTCAATGACCCATCTCAACAATGAGTGCAGGCTGGCTCTTATGTTAACCTAGTCAATGCTAAGTTATCAGCAATTAGCCTCCATTATAGAACAGATGGCTACAGTCACCGTAATGTCCCTGGTTTAAAAATCATCTGGACATAATTCCAACCTCACCCACAACAGCTTAAAAGTGAAGGTGCTATGTCTTTATGTGTTTAATGTTGTACAATGATTTAAAAAAATATATATTTACATTACTAATTGCTCTGGGCACACAAAGTATACGAGATTATTACTGCTGGTAATAAAGTATACATTACCTGAGACTGGATGTCAGAAATTTTGGACCAAGAAAATTCATATTCATTTAATGGAACCTAACAGGAATTTAAGGAGAGGTGTTATATGCAGAAATTACTGAAGGAAAGTAACTGCTTAAATAACAGTTCATGCTTTTGAGACAAAATGGAAAGAAGTGGCTAAGCAGAACAGGGAGAGCCACAGGAGAGCCCGATGCTTAGTTTCATGTAGCCTCTAGAGCCCATTATTTCTTTGCAGTCCTGTGCCCTGTTCTTCCACAAGACTGAACTTATTGCTTATAGAGAAGCATTCTAATTTGGGCTGTGGTTTCTGCAAGGTAATGTTCAGGAAATATCCTCAATTTTAGAAAAGCAGCATGGGCAGCTACTTTGCAATTACTTTCAGCAGTGCCTGTATAACTAAAGGTATCTCACATTTTATAACCACCAAGGACAATCAGCCTGATGAATTCCTGTGCAAATGCATCCCAAAAGTTTCTGTATTTGCATAACTCCCATAAAAGATGCATATGAGTCATCTTCAGAGAGGAAAACAAGTTTATACAAATGACTCCCCAGGCTCTCACCAATATGTACAGCAGGACTGCTCAACATTTCCAAGGATGCTCTTGCCATGATGATGAAAAACATACAAAGTACGTTTTCCTCTCAGTTTACGGCTGCTCCTGACATTGCAGGAGGTAGAAGTCAATTCTCTTTGTCCTTGCAGAGATAAAACCGGGAGCCAGGGTCTGAAAGCCGGGCAGTGAATTATCTGCACAACCCCTTAAGGCACCTGCACTTAATTTTCTCTGTGTTCTTTTCGGCCCCACATTCAAGGGATGGAAACAGTATGCTAATCATGAGGGGTTTTTTGTAGCAGTTGCTCTGCATTTCTACTAAGTTTGTTTCATCAAGTATTCTTTAGGCAATTAGAGGGTTGGTGTCTTGAAATATCTGATTAATCATTACAGCTGCGCTTTAGAATTTCATATCGACTTACCCTGGCTTGCTTTAGGTAACGCAGGAAACCCAGTTCTTCTGGTCGTAAAATAAGCAGAGCGTGTCCTCTTCCATTTATACCCCGGGCAGTTCTACCAACACGATGAATGTATTCCTTTTTTAAAAAAGGAAGCAAAGTGAGAGCAACAAATATATTGATGCAAATGGTTATTTTTTAAGGTAATCACAAAAGCCTAGCAAGAAAGTTAATACATACACAGATAAGCAATCAGACTTAGTCCTTCCTGCTTCCCAAAAGTTCATATTGTATTCATGGAAAATAAAATCAAAATCAGAAAAACAGGGTCTTGCTGGACACAGTGGGGGGAAAAACAAGCATTTATTTTTGACTGGCAGCAGCCAGAACAGCAGTCATGACTGATATTGGGGGTGGCACCCACCCCCCCGCCCCGGGGCCCGCCGGGGGCCCCCAAGATGGCCCAAGCCCCCCCCCCCCGCTCTTTGTCATTGCCAAGACAGATGGTAACACCTCCTGATGGCTCCCTTAAAGGCCACTCTATCTGCCTTTCAGGCACCATTGGAACTATGCTCAGTGTTAAGACTACATGCCTGAAATGTGACAGTAACTGAATATGTTGTAATTTCAAATTATTGCGCTGGCTGCCATAGCTGTCCTCCCTAGGATGCTGTTGTTACTGCACCGTATTGACAGATCATCTTGTGGGCAGAGAGCAAACATGCAGATCCGCAATTAGGACACCAGACCCATGCCTCTGTCCAAGTGAGGCTTCAGTGCAGCATGCAGTAAGGACTTTGTGATGAAGGGAAAAGGAAGAGAAGGTAAGTAATGTGTGAAGATGTTAAACAACGTGCAACTCTATAAAATGTAACATATTGGTTTCTGGTCCCCATATACCAGGTTTTCTAGAGCATCTTCATTTTTTTTAAAAAAAGGATTTTGATGCAGCTCCAAGCTAAATATTCTCTTCTTAACTCTTCAGATTGTTACATAAGCTATCAGTCTTTATTACATCCACAATGGAGTTAATTGTACAGAAGGATCTAAATAATACATTAAGAAGCAGCACAGGGAACCATCTGAATGAAGAAGCAGCAGAGTACTCTTACTGAAGCTAAGCAGGTAAAAGTTGGGTATTCTTGGCAGGGAAATCTGTTTACTGGACACTGAGCACTGAGGAGGAAATGCAGGATGCAAATGTAATGAATAAACTGTAAAAGTTAAACAGGCTTTTCAGGAATTGTACTTATTAACAAACCCAGACTAATAAAGTGCCAGGTATGTTTTAATATTTCATAGTTTTAAATCCATATATCCTTGAAATGGCACAACTTTCTAGAAGATGCAATACCTTTGGATCATCTGGTGGGTCATACTGAACTATCCAGTCAACTTCAGGAATGTCCAGCCCTCGGGCAGCTACGTCTGTGCACAAGAGTATTCCAGAATCCGCATTACAGAACTGGAAGAATGTGGTTGTGCGTTTGGTTTGTTTCTGCTTCCCCTAGAAGAAAACAGGTATTCCAGATTCATAAACAACTGCAGAATTCCTTGAAAGTGAACTTGAAACTCAAATCAATTCTGTAATGTGGAGCTATCAGGCTAACTTAAAAGTAACTTCAAATTAAATTGAAATTTTGGCCTGCTTATATAACTATTACAAATTATATTGCCCAACAAAACTAAAATCTGTTGCAATGCTCCTTGCTGCAGCACCTCAAATCCATCAACCCCCCAAAGATTTGGGGTGGGGCCTGCAAAAAGGAGATGTCCATTTTGCCACAATGCATAGTCTGAAAGCTTTAGATTCAACTCATGGCATGTTCAAACATTCTTATTAGCTATTAAATAATATTGAAAGTAGTGGGATATTGCTTTTTTCTGGGCTTCCCAATCTTTCTGTAAAGGAATGTGAAGGCATTGAGCAGAATGGTGGGTTGAGGAATGCTGGGAACTCTAGAACTCGTGATTTACTACCCTGGTTCCCAATTTTTCTCACGGTCACTCTACTAACTATATGCTCTTCCCTGTTTCCCAAAATCTGCCTCTGTCTGTTCTTCTCCTAAATGACTTTTTCCAACACTCTATTCTGGTCTGTCAATCATCCTTCAATCATCTTTTCACTATGTTTATGTTATATAATGCAAATCATGGCATCTTGTTACCTGTTACATGCAAACATTTTAGTCAGAAAGTAATGCAAAAGTATTGAGCTACTTAAAAAGCAATGACTCTGCACACTCCCCACTAGCACACAGGACAAAGAATTATGGTAAACCCATTGTGGTGACTGAGTTTTAACTTATGAAAGCTGAAAAGAACAAGCTTTGATTATTGTCTGTTTAAAAAATGGAAAAGAAGAAAAAGAGGAGCGGCAGCATGTAATAAAGCTATCTGCATGGATGTGTTTTAGAAATCCTTTGCCATGAGGCAAAGGCTAAAACGTTATTTGATTATTCCATAAAGCTCCTGGTTGCAATAACACATTTGGATAATACCTTGTAAGGCCTTACAAGTAGGTCCAGATTGCCCCACTGTATTTGCAGCCTTCAACAAACACACACTACTCAGATTTCCATGACAACAGCTCTGAGCATTAACTGTTCACAGAACAATCACCTAATTTTCATTTTCACAGAAATGTATGCAGAAATAAAGTATGTTCCATAATCTTTCCTTATATGGACACTGGAAAAATCACTTGGGCAGACCAGCTACTTAAAACAGTTGCCTGACAGCAGACACCATTCTAACAAACAACTTCAACCTTGCTGACAGAACCCTGTTCTTCAGATAAGCGCTGTAAAGACAGCTTTAAGAGAAAGGTTCCCTTGATGGCATTCAGAGGCTAATTTATGAGTCCACTGCTGAAATCTTGCTGAGACACTCACATTCCTGTTGCTCACTCCCAACCTTCATAAGGGCCATCTGCAGGTTACAATAACTTCAAAACCTCACACATCAGTTAAGTCTAAAAGTTAGACTGGGACACCAGGCTACAGAAGCACAGGTGGGCCTCAGGAAACCAAAGTAAACCTGCAATCAACTAACAATTACAGCTGTTTGGCTGACCAAAAATATTGGGAAAAGTCCAATGGTGTTGCTGTGCTAGCAGAAACCACTGCTAACCTAATGTGCGCACTGTGGCAGATACATTAGAGAGCTGCACCAGATCAGATCAAGGGCCCATCTAATCCAGCACACTCTTCACACAGTGGCCACCCAGTGGTCCATTGAACCCAAGAGAAGGACCCTCCACCCAGGGGAGGCACTCCAGCAAATGGACATAGGTACACTGCCTCTGACAGCATCCTGCCAAGTAAGACTAGCAGCCACTGGCAGTCTTCTCCTCTGTGAATTTATCCAGTCTCTATTTAATGGCATCCAGATTGGTGACTATCACTACAACAGGTGGAAATGAATTCCACAGTTCAAGTATATGCGATGTGAAGTTTATATCCTGAGTTTACTACCAATCAGCTTCATGGGATGACTCTGGGGTCTAATATTGTGGGAGAAGGAGAAAAATGCCTCCCCATCTACTTTTTCCATTCCATGAATAATTTGGTACACCTCTGCCATGCCTCTCCTTAGTTGCATTTCCCCCTAAACATAAAATGCTGATGTTTTCCCCATAGGTAAGTTGCCCACCTCCCCCATGGAGCAGGAAGAAATCTTTGATCATTCTACACATACAAGAAGTCACTGATGTACTCCAAAAAATTGTTTCAGAGGTTGGAGCACAGAAGGACCAGAAGAGAAGAGCTAGGAGGCCATCCCTGCTCAAACTTCCAGCAATGGAAGTTTTTTGAAACTCCACTTGAAAATGCTTCAGCCAGTGCAATCAAAACTCTAATCCCAATCCAGTGGAAAGGAGGCATGTTAAAACCAATAGACTATGCATTATTGCCAGGTTCAAATTCTTCAGAAGACAGCCTTGCATATAAACCTAAAATGTATTGCATATTCACCTAAAACACATCTCTGTCCATCACTACCAAGCAGTCACAGGTAAGCAGTGCTAATTCTAAAGCAGATGATTGCTAGTTGCATACTTACATGAATGGCCAGGACTTGCAGATCAATGTAATTAAGTAGTTCATAGTGGTACTTCACAGACATACATGAGGAGAAGAATACCATCAGCTTTTTCTTCCGATTCTTCTTAAGAAAAGTGAACAGCAGGAGAAATCTCTTTTCTGACGGGCACACTACATAACCCTAAACATTATTTGAAAAACAGTTATCTGTATGTAACCATTTAAATTAAGGATTTACATCGCATTTTAATCTGGCAAAAGAACCAGTATCCATTAACCCCTTTCCTGCTCACTTTTATTTGGGGAACACCATAATTCTTATGAGAATTCAAGAAGGGAGAATAGTTCCAGTTAAATTAATGGAAAAGAACTGACAGAAGTTTTATTTTGAAAAGGGAAAAACAGAAGTTACACTTCTTACAGCTCCAGCCTACATATATTGACTCAATCCAACTAAATTAAGTGGGATATGTCAGTGAAGCTGTTCAAATATTACAGATTGTAATAGATCAAACTACCTGAATGAAGGTTTCAGTGATTAAGTAGCATTTGCTTTTGAATTCAGCCTTCCCTAACCTGGTGCCTTCCAGATGTTTTGGAATATGAACCCAAACAATCCTGATCATGGACCATGCTGGATGATGCTGATGAAAGCTGCAGTCCAAAATGTCTGGACAACACTATGCTTCTTAAATTCTCAAAATCTGTGCCATTGTATACTTTCAAGTTCACTGCAGCTAGGGCTATAAAAAGAACCTGCAAGACTGCAATTAACATGCAACCCAATTGTGTAATTTTGGCAGGATTACATTGTATTTGTCACAAGAACACTCCATGTAAATCAGCCTAGGGAGATAGGCAAGCACCCCTGCCATGTTTCTTTTCAGAAACAGCAGCGCCATTCGAGACGCATGTTACTCAGTCTTGATAAAGAAAATGTATATTTTAAAGGGGAAAACATCATTTCAATAGCTAAAATCACTCTGGAAAAAAGAAAGGCATACCTATACTTGTATATTAATTTCAGCTGAAAGAGGAAGGATGACAGGTGTATAAATGAAAAACAGTATCTGTTAATTAAAGCTTTATTAATGCTTTAATATTTTTGCTCAAGTTACCTGTTCAAGGCCCTCTACAGTTGCTGTTTCTTTATGGTCATCAACTCCAACATACAATGGTTCCTTTTTTAGAGAAATCTTCGCTAGGTCTTCCACTTTGCGGGTTTGTGTAGCTGAGAACAACATGGTCTGTCTACGCTCTGAAAGTGGAAAAAGATGGGAATGGAATATAGTCACAAGTTTCTCAGATGCTGACAGGGTAAGACATCACTAAACTCTTTAGAGATGTCCAAAGAATGCAAATGCTTCAAAAGCATTTTTGAAATCAGTAGCTCAAACTTTCTCAACTACAAGCCAAATAATTTCGTATCACATCTGAAATAGCGGTACATTAAATGTTTTCTTTATCAGCATGTACTGATCCAAATACAATGTTAAGGCTGCAATTCCAAACATTCTTCCTTGGAAGTTGCGCCCTGTTGAACATAATGACATCACAAATACATACATGTACAATTCCATTATAAATCTGTTAGTAAACTCAATGGATTAAAGGTATTCCTATTTTATATTCTGTTCAATGGTTAAATGACTATACAATGAATGCTGGACAAGTGAACAGGATAACAGAACTCTAGTAGTTGTGGATTGCTGTGCTCACTATTATGTATTATAAGACAGTTTGAATATTTGACTTACTTGGCAGAAGTTTTATGATCTGTTTCATTTCTTCCTCAAACCCAACTTCTAAAATTCTGTCAGCCTCATCAATTACCAGGCACTGAAGGTTCTTATACATAAACCCTGGAGTATTCTGCAAGACGTTAAACACAGTGTGTCAAGCCATCGAGCACACACAAAATAAACCACAAACATGCTACTCGGTACCCCTCTTTCTACCTGCATGTGATCTAAAAGTCGGCCTGGAGTCGCCACAATGATGTTTATGCCATTTGCTAGTTTCTGAGCCTCCGCGGATCTGTTACTGCCTCCCATTATCAAGCCATAGGTGTGCACATGATGTGTCATCAGTTCTTTGAGAACACCGTATGTCTGCATGGCAAGCTCTCGTGTTGGGGAAAGGATGAGGACACCTGTTCCTGAAAGGGGGGGGGAGGGAAAAATATTTAGAAAGGCACCCCTCAAATGAAAATCACACCAAACAGTATCCCCAAAGTTATTTTTAAGGTTTTATGTGATAAACCAAAGATGACTCTCACCATTTCTGGGCATAAATTTTAACTTGTAGATTAGTTCTATTGCTGGAATAAGAAATGCAAGAGTTTTGCCACTGCCGGTTTTTGCAGCTGCTAGAATATCCCTGCATACACAACAATGAAAAAAATACAGCTTAGGAATGGTTCAGGAGACCAGGTCAGCTGGAATAAATAACTCTCAGTTATGAACAGTCTCATTAATATTAAGCATTATATACAGGCTAAAATCACAGTCCTATACATGTGCACAATGAATTTCAATGACACTTGTAAGAGAACTTTCTCCCATGGTCACTAGCATGTCCCATCACCTAGCCTGTCAGCCATCCCCAAGATGGGGGAGTATATGATGTTGGTAGCCATTGAGGCCATTGCCTCAAAAGAGCTCAAATGCCTTGATGCTCTCCCTCCTTTTATCTTTCCTGGGCAGGGGAGGGGAAAGGGCCTATTTCAGGAAGCCAAAATCCACTGCCTGAAGGTGCACAAAACCAAGGATTTAGCCTCTTGAGTCACCGTAGTTACTAAGCTGTTGGGTATAAGAGTGCAGGCTAAATCACATGCTACTTGCAAGACAGAAAACGTCATCTTTACTCATTATATAAAGGATATATGCCATGCTAATCAACTGTTTTAAGTCATTCTCCATAGCAGGCTTACTCAATTTAATGCCATATTCTAGCCCTGCCATAGAAATAAATGTATCCGATTCATTAATTATAAATTAAGATCAAACTGAGTTTACTGTACAATATCAGACTGTATAAATTATATCAGACTGAATTTACTTGTTCTCCAGTTGTCATGCAAAGGATTACAGCCCCAATTTCACTAATATCTGTGAGCTTCAGTATGCCTCATTTTTGCAGTGATTGTGGCTGATGCACTCAAGATGGGAGTGCAATTTTCCCCCAATTTCAGCAGCAAAAACACTCATGCAAATGAGCAGAAATGAGCAAAGACAAGTTACTTATTCCTCCTGAACAAGATACCTTCTCTTCATATATTCACTGATTTTGACTCAAGAAGAGTTGCAACACACACCTGGCTTGTAAAGGTTGTTTCTTACCTGCCTTCCAGAAGTGGCTTGATACTTTTATGTTGAATTTCTGTCATGTGTGTAAAACCCATTTCAGTTATTCCTTTCAAAGTGTTCTCACTGACAAGACCATTAAGAGATGCAAATGAAGTATCTTCAAAAGCACCTGAAGATACAAGCAATGTTAATCTCTTTTGTGCGTTAGCCTACCAAGAGTTCAAATAATGCCTGAATTTGAACAATGAGGTATTCCGGAATCAATTCTTATTTCCACAGATGGCAGAAAAGAAATCTACTTATGACATATGTGAATGCAAACATTTTAAAGTATCATCATCATCATCATTTCTACATTGTCCAACAGCTGAAGCTTTTTGGTAGGTTCACAACAGTTCCTTACAAGTTAAAATCAAGATACTTCCAGATCTTGCTCTTATGTGTTCTACAACCATCACAGACACCTTCTAACTGGCTTCAGCCAGCTAATGAGACCATCACTGTGCAGTTTTGCTTACGTAACCTATTCAGTCACATGACAGTCACATGAAACAATATTAAAAAGCCTAAAGGAGTTCATGTGGCTGGCTTCAACATTAAAGTTTGCATACCAGGCATGGGCTCACATTTCTTTCTTTCTTTCTTTCTTTCTTTCTTTGTTTGTTTATTTATTTAGACAACTTATATGCTGCCCCATCGCATGAGCCTGTGATGAATATATACAGTTTCTTGTTTGCTTTCTCACATTTCACTGCTACCACATTACAGTGTGGCTGTCCTGCCAGGATGCCGGTAGGGCTTGCTGAAAAGGGGCTTCCACACAGGTAGGAAACTACCTACAAGGCACATAAATCATACTTAAAACCTAACAATAACTGCATTATTCCAGTCACTGCATCTCTTTTCTTTGTACAGATATGACTGGATGCCCTGTCTTATCTATCAGTCACTGAACCAATATCTAAAATAAATCACTTGCTAACTAATGGCAAATCTAAGATGGCTCAATCGCAAAGGTCAATAAAAATCAGGTATCTCTATAAAGACAAAGATTCACAGAAAATGAACAAATAAAACTTTAAATATTCATCTGTTATAAGAGGGAAAAAACTGTCTAAATACAAAATGCCACTGTGAGAAACACAAACAGAAAAGGCTTGCCTGTCAGTCCTAGAGGCAAAACAGGACCATCAGCATCTTCACCAGCTTCTTCATCAGCTTCTTTCTCATTCATGCCATCCTGGTTTTCTTCTTCAGGCTCCCCATCTAAGACCTCATCTACAAGAGCACCCTCATCCTCTTCTTTTGCTTTTTTAGGTTCTGTACCTGCACGAGGAAATTAGTGAACTGTTAATAGTGGATATCTGCATATCGGCCGGCCTGACTGGTGAGCTCAAAGTGCAACCCTGCAGTGTACTGAGCCTCAAGATCAAACATTTAAGCTATGGACAACCTTACCCCACCCATAGTACTATATAACCACCACCCATCGTTTCTGCATCTAAGCCACAGTAGGTGGACCAAGGTAATTCTGCACAAAGTTGAATCAGTCATTATAGCCAGTAACTCATAGGCAGCCATTTACTGCCTCCTACAAGTGGTGCCCACCGCTTCCAGAAAAGAGGTTTAGTGCAATCCGAAATGCATGTTTCTGCAATGGGGTAGGCTAGTTGAGCTTGCATAACAGTTCGGTCCCAATCCAGAAATAAACATTTTTGTGGGTTGGAGGCTTGTCTGTGTTCAAGAAGCAGTGGGTGTCCGTAAAAACAGAAAGGAACAATGGCTGTAATTTCAACTGAGCTATATGACTTATGTTGAAGACTCAGATCCAACGCACATTATATCTACTACACTGACTTCAATATGGATCCATTAGAACAGCTAGGTAAAAATGAAGCCAAGGAGTAACCAGGTTATTAGCAATTCTCTGCTGGATCTTTATAGCAGAGATATGCATCCTCTGGGCTTGGAGGTTTACTTGGTACTTACCAAGCCTCAGGGCATCAATGCAACTGTCCCACATGAATTTGCCTAAATCTCTTCAAAAGCCATCTGTTTTGACTTAATGCAGACTTGACATCCTGAGCATATATGTATCACTGTGGTTTGCTAATGAAAGTCAGGTTGCTTACCTGTAATTGTCATTCTCTGAGTCGTCATCTATGTATTCACACATAGGCCAGTCCCCAAGAGCACTGAAACATGAAAGATGGTTCAATCCCAATAGGGACCTCTCATCTACCATTGTCACCAGGGACCTGAAGGGGCTCCCTCCTGGGTCTGAACCGTCTTTCAAGTCTCAGTGCTCTCTTGGGACTGGCCATGTGTGTGATGTAAAGAGACCATGAAGAACACTCAGCTTACACTTTATACTGAAGGTATCAACACTGCAGATATAACATGGAGTGATAAATAAAGGTGAATACGAATTAAGGAAAAACAATTTAAAATACCATTTTCTGTATCATTTGCAATTTTTCTTTTCTTTTTCTTCTTCTTCTTCTTCACTTCAGTTTGTGTACATCCAGCCTGTTCAGCATTCAGTATTACATCTGGTTGCTCTACATCCATCATTTTGTTTTCTTCCACCACTGCTCTTGAGATGTCAGAAACTTCTTCTGAAATATCTTCAGCTGCTGCCCCTAATGAAACAAACCATGATACAAGCATGGTTTGACACTTTAAAAAATGTATTCAAAGGGAATAGCCACAGAATCATCTACCTAGAAGTCCTACATTTGTGTACCAAGGCACTAGCATATACCCGTTTATACCAAAACTACATGGCAACGCTTTTCACTGAAAGCAAATCTCTACAACCCTCAGTCTTGCAAAACACAGAGCATAAAAATTCTTATTTATCTAATTATATACCTTTGCTCACCAAAATGCAGAACACCAGTCACACATAGAAAATATGTATGTCTGTACAAGACTGGGATATTTTTTCAGCTAAATTGGTCTGCTGAAATGATGACTATATGGGGCAATTGGGAGTGAACTGTTTTGTGAAAAAAATGTGAGTTCTGTACTCAAAACAAATCTCCAGATTCTAGTTTTAAGAGCTTGTGTTTTGCATGTGGCAGCGCTTTGTGAATCTTGGGGTCCTAAGCCCCCCCCAAAAAAACAAACAAACAAACCGAGCAAATTTGGCAAACTTGAAGTCTATCCACTCTGTCTTGTATTTACTTCAATTGTAATCTATTTTAAGGCTTTGATGCAGTTTACATGTACGATTATCTGTATAATCCCATACATTTGCATACCAGAAACTGAAAGGCCATAGCTAGTCACACAAATTTTACATTGTTTTAGTTGCTAGATAAATTAGTAGTCCTCAGTCTCGAGTAGCTGCTCGTTCCCTGCCATACAAATCTGACACAAAAACCACATAAGGCTAGTCAATATTTTTTCCCCATCACATTTGAAAGAATGAGGTGGTTTTCTCCTCCTAACTGGATTCCTATTTGCCATGGGCACATAAAGGAGATCAATATCACCACCATCACGATCATCTCTTTATCGTATTGAGAATATTGTATGTGAAATAAGCCTTGCCTAAGGCCCAACAGTCAACTCCAGGCTTGAGCCGGGCTACAACTGCGAACATCTCGCTTTGCAGTTGCTTCTTTTACTAGCTATTTTACAGACTTATACTCCGGCGCCTCGCTGGCCTTTCGCACAACAGACAAGTCTGCGTGACATTACTTCTCCTCCTCTTCCATCTGCCACCCACATCCCAGCGCAGTAGCTTCCCCCCACCGTACCAGGCTCGGCCGCCCCTTGCTGGGCCAAATTGCGTTGCCGTATCTTGAGGTTGCGCTTGTGCAACTTCTTGCGTAGCAGCCGCATCGGCAGATTGGCGGTGTTGGCCGCCATCCCGTCCCTGCCGAAGCGAGCGCGACCACTCAGCCACACGTGCGCGGCCCAGGGCAAAAGGAGACGGGGCGGAAGGAGCGACCGGATATCGTGCGTCAGCTGACGCGCCCTAGCTTCCGGCTCTCGTTCTCCCCGCCGGCTCCCCTGCAGCGCCCCCTGGCTTCGGGGAGGACGGCGCACCGCCTGTGCGGGACAGGAAGGGGCTCGGGGCTCGTGGGTTTTTTTCCACGGCGCTGTGCGGCGCCCCTGGAGCCAAAAGCGGGCGGCACGCGGTGCCCAGAGACCTGAACCGTGTTTCTCGCCGCGTTTTGCATGGAGGCGCGGGGAGAAGCAAACAGCCCATGAAGGATGTTTAAAGAGCCTCGTTGCGTTTTCAAGAGGGGGATGTGACTGTTTTGGGTGGGTCGCCCTTTGTGCTGTCACGCGAAGGGGGGCTTAAGCAGGTCCTTAAGCGTGCGCGAGCACGTGTGTACATAAGAGTACGTGTCGGCAATCCCTTTACGAGTCTGTATGCCAGGTGTGGGATGCCGTCCCTCGCCTGTTGCTGCAGAGTGCCCTTCCCACAGGTTGCTTAGAGCTAGTTCTGCCTTTTGGCCAGAAGAAAGGGCTTCCACCTCCTGCAAGTGACCATCCTTATGCAGCCATGTAGGCAGAAGAGGGGAGTATCGGCAGACCTGGGACGACTCGAGAGCTTGCAGAAGACCTCTTTCCTCACTGTGGAGAGCCATACACTCCCGGTTTTAATGCAGAAGTAGCAACGAAAAAGCACGGCGAGTGAATGGACAGACATATCCTAGAAAAGGGCTGCAGGTTCATACAGAGTTCTGTACCTGCTACTTTCATACCCTATCTAGAAATCCCATATATGCAGGAGAGTTCAAGGACAACATGGTTACAAAGCACCGTGTGGTACCTATAACTGCCTTGTAGGGCTTTTAAGGGGAGAAGTTGTCCTGGATGTGGAGGTCCAAAGCAAATGCTTGCTAATGTGAATCATGGTTCATGTTTCTTGATCATATGCCAGGGAAAGACATTCCGTACTGGTGCCAATGCTGTACATGGCCAGCTTCTGCACATATAATGAAAAGTATGAAATAATTCGTGCTAAATGGTGTTATTGCTGTGATTAAGGCTGCACTCTTCTAGATACCTACCTGGCAGTAAGTCTTACTGAAATTAGTGAGGCTTTCTGTTGAGTAGATAATACTAGGGCTGTTATGTGTGAATTACTAGAGCAGATAAAGTAGATACCATCTCTGTCCAAGAAACCAGAAAAGGTAATCTAGCACTGCTGATTTTCTTTCCTAAAGGCCCTTCAACCCCAATACAGAAACCTAGTAGCAGGATGATGGTTGGAATTAACCTTAAGCTGCCATTCAATCATTGCTCAGAAGACTCCGAACTTGGAAGCCTACAAATACCCAATGTGGATTGGGAAGTACCACAGAGGGGCTCCCCACTTCCCTCTGCTCTGCACTGCGGCAAGACTGCCTATTTTGGCCATAGAGCTGTGGCACTTCAGAGGGGAGTGAAGGAGGCTGGGAGATCCTTAGGATACTTTGCATCCTGGGGTCCCCCCCCCCACCATACTCTTCCTTTGACCCCTCTCTGAGGTTGATGTTGTGTTCACTGAAACACTGAACACAAATCTCTCCATGCTGGGTGTGATGGAAGACAGAGAAGGGACTATGGATCCCTAGCTCCAACCCTGGATCTGGGAATCTGAAGTATGCCTAGATGTTCTCTCCACATCAACAGCATCTGCTGTCAAGGAGAGTTATTGCAGCAAATATGTGTATTATATTTTGGAATATGTGGTGCCTTGAAGACTTTGGGAAAGAAGTTCTGCAGGTAGTATAAAGGTTTTATAAACACACACACACACTGAAAATGTATGGATATGTGAATTCTTCGATGTATTGCATATCGCAAGATCCTTTATATTTGGATTAACTGAACAGTTTTGTGTTTCTGATAGAGACAATCAGACATTTATTAAAAGGTTTATGTTTATTATAGAAAAAAATCATTCTTCAGTACAGCATTTCTCAGGTCAACAGACTTTTTGCAGGGCGGTGTGAGGGTAGCTTCTTTCTGTATGATTTTTGGCTGATGTTAATTCTTCAAAGATCTCTTCCATCTGATGACCTATTTGCATTTTCTGATTTAATTTTGTCATCATGTTTTTCTTTTATTTGGCTTACATATATTAGTTGGAGGAAGTACAATTCCTAGGAAAACGACCCAAAATGAATCGGTGTCTGAGAGGAGGTGGGGAAGGCTGTGCTTCTCAACAGTTAATTCCAGCACAGAAGTGTGTAAATGAGGCTTGTGGATAAGAAACATGAGCCTCCTGTAAAGCCAATGCCCATGTAAGCTTTCTGCACAAACCCAGTCACATCTCAGTGCACTTACTACATGAGCTGGCGCATTTGCACATAATGCTAGCACTGCAGTGGTATATTCTTCAGAGATCACTGGTGTGTTAAGATAATATGGAAATAGGGCAGCACAGTGGGTAAGCTTAGTGCCATTTTTAAAGCATCCATAACATATAGCTTGATTTTTTGAGGGGGGTGTTCCATAGTACAGAAATTGTCTTTTGCAGTTATTTGTCTTTATTCTCTATTCACAAATTAAAAAGGGGGCTGACAATATTTCTTGTCCAGGTACTTTGTTTCTGGTGTACAACTCCACCATAAACATGTCTACTCAGAAGGAAGACCCATTTTTTACAATAAATTTCATCCTAGGTAAGTGTGCATAAATTTGCAGGCTTAATTTATTTTAAGTAACTGCTGGGAATACTGCAAATATTTTACAGTGCTTTATAAACTGTCCTGACCAGAAGAAAAATGGCTGCATGAATGTGCATTTTTTCATTTGGTAGAACATTGAAGAGATGTCTTTCAGATGTCACACATGTTGTTTGATTTTAATTCTGTTGAGGCACGAACTGCCAGATGCTGCCTCGATAGTCATAGGATAATTTGGAGTCCTAGCTCCAACCTCAGAAAAGTGCTCCAAGGTGGAGCTGGGGTTCTGAAGGTACCCTCTCATGAGCACCTCTTACCTTCCCTTTTACCTTTCGGCACTGGCTCCTTGGCTATTATTGGACGTTCCCTAAAATAGCTGATCAGGATACTGGAACCATGTGTCTTCCCATATTTCCCCGAATGTCCGGGTGACTGGAAACAGGCACTGTGTGTCTGCATTGCATTCAGTATTTCCTTGCTGTTCCTCCACCACCCACCACCCTGTGCAGCAGGCAGTGAAGAGGTGTGGAGCTGGGCACAGTAACTGCTATACACAATACAGTTGTGCCGTTTGTCTTCTTCAACTAGACGGTATTGAAAGCCGTGGAGTGGTGAGGCTGGAATATCTAGCTTTGGCCTTGAGTACTGGCAGAAGACAGTGTGAAAACATGCCGGTCTAGATTTGCCTGATGTTTCAAAACTTCACTAGCCCTGGCACTAAGGGGGCGAGAGATGCCTCATTGTTGGGTCTTGTTAGCATTTCTTTCTGTTTTGTTGTCTGCCCTGATGTTGGACAGATCTATAATGGAAGCTGTTTAGGTTCTTATTCAACTGTTAATTCAGGCGTGTTGGTTGAATTCCTAGATGTGACTTGAACATCATTTCACTTGGTCAGGCAGCTGAATTTTTCCACTGCCCTTTTCTTTCAGTAGTGTACACTCTTGACCTTTTGTTCTTTTAGTTCCCTCTTCAAAGGACACTGTCCTATCCATCTGCTTACAAACATGTTCCACACCCTTGCTTGGACAGTAGGTGGTGCAAAATGAACAGCTATTCTGTGGGACTTTCATTGTCACAACGTCTTCTTGAAATGGGAATAATTTATTACAACTTATAACAAGTGGCATCACTTCTGTGCAGAAAGATGGTGCAGGAATGAATATAAGTTTAGCTTTCTCCTAAACAAGTCCCAGTGCTTTTATTTTTGTTCCCATCCACTCTTGATTTCTTTTTATGGAGAACATATATAAAAAATGACTGGCAACAAATTCATATTAAAAACTGGTTTAAATTTGGATCAGATAGCATTTTACAGGTGACCTTTTAAAAAGTGTTTACTTGAGGAAAAACTTCAGAAAAGTTTGGGATGACTTGAATGAATAAGGCCTTGCCGGATGACAACTCTGTAAGAGTAACCTTGGGGATGCATTTCAAGTTGTCACTGAAGGTAAGGAGCTGCTAATTGGAGGTGCAAATCCTTCATGCAGGCTTCATTCTATCTGGCTTAGAGAGACATTTCAAGCACCACTTGTCACAATTTGTGATTCTAAATCTTGACAGTTTGCTGAAGCATCCTCTCCCCAAGGAGCACAGGAAGATGTCAACTAATTTAACCTTGCCTGTCTTACAACAGTGACTCTCTATTTTTGGAGGGTTTTTTTAAGCCCATCAGTAAACCTTGATAGCTTGAAGAAATGGGCCCTTCTTGCAAAGTCTAACCTGCAGACCACTTTTCAAAACAAATACAAGACGCAAATGGCACAGTCTGTATTTCTTCATATTTTGAGGACCCAGGATTGGGCAACACATGATAAACCCAGTCTGAGAAAGTTTGAACTTGGATACACGTAAGGTCAGGAGCATGGGCAGCAAGAGGCTAAGGTTGGAACTCCAGGACCAGGTGCAAGGTGGAGTCCTGTAGCAGGTGCAGTGGGCCAGAAACTAGATATATGTTTGAGTAATAGTCCAGGGTCAAAGCCAGGGAGACAATAAGGTTCAGACAAGCATACAATCCAATAACGCACAGGGCTAAGTTTCAGAAGGAAGGAAGGAAGGAAGGAAGGAAGGAAGGAAGGAAGGAAGGAAAGAAAGAAAGAGCAAGGTGAGGTCAAGAGGGTGGGTGAAGTTCCCTGAGAAATGGCCAATCAGAAGACAAGGATGGCGGCAGGGGCAGGCTGGAGCTGGGCATGAGGCAGGTGGGCAGTCAAGCCAGCAAGAACCAGGATTCAGGCAATTCAGCAAGCCAGAGCACATGGGGATCAGGACATCTTGTGATGCTGTGGCAAAGAGCAGCAGTGCAGGAAGGCCTGTTACACTCGTCTCGGGGCCCTCTGGCCACACTGCTTGATTGCTCCTCTGCTGTTCCCTGCAAGCACCTGCAAAGGTATTCCTGGTTCCGCAGGTGCTTGCAGGGTTGCTCAGGCCCTGATCCTGAAAATATGGTTGCTAAGTCTGAGTAGCTAACATAAAATGGAGTCCAATTTTCAATCCAATTTTTGTTTGCTGAGGTGCTTTCAGATCGATGGCTGCTCGTGTTACACATCAAAAGACACTGCGTAGCTATTCCACCTTTTCCTTTTTAACTGAAAAAAAGTAGCAGTTACAGGGAGAATTACAAATAAAAGCTAACACTGTCTTGAACCCCCATAAAGTTCCATGAATGTGGCAGGCTGATGCCACAATAAAAGCCTTGAGGGGAAAGCATCGCTAAGCTATAAAAAGGCAACAGTAGGATTGCCTAACTTTACGGAGTGTGGCTGAGTTCCTTCCATCCATACCTCTAGCTGTCACCAGAAATTTGGAATACTTGGCTGCAAGAACATAGCATCAAAGAGATGAGGAATGAGAGCTGCAGTTTGATTTATGATATTTTCAAAGATTGCCTTGGGTTCCTGAAGTGCTTTCTTCAAAGCAGGTCTCAAGCACGGGGAGCTGGTTTGCAGCACTAATGCCGCAAGGTCGGGCTGCTGTAATGCACGCGGACGAGCTACGGCGGTCTGCAGCGGAACGCAGGGCACCCTCCTGCCGTGAAAGGAGTGAGTGGCTGGGGCTGGTCCTGCATCTTCCTCAGCTTCCTGTTGTCTTCCCGGCACAATTCTGGGTGTGGTTTTTACCTACAATGCCCAGAACAGCTTGGGCTGAACTTACACAGTGTTTTACTCCTACTCTACCGGCATATCTCATGTAGTCTGGAGGCAGACACTGTGGCAAACTTTAGCTGTTGGCTTAAGCGTAGACTTGGCTGTTCACATGGGCTTTCCCCAAAGCATGAATGCACTGTCTTGTTTTCCTGTAATCCCTTAAAGGTGGAACCCAGTGGAGCTGCATGTATGGCCCTGACCTTATAGGCTGATGCTCCCCCAAAGCAGAGCGAGAGAGCAGTGGAGGCAATCTTTGGCACCTTCACTGGCTTTCTCCAACCTGCTGTCTTCCCCATGGTTTGTACTGCAGCTCCCAGCATTCCTGGTCTTTGCCTAAGCTAGCTAGCACTGATGGGAGTTGAAGCCCCCAGTGTTGGAAGGCACAATGTTGGGAAGACCGCAGTCTGGTAACAGCATTTCAGAGGGAGGGATGGAGGCTTCAGGACAACCTGTGTGCCCTTAAAATCCTGGCCATGAAGGCAATCCTGGTTTGTACACATGCAGCACAAATTTGCATCAGTGGGGGAAGGGGAAAGAGTGCCACTTCCAGGTTTGGCTTCTGCAGACCACAGGCTGAAAGGTGTCAGTGTTTGTCCACAGTGGACTCTTTTCTCACTTAGTTTCTCTGACCTGATTTTTCTAGCTTCTTGGAAGTGAGCCAGTTAATAACTGAAGAGCCCAATCAAGAGTAATTTATCAAATCTGAACTGACGTATTTAAATCCCAGTGTTTATCTCTTAAAGAAATTTTTCCAGAGAGAAATTTTCTCTTCCATAACCACACAGAATAATAACTCTTTGAAATTAGACTTGCTGATCAGGTAGAAAGGTCGCCACTAAACTCTGTTTAAAGGTATTGTTTAAAATTCAGATTTAGGGCTCTCAGATACCTAATGTTTTAATGTGTGTTCGTGTTTGGAATTCCAAGATTATTTACAGTGATGCTTAGGGATATACCTCACTGGTTACCTCAAGCGTAAGTGCTGTTTAGAATGGAGTAATATTTGAAAGAGAATAAATATTTTCAACTAACTTGGAACCTTTTCCCATTCATTCTGTGTAGTGTGAAGACATGAAAAAATAGACGTTTTGGTGGTAGGTTTATTAATAAAGGGCTTAGGGCTCAATCCGTCAGGATGCCCAGAATCCTCCAGGCTTGGAGGAGTACTGGCATGCTATGCCAGACAGAAGGAGTGTAGAGGCAAAGATCTGCCCTGCAAAACACTTGGACGGTTTTGGCTTTCTAAGTATTATGCCTTGGAGCACGAGGGAAGGAAGGCGGGAGGTTGAGGCACTGCCAGGATACTTTGAAGTGCAGTGGCACCTGCCGCCCCCCTTCCCCAGCTCACAGATGACCTGCAAGAGCCCTTCTTCAAGGTCACATTTGAGGCAGCTGGCAATATTCTCTCTGTGCTGGCTGCAAGGTGGGAGGAGTGGGGAAACGATGCTCTGCACTCAGAATCCCAGCTGCGTAGTGGCCAGAGGAGTCCGCTGCCTGTGCATTTACAGTAACATCTGTAGGAATTGCCTGCGTTAAGCAGCCATCCTCGCAGAGGGTTCTTTACACAGCGCTGGAAACCTTGCCACCAGAGCAGCTGTTCTAATAAATGCTTGTCACTGCTTGGAGGAGGGGAGGGGAGGAGGCTTCCCCCACCATCAATTGCTCCCTCATCCACGACTGAAAAGGGCTCATATGGACATTGGCTTAAGCAGAAGCAGGCTTGTTTCTGGAGTTCAGAGACAAAAATTCATAGACATCCTAACCCTCCGTGCCTTTTTATTTGTATGCCTGAATACAGGAGCGTAATTTCATTTTCTTGTGGAGCAGCAACTTCCCTATACCTCAGGAAAGTGGCTTTTCCTGTTTTAGGAAGTTTAAGCAGCTGCTCAGAATGCAGCATGAGATAAATCCAGCAGAAGCCCCACTCCCAAATTCTCCTCTGACCAAAGCACTCTTGGAGGGGCCAGGGAGCTTTTTGCAATGCTTCTTTTACTCTTTTTCTACTTGATATCCTACGATTTTTAAGTGGTTTACATAAAAGTACAGAAAGGAGAGACAGAGAGAGAAAGATCAGTCTGACAGAATAAACAACTTACATCTTTAAATCTTTTTAACATTTCCTGGTGAGAACACAATACTTGAGGAATCTGTGCTGCCATGTTTTTCCATGGATGCTTGGTTTGCAGGACACTATAGGTAGATAATCTTGATGTCTACAGAGGGAACTGGCAGAGGGCCGTCCTAGTGGTTTGCTGCCTGAGGTAAGCAACAAGATGCCACCCCCTCGGCCTGACACAGAGAAGCTAGACTGGCTACTGGACTGCCTGCAGCTGGATTGCGGAGCCCTGGCAGTGGGACAAGGCCCTCCGTGGCCCTGGAGGGCAGCAGGCTGGCTCAGGGGCAGAAGAAGGCCGAGTGATACACAGAGCTCTGTCCTGCGGCTTCTCGCCACCACTCCCTGCGCTCACTCTGTGTTCCAGCCTGAATGGATACACGTGGCTCCAGAGAAGGATATGGACACAGGCTTGGATATCAATACAGGTATGGCTCAGAAGCCCAGCATATGTCAAGGATTTGGGGCAGTCATTTATTCCGGATGATGAAATACGTCCAGTCCAGTGGTGGCCTTGACCTTCTGATGCGCTAGGCCTCTGTGCTTAAACATGGGTCGCTCCTAAGGCATGTGGCTGCAGGATTTATTAGTCCTGGAATCATCTTTTGGGACAAACGTCACCGGCAGTTCACAAACATCCGGCTAAGTGCTAACATCTCACGCTGAGTTCAAGGGAAAACCCTGTGCACTTCCTACTCTTATTTGGTACTTTTTATTCCATTTTTTAAAATAGTCTGTATGGTCAATATGATGGTCTTTAATTCTATGCTGCTAGGAAAAAAAAAAAAAGGATTGGGTGATGTCACTCTTTATTTCTGCCCTGTACAAAGCCGAGCCACGTTGGCCCATGTGGCAGTGGCACCTGTCATGTCTGGCCCCTCCTCAAAGCAGGAAATCTGGAAGCTTCCTCTTAGATGTTGGTCCTGTGATTTGGATCATCCAGGAAAGCTTGCCTTCATCAACTGGCCTTTATATTTATTTATTTAAAACTTTTATATGCCATCACCACATGCCTTGGCATCTTGGGATGGCTTACAAACATACAATTAAAACCAATAAAACAATAACAATTCCATAAAATTATATAAAAACAAAAACAAAAAAGCAACAGTTAATGATAAAATACTAATTTTTAAAATAGCAATTAAATAAAAGTTTTAACCTGGCGCCAAAAAGAATATAGACTCAGCGCCAGGTGCACCTCTCCAGGGAGCGCATTCCATAATCTGGGTGCCACCGCAGAGAAGGCCCTGCTCTGGGTAGTTGTTCTTTTTATCTCCTTTACAGAGGGCTCCCAGAGTGGAGCCTCTCCCGCAGATCTTAAGGGGCGTGAGGGCATGTAAGGGAAGAGGCACTCCTTCAGGTATCCTGGTCCCAAGCCGTTCAAGGCTTTATATGTTAAAACAGCACCTTAAATTGGGACCGGACTTGAACTGGAAGCCAGTGGAGCTGGTAGAGGACTGGGGTTATGTGAGAGTAATGGCAGCATGTGGTTAAATTCTCCAAAATGATGGCATTCTTTCATTGCATTAAGAATGCCGAATATCCCTGTATTTAAACCACACACCTAGTGCAGATTTTGCAAGCTGTGCTGCAGCTGGGTCAAGTGAATAATGAGTGGATTAATCAAAAGCTGCAGAATCAGCAGCCAACTCATAATTCACAGACTTGGCAGGTACACGGTCCTTAACATTACAATTGTCTTTGGGGTAAAAGGCTTTCCTAGAGTGTATTGCCTTGACTAATTTTCAAATCTCTTAATGAAAGAATTACCATTCTTTGTTCCAACAAAATGGTGCAGCTTTTGCCAATTTATAGTGTATACTATTCATCTACAAAAGCTTTTTCTAATGTTTAATTAAAGGCTAGATCCTGTGTGGTCTTAATTTGCACAATGGTTTTTTCTCCTTTGTTTGAGTCATGAAAGTGCTGTGTGTCTCAGGATGGTTGATACTTTATGATGTTTCACCCTGCACATACGTATATACCCCTCACTGCATCCCCAGGGATAGCTTTCGGGTTTCTTGTGATTCTGTGGTGAGCATTTCCTACATTTGTTCCAGTTACTGGTTTAACAAATAGCTGGTAGATACATTGAAATGGCCAATGGGTGGTGGTGGAGAACAATCCAAAAGTTTAACTCCATCATCATTATTTTGTTAGAATCCATCGGTAGGTTCACAATCTCCTGGGAGGTAGAAATGGTTTGGTAGAGCCCCCAAGCACCTGTGATGAGCCTGGGAGAGGATTGGCTCATTGTGAGTCCCTGGCTCTGTCCCCGCTCCTTCCCCCTCTTCCTCCCAGTGGTATCCCAGGGAACATGGCAAAGGAGAACCAGTCTCCTCTCTCTGGCAATCATGACTGCCAGCTGATTTTGGAAGGCTGCAGCTGTTGGAGATGCCCTGAAGCACGGCAGCGTCAACTTCCACCCTCCACTGGGACATGCAGGGAGGGGTCTGCCCACTATCTTGTTGCTGACCTCCTTGTATTGCCCTGTTTGTGCAGTGGGGAAATGAGTAGCAATCTCAGTAGCAACATCTTCTCTGTCACCTTAGTGGAAGGAGGTCTTGTGCCTTGTAGTGCAATAGGGAGCATGCGAGAACAGCAGGTGGAGAGGCCCCCAGTCTGCTTTGGTGTGCTGAGCTCAGGGCAGCAGCATGGAGCAGAGACCTCACCCCCGCCTGCTGCTTAAGAAGTCTCCTCTCGAGCAGCTGGCAGGAGGCCCAGCCCACTCCCTGCCGCCGCTGCCCTGAAAACAGGCAGTGGCACAGGGCAGAGAGGAAAGCTGTGTTGTCAGCTGGAGAAGTCTCCTCTCAGGCCAGTGCTGTAGACAACCACTGTGCATCCGTGCAGAGCGGACCTCTTGAGAGGAGAGGGGAACAGTGCAGAGGGGAGGAGTCACCCACATCACTGGCTCACGAGGAGACCTCCCCAGCTGGCAGCACAGATGCCCTCACTGGAACTCTGTGTGGTGGCTGTAGGGAGGGCTGGAGAAGCTATTCTTGCCACCGGCTCCAGTCTTCTAGGACAGATCTCAACTGTGCACTTCGATGGACAGTTTCAGTATCTGAAGCCCTGGCACCACTCACTCTGGCGGCATGATGCTAAAGAGCACCACAGTTCACCCTGCAAGTGCCTGCAGGACCAGAATCAGTCCTGAAGGGACTGACAGGGATCACAGCCCAAGCGATCATGCAGTGACACTGGAAGCCCTGAGGGGCTCTCGAGAAGGCTTCCTTGTATAGCTCAGCCTTATCACAGCAGCATGAGCCTTCATGGTGCCAGGATTGTGCCTCTGGTCCTGCTTCCAGGCTCCTCTTGCCTTCAGTTGTACCTTGTCTCCTGCCTGCTCCAATCTTGGCTCTTGCCTTCGGTCCAAACCCACCTGGTTGTGTACCTGTTCCTGACCTCACCTTGTTCCTGACCTACCTGTGCCTTAGTGGTGTCCAACCTCAGTGTGTTTCTGGACTGCACCTCCATCTCTGAACCTGCTTAGTCTTCCTGATTCCTCAGCTCAGCCCATATTTGGGCTTTCCTTTGCCCCTGGCCCTCTAGCTTCTTACACTGACCTCCTGGCCCCAGTGTTCCAGCCTTGGCTGCCAGCCACCCATATCCTGCTATTGTTAATTGGCAGTGTGCGGCAACCCTAGGATAAAGTTGTACAGAACTGCCAAATGATGACCATTCTCCAGAGCATTGTAAAGATCATTATTTCAGAAAAGGAAGAATACAACTCAGCAGCAACTCTGTCAAGGGAAGGTCATCCACCAAAACATAGTGATGGAGGGCATTAATCAGAGAAACAACCAAGAACCCAGCTGTAACTGTGAAGGAGCTGGAAAGATCTGCAGCTGCTGTGAGAGAAGCCATCCGTGGGGTGACTGTAGGTTCCACAAAGCTGGTCTTTATGGGAAAGTGGTGGGAAGAAAGCCATTGCTGATTGCTGAAGCAAAGCCATGCCAGAGCATGGTTGGCGCTTGTAGAAAAGCAAGTGGGAGACACAGCAAGCCTGTGGAAGAAGGTTCCTTGCTCTGATGAGACCAGAACCAAACTTTTTGGCCTTGTTGCAAAACACTGGAAAGTGGACCAGGATTGAGGGCTGGATGAAGGGAGCCAGATACAAGGCAGTTCTAGAGGAAAACTTCATCCTGCCTGCCTGCATGGCCTGGGACTGCGGCAAAGGGCCACTTTCCAGCAGATCAGCCCGATTACCAGTGGAGTAATTTAGAAACAAGATCCTGAATGTCTTTTGGTCTCAGTCCAAGTGAGACCCTGTAGTATGAATCTGTTCACCAGCCCGCTAAAGCTGAATTGCTCAGGTCAGGGCAAGTGGAGGAATACTGCAGATCCAGATATTCTAATGGGATAGAGACTTACTGAAGAAGACTCAAGGCTGTAGCTGCTGCAAAGGTGCTACCACCAAGTGTGGACTTAGGGAGTCAGTGTGGCTGCTTCTGCACCCAGTAAGTGCCAGCTGGTGTTTGCTTACTTGAGCTTTGTGCTGCAGTAAAAATACTCAATACTTGCACCATGTTAAGTTTCTTGCATACATCAAGTGCTAACAGTTCCCATGAAAATCAATCTCAGTTCCAAGTTGTAACACCACAAAATGTGGAGAGAGCCAAGGGTGTGTGTGAGGCACTGTACAGGTTAAATTCTGTTTTTCCCCGAATGGCTTCCTCCTATTCCAGCTCATTTTCCTACAGAGAATTTAAATTTTAGGAGTCAGGGCCTAGCGAGAAACTTCAAAATAGTGGTAAGTCTTGTTTCTTTGGCAACACTCTACAATCACAGCCTTGAAACCCAGGAGAAGCAATTACCTCTATTTTTCCAAGAGGTAAGTTAGTAGAATGCACTGCAAGCTTTATGTTCTATAAAGTAACCAAATAGGGTTGCAGGAATTGTAAACATATCTAGGCGACATTCCTGTGAGATGGCTAGACTTTATGCAACTAACAGACTGTCTGTTGTTTTGACAGGCAGGTGACAATGGCGGAGCTGCAGAATGGGCACATACATTGCAAAATCTATACGTTGTTCTGCGTCCCCTGAACTTTTCCCCTTTATTGGAAGCCATATCAGGCAATGTCAATTTGAGAAGTGGGTTTTACCTCTGCTGCAGTAGTCCCTACCAAGGAACTGCTATACTTTCCTCCAGATGAGTAAATGGCAGCCCTTTTATAATATGGGAGAAAATGAAGGAATGTCCTCACAAACGCCATGGAGGTAGGAGATGAAAGCCGCAATCATGAGCATCCTTACTCTGGAAGTTGCGAAGAAGCCCCATTGCTGGGTAAACACGCAGAGCATCAGTTTGGGCTTGGTGATGGGGAAGCCGGTCCAACCAGCGGTGCCCCACATGGTGCAGCCTGTGATTTCATTGCATCACCTGCAGTCAGAGGAGTTTTTTGCCTGTTTTAAAAACGATCATGCTTTTTAAAAGAAGGGATTCATGTATGCTTCACTGAATGCGTTTAGATGCAATGCATTAAACATAAAAAGGAAGACAGCTTGCCAGAGTCACAGGGAGTGGGGATAAGGCAGATGAGTGAATCAGCATTTGATCACTGATAAGTACGTCTGTCATTTTCTCTGCAAAGACAAGAAAGACAGGGAATATGTATTGCAGTGCTTCCTTTTATAAAGGCCTGGTAGATTGTCGTGTTCACAGGCCATACTATAGCAAAGTTCTCAGGGTGGCTTGTGGTTTGGGTTGAGGCAGCCCCTTTTCATTAAACCCTGGCTCTGTCCTCCTAATGTATAGAGTGGTCCCCTCCTAAAGGCAGGACTTCTGCAACTAAAAGCACTGGGCATTGTATTACAGCAGGCATGGCAGAAGGAGAGTGTCTCCTCTGAACTAGAGTATTGAACATGTATAAGATGCCGCAGCACATAGGGCAAGGAAGAAACATATACGGGAGAGGCTATGCTTCTCTTGGGAATTTCCAGCAAGGGTTTTAACCCACAACTTCAGATTCCATTGTGGGACACATGTATTTTCCAGATTTCTTTCTTTCTGTACATTCTGCCATATAACCTCTAGGTGGCGCTGTGGTGTAGTGGAATTGTGCGTCCGTTTTGCCATTCCCCAAAATGCTAGATTTTCTTTGGTCAGCCTTCTCCCCCACCTCATGATAATACTTGGAAAGCACACAAGAAGCCCAGGGTGATCATGTCAATGAAAGCACATGCAAACTACTGTCCGTGGGGAATAGCAAACACAATAAAAGCCTTGTAGGTGATGAGACTTTTAATCTATTTGATGTTCAAGTTTTGATGTTTTATGATTTGAAACTCTTTTCACCAGCCATAGTGTTGAGGTATATAAGTGCTGGAAGTAAATAAATCAAACAGCAGTTTGGGCTGGGTGGAGTCCATACAGTATTTCTCCAAGTTTTATGAAACAGGGTTGGACTAAGCAATATACTAAATGCATTTCAGAGCTGGCAAATGGGGAGCTCCTGCTGGGTGCGAATCTGTCTGCCCAAGCACCAACAGGATGAGCCTGGGGCACTGATGCAAAGAAGAATATCAGCAAGAGTCCAGTGAAGGGTGACGAAGGTGGCAGGGGGCCTTGAGAACAGCCCCCTGAGAAAAAGAGGTTCTCTTTGGCCTGAGAAAGAGACAAGGTCTGGATACTCAGATATTTGGGGGGGTGATGCAGCCAATTGTCCTCCAGTTTCTGTTCTCTGCACAGGACAGAACCTGAATCAACACTCAGATTGCTTGCAAGGGCATTGGTGCAAGCTGTTCAGCAGTGGAACAGGTCCCCTTGGGAGGCGGTGGGCTCTCTCTCGCTTGGCTATTTCCAGCGGGAGCTGCGCTGCCCCTTGCTTGGCATTCTTTCCTGGTAGATTCATGGCATTGTCTGGAAGTTGGACTAGATAACCAGTGAGGTCCTTTCCAGCGCTGTGGTTACACTAACAGGGCTCTGTATGTTACAAGCAACAGTAAAGGCGATTTGGACACAATTTAGAACAGGTAAATGTTGTGAAATGAGAGGGAAAGCACTCCCCTGCCCCCTCAATATTCCAAGTAGCCACTAATTACATTAACACAGCAGCAGCAGCAACTGCAGCACCCAGCCGAGCAGCCCAGGGCCTCAGCTGTCTGGGTCCATGGGTCGCCCTGTGCCCCCTGGGACGCCTTCCCCTGTCCCCTCCCCTCCAGTGGATGCCAGTGCCTGGCGGTGAGGGCCATCAAGCGCCGTCACAGGTCTTTTGCCACATCCCTGTGCTCACACCAGGTGACACTCCAGGCAAAACCAGAGCAAAAGCCCATTTACAGCAATCAAGGTGACCCAAATTCACAACACTATAAAAGAACAGTGATTATTGTGTTGGCAGACAGAGTGTTTCTTTCATAATTTGGCTGTTTGGTTTATGTTTCCATGCCCTTTCTGTTGAGCCCTCTAAATTAATTTTTGACTCTTACATTGGATAATGTAGCTGCTCAGTAGCGAATGTGACTCTCACCTAAGAGTGCCTGCAGTTTGTCTTAAACTGCAGAGCCGTGACTATAATAATGTTGCTCTTAAACTTAACCTGTGTAGAACAGTAATAATAAATCTGCCCATGTACGTTCAGTTGCACTCTCCTCTATTATCAATGGCATTTTCCTGTAAAAGTTCAAAGCAAACTTGACTTTTATGATCAGACACATTCATTAACCAGAGCAGCACTTCTTGCTGAAATGTTGTTCTGCTTTAACAACAAGCCAGAAGATGGCAGTGTTTTTAAATAGATGAAAGCAAAATATAAATATATAAATTTTAAAAGAGCTGGAATGAAAGACAGGCAGGTCTGGGAATACAATCTGAAGTTTTTACTTGTTCAGTAATTCTTGTTCTGGAGGGTAAGTCTACTGAATTTTAAGGGATAACCGGCTTGAGAAAAGATGTGCAAGACAGAATACCAAATAAGCCAGCCAGAAATTAAATCATACCAATGCTATGTCAGAGGGAAGCTCATGAACCAGCTAGCTCAGTTCAGTGGGAAAGGATCCCTTTATTATTTATGATACCCTTCTACAAACATGTTCTCAGTGGATAAAAGGCTTTATAGGAATTAAAGGACCCACAGTCTCCTTTTCTCAACATACTAGCCTTTATGTTTCACATTTCCTTCAGGAAGTTCAGGATGGTACACACCAGTGACCCCGTTCTGTTGCCACAACAGCTCCATGAGGTAGGTCAGGCTGACCAGCTGGGTCCGATGTAAAATAAGTGAGCTTTATGGCAAAAACGAACCCAGTTCTATTTCTTCCAAGCCCAGCAGAGCTTTCTGTAATCCATGGATGAGCATTTTTCCTGCTGGGAAGGAGATTCCTCTTATTTTATGCTGTGGCACATGCTTTGCATGCAGAATGCTCCAGAAAAACATCCTGCCTCTAACCCTGGAGAAACCCAGCTACCGATTAGTGCTGGCAATAGCTGGTTGCATGGATCAGTGGTACAATGCAGGACTGGCAGAGCAGGGATAAGCAACATGGTGCCCAGTGGTATTTTGGACTACCACTCCTTGGAGCCCCGGATAGTGTGGCCAGTTGCTAGGGAGTCTGGGAAGTATAGTCCAAAATGTGTGGAGGGAGCCTGCCTGTCTTCTCCACAGAGCATGTCAGCAAAATGGAAGCTGTTCTCATTAGCACTGTCCACATGATGGACAAAATGGAAAAAGTTCAGAGGAGGGCTACAAAGATGATCCAGGAACTGGAAACCATCTCCTATGAGGAGAGGTTGAAAGAAGTGGGCATGTTTAGCCTGCAGAAGAGAAGACTGAGGGGAGATAAGATAGCTCTTCTCAAATACTTGAAAGGCTGCCACACAAAGGAGGGCTGGGGTCTCTTCTCAGTCATGCCAGACTGAGGACACAGAATAATGGGCTCAAGTTGCTGGAAGGCAGATTCTGTGTGCACATCAGGAAACACTGTCAGAGCAGTATGGCGCTGGAACCAATTCCCCAGGGAGGCTGTGGGCTCTCCTCCACTAGAGGCATTCAGCTGGACAGCTGTCTAATGTTCCTCCAAGAATGCCAGAGTTTTCCCATTTGGACTTAGCTGAAAGAAGGACAATTTGAGATTTGAACCCAGGCTCTCCATTTCACTGTCCTGATCAAAAGAGAGATGTCTCAGAAAAACTGGGACTTAATATTTATACTGATCTTCATAAATTTGCATTAATGAGAAAAGTGATGAGAAAGAATTATACCATTATTTGATGGAATTCACTTTTAAAAAAATAACGGATGCGCTATTCTTTGCTACAGAATTCATTCACTGCCTGAGACCTTAATAACTGGAGGCTAGGAAAGAATGAAGTAAAGGAGACAGTGCATATGTCCAGGAAAGCCTCGACAGATTAAATAAAACAATATTAAGCGAGACCCAGGGTTTTCTGTGAAACCTTCACACATCTTTGAAATGGCAACAGAATAAACATGTTACAGCACAGTGGGAGGCAGGGCATTCAAAAAGACCTTAGCAGCTCAGTGGTATAACAACTTATTAAAAAAGAAAGAAATCTTGAGCTTGGAATAAAGTGAGTTAAAAAACATCTAGGCCAGAAATACAAGGATGAAGAAAGTTGTTTTAGATGTGTAGTGTTATCATAGAATTGAAGCAGGTGACTTTTTTATTGCCATGTCCCTGGCAACCTCATCTGTCTAGTCTGTGGAGATATTGTAAAGTTGTAGTGCCAACTGATCCAGCCAGGACAATTCCGTGTAGAACTTTAAAGTCAGGAATGACTATACCTTTGGGCCTAGTGTTTGGTTTCAAGGTGAGGCTTTCCCAAGTTCTCTTGAAGAGTCTGAGTGGCTCTAGTACAACGCCTGAGGTATGCGCACACCATAAATCCCAAATAAACAGTTGACAGATGCAAACATGTATGCTGAAAAAGTTGGCCTTCTTGTCCCTAAAGAATGTGGCTGATTTTCTGTTTGTCACTTTGTTTTGGCTTCTTTTCCCCACCAGTGCGTGCTGGTGTGTACTGCACGATTTGCTTAATTACCTCATGACCCATGGCTTGCTGTGTTGTCCAAACATGAGAAGCGGAAGCCGTCCTCAGCTGTGTATCACACCAGCTTCGGATGACATAACAGCCATTGCAGCGTGAGGCTAATTGGGAAGATTGCACTGGGAAAAGCCATCACGGCTTCTTTCCCCCAGTGATCAGACGGTTGTGTGGTTTATCAGACTTGTGTGGTTTATCTCTGTTGGTCATTGCAAATGACATTATGAATGTGTTGGACAGGTTCTTCTGACATGACAAGCCATGGTGAAACCTTACTGTCGTGGGATCATTGTGTTGTCCAGACCCAGTTCCAGAATTCCTATGTGGTAGGATGAATTTTCTGAAACCACACAGAGAATAGTCTGTTTCTGTGCTTCACAATGTCTTCTGCGGTCATCTGGACCGAGGATCACCATTTTTAACAATTTTGTTACTGAAACAGCATAAAGCAGTGCTGTGTGAAGCTCCACAGACTCTCTCCCTGTATCATTCATGGACTTCCTCTTATGCTTAGCCCTGTTGTAGAAAGAATGCCAAGCAAAAGTCCTTGAACATTGTGGAACACTTGCTTAACCAGTAGCTTTCTTCTACGACACATGCAGCCTAAACAAAAGCTGTCGATGTGATGTCTGAGTCCTGGCAAGCCCTGTGTGGATGTTGGGTGTGTTTGCCAGAAACTCAGGTCCGCGGCCATGACAAAGTGGACCAGAGTTCAGGGAATAGAGCCCAGGGAATCCAACAGATTTCTACCCACAAAATGGATTCCTTGCACATCCCTACCATAGAGTCTCCTGGCAAAGCAGCCATGGAAGTGCCACTTCCAACTTTTAGTCCTGACTGTTCTCAGCTCCCCAGCCACAGATGCTTCATTGCTTGCTTTAATCTCATGGGCACAATTTGGGAAATGGAGACAGTATGAAAATACATGGGAAGAAAAAGGGGATTGTGGCTAAACTGTTCATTTTACTTTAATAAAGACTTCTGTGGGGGCTTTAGCAACTGGGAAGCACCGCAGACGTGCAGGTACACTTGGGGCAAAGAAGGGGCAAACCCACTTCAGGCCTGTGGAGGACCCATCAAGAGGAGGCTGCTGGGTTCCCTGGGCAAGAATAGGGAAAGGATGGGGCTTTTGCTCGCAGGGGCTGCCAGGATGAGGGCTGAGGAATGTGGGAACCATGTTGCCCAGGCGAGTTTGGTCAAAAACCACAGACTGTGGGAACAGTGCAGGGTTGTTTTTAATGTCATGTGAACCCACTCATTGCTTCCCATCTACAGCCAATGAGAGCAATTCCAGTGTGATTCTTTTCCATTGATTCTGTGAATCTGAAGTACCTTGAACTCTGCAGTGGTCTTTTTGCTTCCTTATTCCAGCTAAAGCAAAAGTATGCTTGAGAGCCATGCATATTTCAGAAGTGCTCATTTATTAACAGGAAACAGGACAGTACGCTGAAGATGGGAGTGATGTAAAAGATGGAGATTTGACTAAATTAATAAAATGAAACAGAGCCTCTGGGTACAGTATTTTAGGAAATGAATGTGACAGGAATCCATTTTTAAAAAAATATATAAAGACTGAGCAGGTCCACTTATATGCATTAAAGAACTTGGGCAGTTTAAAGAATTTTGCCCGCAAAGTTATGGAAGAATAATAATTACTTCTAAGTCAATTTCCTGTTCATTTATTCTGCCTGGATTTCCCACCTCCCCAAGAACATTTTCAGTTCAGCAGGCAGAGGTATATGTACATATCTCGTTATCACTGATGGGAATTTCAAAGCAGCATATAATTTTAGTGTGCTATTTTGTCTAACCTGTATTACACCTGTCAATCTGATTTCCTTCTGCTATTTCATTAATATTTAAATGCTAATATTTAAAGGTCAAGCTTAGCTTGCAGTAATATTAAAAAATACCAAATTCTAGGTTTCCAGAAAAGCCACATGGGGACAATATTCATCAGATGATAGATATGTGTGACATGAAGCAAGGAAATGAAATCAGGGCTGCCTCTGACTGGCTTTCCCCTGCCTCCCCAGCTAGGTCTTCATTTCTGTCTGCTCCGCACATTTTCTCAGATCTGCTGTTTTTCCATTTAGAAGTAACGCTCGCCTCTTCTGTATCTAATTTCCACCAGAAAAGTTGGTTGTCTTTGACCACCTTTCCCAACAGTTTCTTTGGCTTCCTGTTCAATAAATCAACATTTCTACTTTTATTTATTTATTTATTTTTTGATTTATATCCTGCCTTTTTCCTCAAAGGACTCAAGGCAGCTTACATCATTCTCCTCCTCCATCTTATCCCCACAACAACAACCCTGTGGGGTAGGTTGGGCTGAGAGTCTGTGACTGGCCCAAAGTCACCCAGTTGGCTCCATGGCCGAGCGGGGACTAGAACCCAGATCGCCTGAGTCCCAGTCCCGTGCTCTTAACCACTACGCCACCCTGGCTCTCAGTGTCCAGTTTGTTATGCTCCTCACTAGACGTTCCAAGGGTGCTAGCACCTAGCTGGATTTGGTTATGGGGCGTGTGTTAAGGCATTTTGCAATATTTGGGGTTCTTTTCAAATATGCAGGTATGGAGGCTTAAAAGTTTCAACAGTCCAGTCCAATGCCCCACTTCAGATTGTCAGGCAAAGGCAGCCAGCACAGCCCCCACCACCAATGTTTCCCAGATTTATTATCAACTCTGTTTCTTTGTTTCCTCAAAAGCGAGAGTCTGGTCAATTTGTTTCCCTTCCTTACATGAGAGAGGGCAGGTCTGTGCTTGTCCATTCGGATGACTTGGGGCTTCTCTGCAAGAAGATTATATTCCAGCACTGTCTTTCCAGGTTGTCTTCTGCATCATCAGTGTGGGTCTCCACATCTCCCCCCCCCCCCCCCACAAGGCTACAAAGTGCTTAAAAACTTGTCATGTATGGAGCTCCCAAAAGGCATTGCCATTGGATGTACAACATACAGTAGCTTTACACTGAGATAAAAATCACAGTTCACAGCTGCAGTGCTGGAACCTGAGGCAGACACCCCATCGTTCCTCTATGCACGCAACTGGTGTGTATTCTGTGCAGATTCCCCTCTTTCCTCCATGGAGAGTCAGCCACCAGCTATCCTGGGAAAGCTTTCCCTATCTTCTTCCCATCCATGTGTGATGCAGGATCACTGTGGTTCTGTTCCAGTATTGTGCCATTTCTCAGCTGCAAGTTCCTCTCCAGATGAATCATTATGAAAAGGGAAATTATTTGGATTGCATCAGTTGCTATTGCTAACGTTTCCTCCACTCCAGAGCAAGCAAATATGGCCAGCATACCCCTGCAGACTTTCTTCCCAGACAGGTTAGCTCCATTGCCATTTAATTGTAAGACTACTGAAGTTAAACCACTTTAATTCAGAGTAAGTCAGCAGTTAAGCTACTTGGATCTTGAACAAGGGGGGACAGAAGAGGCAGTCAGGAAAGCTCAGAAAAGACACCACGAACTTTGCTTTTGGAGGGAAGAGGGGAGAAAGTCACTGAAAGAGAAGCCATGGTGCATGGGTGGGAAGCAGATAAGGGAATCAAAAATCTTCAGGTTGCTGAAACCCCTTGGACGTCCTTGCAACTCCCCTCTCACCCACCTCCTCCTTTTTGCCCCAAATGCCCATCATTGCTACCAAGAACCCTGCCCACTTTGGTTTTCCATTTTTCAGGCATGCAGAAAAAGGCAGGGAGAAAAGGAAAGTGCACGGACAGCCTGTGGCTCGTGCACAGAGCAGCAGCTGTGCAGAGCAGGAAGTGCAAAGCTGGGCATCCCCATCCCAGCCACACCCCCAATTTCCCCCTTTCAAGGGACACCAGGACATACTGCCAAGGGGGACATACAGGCGAGTTTGCGGGTGAGTTCAGAGCAATAGTCAAAGTAATACCACACGTGCCCTTTCAGAGCAAAAAGCAGAACTGCCTGAAATGTGTGGCACAACCATTGGATGAGGAGGACACAGTGAAAAGGTCTGGCAGAATTCTGTGAGTAAAAGCTCATCAGCGCACAGTAAATGCCTCATGCAGAGAATCCCTTAAGGAAGGTCCAGCTATCAGACTAATCTCTCTAACAAATGGCAACTTTGCTATGGAGCCATCAAAGAATATTTACAATCATTAGCTGCAAATTAAGCCATTAACCCGCTCCCATCCAAAACCCAAGCTCACAACAAATTGTTTGGCTCACTCAATTATTTTGTGTGTTCAGTGGCTGTGGAAAAATTTGCCGCAGCATCTCACAGACTCAGAGCAGACACTGGTCTGCAGGTTCAGGCCTTGGAAAGGACTCTCTACAAGGGATGCCAATGTAGATATTAAATACACTCCTATGGATATGTTTGTTTGTTTATTAGATTTGTTGCCTGCTCCATTAGCCACACAGTTTCCTGGGTAGGTTGCTGTTGTGGTTGTGGTTACTGATCTGGATCAGTAGAAAATACTACTACTTTTAGCAACAGTAACCACAACTACTAATATTGTGGGTTTTTAATACCCTTTCTACCAACACACATGGTGCAGTAATATGACATTCATGGTACAATTGCATTTGTAGCAGTATAATCTATGGATTGCAGCCTCGTCACCTGATTTTTGAATTTACTTTGTTACCGAATGTGCTCCTCTAGACATGTGCGCATTGTGAAGACACACAATCTTGTGCGAACCATGCTGTGCTTGTGCTGCAGTGCCGAGGCTGGACCTTAGAGCATGCAGGGGATGAAAACTCTGGAGTAAACAAACAGGGAGCCCCAGCACTATTGGGAAGGGATAATAAGCATTTAGGGTGAAGTTCCAAGGCTGGAAAGGGAAGGAAAGGTTCACAGAAGTTTCTTCTGGCACTGGGTGGGGTGAGCATGTTAATACCGACTCACCCTTACTATAGAGAAGGTTACACAGTTACTTTAATAATACATATTCCAATTCCTTGTGCGTAGTCCACATATTTCGCCTTTTCAACATTCTTCCATACTAGTCATTTCAGTTTTCTCAAACTGCCAAAGGGATTCTTACCCTGTATTAGGTGGAAATGGGTGCTGGAGCAGACGAAGGGAATCTGGTTATGGCTTTCACCATTTGAGGACCTAGGCAAGGATGCACTAAGTGGCTGGCCCCCTCACTCCAAAACTGTAAATGGACTGCACTCTTTCACAACACACATACACAGTAGAAAGGAGGTTGCAGAATAGGAGCCTTCACTCTGCAAATGAAGGTCTTCCTAGAACTAGGACAAATCCTTGGTCTGAATAGCACACCCAAAGCCCATTCCCGAAGCTGCTGATGAAGGGACATGGGATTTCCTAAGAGGCTGGCCCTGGTTTGGCAAAAGCTTCAGAGGCACAAAAGACTGCAGCCACAAAGAAGCTTCATGAAGGTTCCCAGGTCAGGTCTGAGATGAAACAATGGGCTTAGGACAAGGTCTGGCACTTAAAGGACGGATTCTTGGCAGGAAGTCTTGGTACTCCTCAGAGGAATGTCTGGATGAAGCTGTGCCAGGAGGTTCAACCTGATCAATGGCTGCAGCCCATCAGTAATTCTGGTTTGGTGGTGGTGGTGGTGGTGGTGGGGAACTCTTTTTGTGAAGATGGAGTACACTACAGGGAAAACCAAATCTGAATCAAGGACGAAAAAGGCTGGAGACGTGCCAGTCATGGGTTAATTAACCCACACAGTGCTGCAGGGTGTGCCCTCTTGCCTTTATTTGCATGCTTACAATGTTGTGTGGCACACACCCCCATGACCTGAGGGTTAAGCCATAGTGGGCTGCCATGTTGTCCAAACAAGCCCAATGAGTTCTTACCCTCTGGCTTTGCTGTTTGGGAAGGAACCATGGGTAGATGCATGTGGTTTGCATGCAAAGGGGGCCAGGATCAGTCCTTGGCATCTGCAGATAGCAGGATAAGTAGCAGGCTGACCCTGAAGAGCCACTGCCTGGCAGGCAAGGGCACGTTGGCCTAAATGGACCCCTGGCATGACCTGGCAGAAGTCCTGTTTCAGGGCTCCCCACTGCCTTTCTCTTCAGGCAACGTCCCCTAGCGGTGATCCTGGTTGAGACAAACCCTTAGAAATGGGCTGCGGGGAAATAAACACGGAGGGGACCTAACTGGAACAGACATGAACAGCGTGAACAGTAACGCCCAATACTATTGTCATCGAGAGTTACATAACTACCAACATGATAGTAATCTCACGGTTTCGTTGTGGTTGTTTTGAAAACGACATGCCAGGCTGGTTGGAATAGTCACTGGCACTGCAGTGCTCAGAGAGGAGAAGCACAACCCTTCTCCTTGTCTGCAGTCTTCATGACAATCATCCCTGCCCAGCCCTGTGGCAGGCAGGATTCCAACTCCCATTTTCCTCCCTGGCTGCTAATTGCCCTATGTGGGGAGGCAGCTACCTAGATGGCAGCTGGAGAGGAAAGGCGTAAGGCTGTGGTGCCGGTGCCACTTCCCTCCTCTCTCCTGAGCCCCAGGACAGGCATTCTGTGTCTTAAAAGCCTCACGCATAGCAGGACAGGTCTTGCCTGTGCCGTCCTCCTGCCTTTAGAATCAGCTCCCCCGGCCTTTCCTTCCTATGTGATGGGCACGGGGAGGTGACACAGTGACTCCAGGTTGGCCCATGCCTTCTCCGAATCTGCATTAGAATCTGGGCACACCTCAGAGGCCTCCCTGGTTCACGACCTGTACGGTCCCACGAAGCTTAAGAGACCGCACTGTTCTTTGGTTCTTCACATTTTCTCCAAGGTCAGCCAAGCAAAGAGTTCTCTGGAGTATTTCACATTCGCGTTTCATAAATACCCTTCCCTGAAGATTTGCTAGAGCTCTAGCTTAAGCGTACTTTGAAAATAGTAAAATACTCTTTCTGAACTGGCCGCCACTTGGTAGATGGGAGTAAGTAATTTATGGCTTATTCACTTTAAGTTATGTTATTTGTTATAATTTGTTACCTTTCCTGAGCATTCCAAGAGAGAGCCAGATATAAACTCAATTAACTAAATACATTTCCTGGCATCTGAAATCACTTGTGGCTTTTGATCTGCAGTATCTAGATTTTGAGCAGTGATTACAAGTTGTTTTAGCCTTGCACCTCCAATCTTTCATTCCGCTGAAATTTATTCACAACTGCAGCTTTGTACGTGTCTGCTCAATGTGTAGCCCTTACTAAATTCTGTTGTCAGACTTGAAAAAGGAGAATCTAAAAGCCTTCTAATTTTGAGCATTGGAAATGATGATCAGCTTCACAGCTGTTTATTCTAAATGTAATCTCATTTCTGCAAATGTAAGGGAAGAGTTGATGGCAAATCATGACTAATTTTGCTGCTCTTTCCATTTCTCCTAGTTTAATATTGTTAATTAAATCAGGTTCTCCCTTCCAGCTGTTTATAAGACAACAACCAGATGCCTCCTTCATTTGACAAATGTTTGATTTTTAACACCAGAAAGATAATAAGAACATATGAGAGCAGGGCAGGATGGGATGGAGCAAGCAAGCGGGGTGGGGGAGAGGCTTTGAATCGGAATTCTTTGAAGCAGAATTACATTTCACAGTATAAATGTCTGATGTGCTATCACATCTGGCACAGAAACAGAAAAGAAAAATATGTTTATGGGGTAAGCAATTGTTCTTAAATTCTCTAGTTCCTTTGAATAAAAATAATAATAATAGTTCCACATTTTCTGCTGCCATAGAAACCATCTTTAGCTAGCAGATTGGAAATAAAGATATGAGACTCTGGCTTTACATTTATATTGCATTTCCATCCTTAAAAAAGATCTTTTGTTTCTGTTTGATATACAGTCTATTGATCACAGTTCTGAATTTAGGTTATTTTGTAAGGGAAAGCTTAAGAAATCCTTTTAGATTTAAGGAGCGAGGTCCACCCTGCAGCTCTACCAGTGCATAGTGCAATGCAGATCACCTGAGATTAGAATGGAAGCTGGGCTGCCCCGTGATACCCACTAACTGGGGGTCCAGTGCATGTCACAAGAAGAGCCCTAATCCGTGCAGTCATGAGTGGGCTCCCCTGGCCCGGTCAGAGGGGCTGAAGGAGAAGCAAGCATGGGAAACCACCTCTCTGGCCAAGCTCTTTTGTGGCTTCTCAGGGTGCCTTAGCACGATATGTGGACACGAACTGCCCATCTCAACAAGTTGGGCCTGGTCAGGAGACTGCCAAGAGTCTTATAGGACTCAATTGAAGTTCTTGTTCGATACTAACATTTTTTAAAAAATTAAAACATATTCTGCTTAAACATGCATTTTCCTGGGTCCCATCTTACAAAATGGAAGCCAGAATTTTGTTAGAAGACAGCAGTGAAGTGTGGTGCACCAGAGGGCTGGGTTTGTGAGACACGACATTTTCATGCACACATGCAATGCTCCTTTCATTTGGCATGTGCAACTTTAATGACAAAACAGTGAACGGAGGGGACAATTTTACAGGAGTACTCAAATTACTTTTGCAGGAGTAATTCCTTGAGTAATTCCTTGTGACAGTCACTCCTGCAAACTTGTGCAGGACCAAGACTAATGAATTACTGAAAAATTGTGACTGTATTTGGGACATTATCTGGTTGTCTTTCTTCAGGAATCCTACTAAAAACTGGGGCTGAGAAGGCATGAGGGAGAACAGCAGCAGTGCTAGCAAAGTCATGATGCTTGGCCAGGGATTCCATTTCTCTTGCTGGCTGACTCTTTAGTTATTCCTGACAGTCCGTGGGAAAATTGCCCTGCTGGGTTCAGAAATCATACTAGCCATCCTGAGTTCTCAGGGTGGCCTGTTTCCACAAAACTGTCCACAATGAGAAAACTTCTCTGAGTTCAGAGGTCACGTTGGTGCCCTCTGTGGCCACCCACCATAACAATCTACTCCAGTTGAGTGTGATGTGAGCCCACCCAAAGAGCCCAAGGAAAACCAGAACTGGAAGAAGCTGTTGCAGATTCTGGTATGCTAGGAGATCCTAGGATGCTATGCTGCTAGGATAATACAGAACGGACACAAGAAATCTTTGCCACTGCTTTATATACTTTCTGGCACTATGAGTGCAGAAAACCTCATGGGTTTTCCGACCAGACTCTGACATGAGGCAATAAGGTTGGTCTATCTTACACCGCCTTCACCGAATCACCAAGGCAATGTGTATGAAGCAATCTGATTGTTTATGAAAAAGAATTGTATAAATGTAAAGGAATAAAGTGAGTCACTTTTGAAGGTTTATCTGGAAGAGTGAATTCTACTTGAAAAAATACATTTCCAACTGTTTTCTCACTTTGCTTCACTAGGTATTTTGCACCTTTCTGAACCAATACTGGGGTAAAGCGTTGTGGCAGAATGGAGCAGCCACACTGCTTCTTTGGCAGCTCTCATTAGGGAAGTTCCCAAGTATTAAAAGGTGGAAAGAGCAGTCTTGGGCTCCTGGGCAGCATCTGAGGAATCACAGGATATTTCAGATCCCTGAGCTGAGGTCAGGAGCAGCCCTGTGGCCCCATCCTACTTCCCCTTTCAGTTTCTGGGGAAGAAACCACACAGCTGCTCTCTAAGGTCAGCAAATCAGCCTCAGAGAAGGGGCATTTCAGTGTGCGGCAAGAGAGGGAATAGGAGAGGCCAGGACATGAATGATCCCAAAGCAAGATAGGCAAGAAAGCCTTCTAGCAAACCAGGCAGCACAGATCAGCTCCGGCACTCCTCCCACACAGCACAGGATGCTTAGAAGCCTCCAAATTTGGGAGCTTATGTGTCATGGTCAACAAGGGCACAACCCTTAGACATGTGCCCTAAGTCTTAAAACTTCTTTCTGAAATGTCAAACATTATTCACTCCAAGAGTTAAAGAAGAGTAAAAACGAGTGACTTTCCCAAGGTCGCACAAGGAATTGGAAGCAAAGTTGAAATCAAAGTCTGTCCTGCTAATCAGTTCGAAGTGGTGCTGAAAATATCAATTTAAAAGTTCAGCAAAGTCAGCTCTGGTAATTTTAGTGTTTTCTCTGCTTTATCTAATGGAATCCAACTTTGCTATTTCCCGTTGTGAACCTGCTTGAACTTTTTGTCTTTACTGATAACTGTGAGGCGCGCAACATTAACAGAAGCCCTTCTGCTAACTTTTACTATTTGTAAGAACTCTAAAAGTACAGCTCGTAGCATTTTGCCACCAAACGCACTGCATCTGTTCTTTGATGTAATGTGAGCCTGAACACTGTTGCCCAGAATTTCTATGACCTTTTTAGTCCTGAAATAATAATGACTTTCTGGACAGATAAGAGCAGACAATTGGAACTGGAACACAGGGCTGGAAGACGAAGGGCAAATTCTTTCTGTTTCCTAGCAATTGCGTAACTTTCTTGATAAAGTCAAATTTCTTATTGCTGGAATAGACTTCAAAAAGAGCACTGCTTTACTCCATTCAAAATCTTGGATTAAAACAAAAAACCAAACCAAACCCAATCAATCCTTGATTTCACAGTTTTAGGGACTATAAGCAAAAACAACACATAGTTAAAAACAGCCCTGTGGTATCCTTTTGCTATATTCAGATACAATGCTTTTTGTGTGCTCCACTTCTTCATACTTAACCCAAACTCCAACTTCCTTTTTCCCTTTGTCTAGCAGAAATCCTGCTATAGGCCCACATTAAAACCAGCCAGATAATTATGTATAAATCAGTTATATAAACTGTGTTAATGAACTAATTAAGCTACTAGCATTTATGTGGAGTCTGAATTCCACAGTTTAGCAGACAAACCTTCCATACTCCATCCCCCCATCACTTCCCAGAGCTTTTGGGGAAACAAAACAAAACCCCAAACAGTCATTGGTTGCACTTCTTGAGGTGCTCACAAACAATCTGAGCCATGAGACAATCCATTCTTTCTGCATTCAAGGAGCTGCGGTATCAGCAAGAGCAATGCTCAAGGCTTTACGTGTATCTGCTGACAATATTGCTTTTAGAGGCTCATCTGGAGTTTGGTGGGTTGTGTCTAGCACTGTTTCCCTGCCAGCAGAACATGAATGGTTGGTGAGATGCATTCCTCTTACTTCTGCACCCCCATATGCTAGAGTAGATTTGCTGTGTGTGCACGCAGCAAGTAGGAGGAGGGAGCAAGGGGGAAACAGGCAAGCCCCTGCTGCGTCTGGCCGAGGAGCTATGCGACCTAGTAATTTGTTCATGGAGTGGCCCGCCAGCTGCCCACCGGAAGCCCACAAGAGTTGTTGCATGACCAACAGTCCATTTTGTCAAGTTGGATGAATCCGTGTTGATGGAACCCTTGTCTTGGGTTCCATACTGGCTGCTGTTAAAGGAGCACAGTGTTTGACAAAAATTGTAACTGCACAAAAATTAGATCTTAAAACACCCCACTGCTTTAAACCCAAGTGAAGGTTATCTCACATTGGCTTAGGCTGAACAAACATATGAAAATGGAAGCTAAGGCTGATGCCTTAACCACGTGTCCCATGGTTAGTAATCATGTCGCAAATTATGTTCACTTATGGAGGACAGGAGGGCCTGGAGGAATGTTGTCCATGGGGTCGTTATGGGTTGGGCATGACAATGCTTTACCCTTCCTGCACCCACACTTCTCTTGGATCTGTCAAGCGAAGGTCCAGATGGAGAGAATGCAGTACCTGGAACCGGCAAAGTTACCCCATGACGTTCTGGTTCTGCTTTTCCTTAGGTAAGGCGTGAGCCTTACTCTGCTGCTAGAGTGATTCCCCTGGGAGTTGTCCCACACACATGGGCTGCTTGTAAGCCTGGACTTTTCAGTGGTGAGAAAAGGGGTGTGTGGGCCCAGGATGCTTTCTCACTGAATATTGTATAGACGGCTGCCGGGGCACGGCCTACAGGTGAGCCTGACTGGGGGCACTACCGTCTCACCCATCCAGCGAGGGTGTGTGGGTCAGGTGAACAGTGCTATGGACAGCTTGTAAAGATCGTACACGGTTTCGTACTTGGGGTGAGGGACAGCAGGCTCCAGGGGAAGAAGAGAAGTAAACGGTCCCAAGAATGTGAATGAAATACAGGCAGAGAACGACGCAGAGGTCTGAATGGGGAAAAATGAAGTTTTAGTTGATTCTTTTGGTATGTGGTATCAATGAAATGCATTTGCAGAAATGTAATGACAACAGAAAATGACATACATGCAATAGTGAAATATGTATGTGTAACAGCTACCACAGGGAAAAGGAAAGTCAAAAATGTAAAGGGGTGCTTTTCCACTTTTTAAAGGACTACATTACATATTTTAATGTGTGCATTTCCCTTGGGGTTTGTATATTTCGGTCACATAGTTATCCAATTAAAATGAAAACTCAGTGTGTTATCCTTTAGGCGAGGACAGCTGCCAGCTGCAAAGTTTTATAAAGTCTTTAATCTTGTCCATAAATATTTAACAAGAATTGGTTGGTACACAAGCCAAAGAAAAGTAAGAAATCAAAGGCAGGAGCTCAGCAATAACCCCTGCATTGTACGGAGTGAAAATAAATTCTTAGCAATAATATTGTTCTTTTTTAAAAATTAAAATTAATATTAACATGCATGGCAGAAATTTGCTAAGCTCGTATTTCTTCCCTCCTCTTTGAGTTTCCAGACTGCCGGAAGCATTTTCAGAAGTCCCATTCAGTGTAAAAATGCTGATGGTAGTTCAAGCAATTTTGAGGTCATAGACCCAGATTAAAATATTGAATAGTGTGCCAGGTATATTATTGTCCCACTGACAGTTCATGCCTGCTATTTCCCCTAGTTTTAAGCCTTTAAAAATTCAATGGATCTATCCAGTTCAAATGAGATTTTTAGTCAAAATCAATTTTTATCAATTGATATTAGCCATGACAGTGGAGCCTCCATGCTCAGCAGCACTATACCTTTCCTGAGCATCAGTTGCCTTACTTGGACATTTGGTCAAGAAAATGAAGATGACAGGTTGAAATTGCATCAGGACAAGATTAATTGGTAATTTGAAATGGCTGGTCAGGAGAGCATTAATATTCCTAGGACAGGTGAATCCTGTGCGACCCTATCGCACCAGATGGAGAGACTGGCAGTTCTTTTGCATGTGCCTTAGCCCCAGAATCATAAAATGATAGGATTGCAAGGGCTCCTGGAGGTTGCCTACTACAATTCCCTGCTCTGTGAAGCACGGACCACGAGGGATACAACTTCCGCATCTTTCATAAGTGGCCACAGAGTGTTTCCTGGCAACTCTCTCCAGCAGAGAAAAGTCCACAGCCTTCTAAGGCAATCTGTTCTTCCCATAAACAGCACATACTGCTAAGAAATTTCTCCTAAGGGTTATCTGGAACTTTCCTATAGTTTCCACCCATTAACTCTAGTCCTGCTGTCTAGACTCTAGAGCAACAAAAAACAAGACAGCTCCATCTTCTATGGAGCAACTCTTCAGATATTTAAAGACCACTATCATGTCTCCTCTTAATGTTTTTTTTTACTCCAGATTTAACATGTTTTTTTCCAGATCATAGGAATTAGATATGGGTTATTTGCTAGGAGTGCCTCTTTTCATCTACACTTGGTTAGGATTTGCTCTCCCCCTTTTGGACTGGCCAGATTTTCCTTTGCTGATCCATGCTTCCATAACTTCCAGGTTGTCCCACAGGTAGAGACCTGTTTTTTCCTGCAGAGGAGGGCAGGATGCGTTCCAATGGAGCAAAGCTCAGGGAACCAAGATTTAGGGCGCATGCTAGGAAGTACTTCCTGACAGTTAGGACCCTTAGGACATGGAATGAGCTTCCGTGGGAGGTGGTTGAAGCCCCACCAGTGCGGGGTTCAAGGATAGATTAGACATGCACATGGTAGGCATGTTGTAAGCAGAGCTGGCTAGAGCCGGGGGTCAGACTAGATGGCCCAGGAGACCCCTTCTGACTCACTCTGTTTCTAAGAGGCATGGAGGAACATGCCTCCCTTAATACAGTTCAGGCATGTTTTATTTTTCCCCTAAAAGAAGGGGCATGTTTCTAAGGTTTGTAAAGACAGTTCTTTAAAATGCCCACTGATTCAACAATGGATGGAATTCAGATTCAGTCACGGTTCTGCATTTGGATGAAGAATTCATTCTTGCCACACTCAAGTTAATAAGCGCAACTTGCCCTTGTGAAAACTTTTCTCATCTAAAAACAGAGCGATTAGATTGCTCAATCAGATCAGTAGCCTTTCTTTTCCCTTTCTTTCTGAAATTATGCTAAATGTACTGGGATATCTTAAACCTGTAATACCTCTGCTGCAGCAAAAGTATCTGAATATTGAGGCAGCACTGAAATCTATTTTGCTGGGAGGAAGTTGAAAGAAATGCACAATTATTCCATTGTCAACAGTCCTTTTGAAGCAGCTAAGAAAGCACGTGAATGCTCGGAGGGGCATAATTTGAGGAGTCCGTGTAACCCTCCCATTGCAACTTTCAGAGGAAGACACTTGCTTGATTACACATATGTTGTGTTTATGCTTGCAAGCTTTAATTGGTGCAATTAACTGATGAAAGCTCTACAGAATAAAACTGAGGGTGCTTACTCAGAACTAAGCCCAGCTGGGCTGAAGGGCTGGCCTTGAGCATGTTATTGAGCATGTTTGGGACAGAGCCAGGCAACTTACAGCCCTTCATGTGTTCTGGCTTACTACTGTCTCCTAGCAGACTAACTACTGCTTGTGGGAGTCCTCGGTCAAGACATCTGAGGACTGCATGTTGTGCGCTCCAGTTGAGAATTTTAGCTCCAGGTTGCACTCTGAAACAACCTCAACCTAGTGGATGCAGTGGGACTTCCTTCTGGGTAAATATGCATAGGCTTGCACTGTCCCCAGTGGACTGGCAGGTCATAAGCAAGCCTCCTGGGCACTTCAACAGGGGCTTAGGATGAAGAGGAATGCAATATTTTCAAAATTCTGCTGGGGGGAAAATCCCTGCATAGGACCAAGGGTGGCTTTCACGGTCTACCAGCTGCAATGTGGCCAGCCTTTGGGAGCGCTTGTGACATTCCTGATTAATGCTCCTGAACTGTAGGGCGGTGGTATCAAGAGTTACAGCACAGAGAAAGGAACTTCACTTCTCCAGTGTCTGGTCCCAAGTTATTTCATAGAATCATGGAATAGTAGAGTTGGAGCCAAGGAGCCAAGAAGGCCGTCGGGTCCAATCCCCTGCCGTTGCAGGACACCAATTTACACCATCCCACTCAGACAGCTGTCCAGCTTCTTTTGAATGTCTCCAGTGTGGGAGAGCCCACAAGCTCTCTAGGCAGCTGGTCCCACTCTCGTATTGCTCTGACAGCGAGGAAGCTTTTCCTGATATCCAGCCTCAATCTGGGTTGTCGCAGCTCGACTTGATTATTCCGTGTCCTATACTGCGGTATCAGTGAGAAGAGACCTTGACCCTCCTCTTTGTGACAACCTTTGCGGTACTTATAGAGGGATACCACGTCCATCAAAATTGAGGGCCCACGAAGCTGATACAAAGGTAAGGCTCTCACCACAGCAACCCCTATTGGCAGCAGCCCCCCGGAGCTGCGCCTCATATTCTCCAACCTGCTTGTTCACCTGCCCCTGTTGCCATTGGCCGGACGGGATGGTGGTAGTGATGGGAAGGAGGCACAGCCCTGCCCTCTGGTTTACTGTCCCCCTGCCTGTCCAGCAAGCAAGGCGTAGTGGTTGTGGGAATGTGGGGGTGCAGCAAGAGCAGCAGGGGACAAGGATCATGAACAGGTAGGCTCATGGGTGGGCTGCCCTGTCCACAGAGGGACCACGGTAGCGTCTCTTCCCTCCCTGTGCATGGTGGTCACAAGCCACCGAATTAGCAAATTGCGTTTGTGGGTTGCAAGTCATCCCGATTCCTGAATGCAGGGGTGGGGGTGGGGACTCAGGGTGGTTTGTAAACCCCCACCTGCTGGGCTTTGACATCATGACAACCCATCCCCAGAAAAGGTAGCTCACCAGCTTTTTTTTAAAAATAGCTGCATTCAATTTTATTTTTACAACTAAGAAAAACAATACAATTAACACAATAACAATTGTGACTAAACATCGCTGATCAAGCAACCCATCAACATCAGTGCTACCTCCACCAGGACCAACAACTCTGATTACTCCATGTAAGATCATTTATTCATTCAGGTTGCCCCACCTCCCTTCCAGAACTGCATTGACTCTTATGGTGGTTCACACTCCTTTCCTTTTATTAAAACATATTCAATAAAAGGTCTCCAAATATTTTCAAATGTATTTTCACTTGTCAAATCTTTTTCCATTTAATATCACAAGTTAACTTATCATTAATAGCTAAATTCCAGACTTCTTTATACCAGTCAACTATATGATATTCACCTTTTGTTTTTCATTTCCTTGCTATTATTAATCTTACTACTGTTAATAAATTTATCATCAATTCTTTAGTATTTTGTCCCATCTGTTCTCTAAATAATAACAATAATGCTAATCCAGGGTTAACATCAGTATTTAAATTCAACATTTTACCAATTTCTTTAAAAATCCTTTCCCAAAACTCATTTATATACTTACACTTCTACCACATATAGAAATATGTACCCACTTCTTGGTTGCATCTCCAACACACATTGGAATATTCATTATTCACGCAATTCAATTTAACCAGAGTTAAGTACCATTTCCAAGCCAGTTTAAAAAAATTCTCTTTAATCCTTATTGACATAAATTTTAAAATTCTCTTATCCCACATATTATTCCATTCCTCAGCACTAGGGTTTGGCTCACCATCAACATGTGTGGGGAAGCAAAACAAGTCTCTGCGGCTCACTTTCCCTCCTGGTTGTGGGAACCCAGTGACTGAGGAAGGGAATCCACTGAGGGCATCTTTTTTAAGAGCCCCCAGAAATCAAGAGCCGATACTAGTTAATCCGAAAATGCTGACTTGGCCTAGTAGCCAACTGACCACCAAGGCTATCCAAGGGGAAACCTTGCTATGATAAACAGGGATACTGGGACCCAAAGACAGGCACAAAGCGCATGTGCCACTGCTCTGCTGGTTCCTGTGCTTGATTTTTTGATTTACATTCTGCCTTTCGACCAAGAAAATGGTGCTCAAGATGGACTGAACTGCTGTAACTTACCAGCTTATTTTTTGTTTAAAGTCCTCCTAGTTCTCATCATGGGTGAAAGCAGGATTCACCCCGACCAGGAATTTCTTAGGGGGCTAGTAGAAAGTATATTTGGTTCCTGTATCAGGGAATCCCAATGCACTTAAGATGCACTATCATCTACATCCCAGATTGTAAGCAAAGACATCTCCATGATGGAAATTTCGGAAAAGCTGTTTTGAATTAATGGGGTCATTGCTTAAATGTGAGGCAATCAATTAAGATATGTAATGGTTGAGCATAACATTTGCCATCATCCATTATATATTGTAGATCAGGTATCCTAAAAAAAGTCCAACAGGGGTAATTTAATAACAGTTGCTTAGAAAAGTGACTAAAAAGTAGCTACTTTCTGTTCCATTAATTACACTGCAGTGGGTGGCTTTACAAAAGGTTTGTGAGCACAGATTACCCTAAGCTATAAAGTATGAAATGTAGCAAAAAGGAATTTAGCAGAAGCACCCGACATTGGTATCTTCTCAGGTCATTTGCTGTGATTAAACTTCTGTAGTCACAAACACACCACAGTACATGGATGGGGCCTGCAGTCCTGCAGAGCTACATGTATGCATGACCATAGGAGTCCCACGCACCTGAAGGTGTCTTCAAAATCAGTCTCATGGCTGAAACACACCACTTTTTAGTCTAACGTGTGCTCTGCGTGTTCTGCTGTGTGTGGGCCACAGGAGCCTTAAAGATAAGCATGTGGAATTTTGGGATATAAGCAGTGGGAAGGGTAAAAAGTTGAACCCCCGCTTCTTGGAACATCCCAGTCCCAGTCTGAATCAGGGCCGTGCGTGCTTCCAATTGAAGGAAGCCAGCCCATCAAGCATCACTTTGCAGTGCGTGATTTTAGGAGCATTTCGCATGGCCTTACTTCTCATGCCATATCACAGCATTGTCGCTCCATCCATTTCAAAAGCAATTTTCCTTGTAGTGGGAGCTGCTGTTGGATGAAAAGAAGACTAAACCTTCCTTGGATTCATGGGACTAGTTTCATGGGTCTATGGATGCCTGCTCTGGCCTAAAATCAAGAGGAAGCAGAATGGAATACAGAGACTTCCAGTTTTTCCTTTTGTCATTCACATTTTGGCACAGACATTCTTCCCTTTTGCTTTTTTCATTGTGAATTTAGAGGCATTAGTGAAATTCAGCATCTTTTCTCTCTTGCTAAGCCGGCCCCTGCTTCAGGCCTGAATTAGCTGGAGCGGTGACAACGCTGCCTGATGTTCCTTGCCAAGTCTTTGCCACTAAACAACCTCTGGGGGTTTAAGCAGGCTTGACAAAACATGGTTGGAAAGTGATTACTTTCTTTTCTGGCCCTCCTGCCTTCTCTTGCCCTGAAATTTCAGCAGGGCTCAGCCACTGAAAATTCAGATTGGGGCAGGGAGTGGAGAACGACAGAGAGGAGCAGAGCAAAAAGCAATTAGAGAGAAGACAGCATGTTTCTCCGGTCATTGCAACCTTCTTTATCTCAGCTATTTCAGTTGGAAGCTTAAACATGAACCTGGCTTCTCAACAAGGTTCTTGAAAGTCTGCATGCAGAATGACTCTGAAATGAGATTTTTTTGGGGGGGGGGGAGGGCAAAAAATAATAGCAGGAAAGGAGCTATTACAAAAGAATCCCCCAAGGCCTTAAACTTTATCATCAGCTGCCTTGAAAACCAAAGCTAAAATGAAACAACTGACTGCTCAGAGATGGACTTTCAGTGTTGAAATTATTTTGAGGGAATTTAATCAATCCTTCCTTTTCTGTGCTCATGATTCATGGCTGGAGGAGTGTTGCTGCTGTCACCCACAGCTCTGCAAAAGGAGCATTTTATTGTTTTTATTATTATTTATTATTTTGCCTTGTTAAGCACGTGGGAACCCAAAGTTCTTTTGCAAACAAACTTTGCCTTTAGCACAAAGGTCAGCCAAGAAGAATCCAGACAAAAATTCAAATTAATCCCTAGTACCGCTTCTCCAGTTGAGGACTTTGCAGCAAAAGTGAATATTTTCAGAAGAAAAGCTCACAGTGTTCGTGGAAAGCACTAGACGGCTATCCAAATGAGGCAAGAGCACCTCAATAACCTGCTCAGTATATATACGTTAGACTCTGAAAAACTTGCCCCTTTTTCACTGGATTTCTGGGAACAAGATGGGAGGGCTGGTGCAGGCTGAAAAGACAGCCTCTTCCATTATGTTACATGGGACTTCACTGCTGACTTGAGGTCTTTGGACAAAGTCATTCTCTGCACTCCAGCATGATCTTTATTTGGTTTTGTACCTCGGAGTTCAGGCTCTATCTCTACTTTGTACTTAGGTTCTTGGAGAAAAAGGAGTGTTTTGTGACCAGCCTAACATGGCAGCCATGGCAAGCCCCACCAATGGCTGCCATGTTGTGCATGGGCAAGCAACACCAAAGGTAGCCATGTTCTGAGACTGCCCTTGCCATTCTCTGCAAACTGCAGGTGTGCCCACCAATCCTCCCAAGTGGGAGATTGCCGATGTAAACGATGAGAGCTGCAACTGAGTCCTGTTTAAGACTGTTAAAGACTCAAATCCTTCTTGAGCTCTTAAGGCCTGGTTGTTTTCATGTAGCTGTCTTGTGCTTATTGTTCCCCAGTGTGCTGTATGTAGGCATCATGGATTAACTGTGCACTTGTCCCCTTTCGTATGGCCCCACTTCCAGACTTTTTCTTCCCTTGGGCCTGCTCCAGCCATGTGTTTCAGCTATTCTGTCAGGTAACTGTATATAACTCTGTTAAATAAACAGGCTGGCTGAATTGAATAATCAAAACTGACCTGACAACAATCCAGTACAATATTACTTTACAAAGAAAAGAAAACAGAGTTCGTGGGGGAAGGACTGACTTTCCACATTGTCTATTTCTGGAAAAGATGCTAATTTTCATATGTGTCAGGGGAAAAATGTGAACAGGACTTAAGGCTGTCTTGTTATATATTGTGGCAGAGTGCAATTTAAATTAATAGGAAACAAGGCAAATGTTGACAAAGCTTTGAAGTCCTGTACTTGAATAGAATTCATTGATTGAAATGGAATCGGGTTAGATATACTTTAGACGGATGAACATAAAATCCTTTGAAGTTCAAAATACCTCCAGCACAAATTAACATTTTATGGCAAAATGTCAATAATTAAGAATGTGCATTTTGATCAACTGCTATTTTCAGGCAAACTTTAAAATAAGACAGGCCCTTTCTTCAAATGTATAAATACAAGCGTACATGAACCAGAAAATCTCATGATGTGGAATTGCATCAGCACTGATGCTAGAATGGAAGATGGCGCTAACTGTCGTGCAGAATTTGTGTTTCTATTTAAGCTAAATTTCCACCAAAGGCAAAGTGAGCATTTCATTCATACAGGCAAATCAGAGCTTGATTGAGCTGGAAAGTTTCCATGGGAATAAATTATCTAGCATAAATTCCACCTGCAGGAAGTCATTTTCTGTTTAGAGAACCTCAAAAGTTGCCTGCAATTCTCGACAAAAATTCAGTGATAAGAGATTTTACAAATTGCTGATGTATTTTATCCTTTTGTTCAACTGTTCTTTCAGCAAAGAAATTATTCAACCTAAATCCGCTTTTCCAGATATTCAGAGAAAGCAGTCTCCCCTCCATTTTTCTTCATCTCTTCTGCTCTTTCCTTTATATTTAAAGATTCTTATCCCTTTTCCTTTTTAGCCTATGTATGTTTAGAACCTGCCTTTAGAAATTTTTCCTGTGACTGGAACTCCAAAGGCAGTTTCTCTAAATTCCCTCTTAGCCCCTGTGCTACCTAGGAGCATGCTCTGGGAACAGCCTGGGAGGTGGCCCTGGGGTATTGTCAAAAGGGGAAATTATCAAGATTGCATCTTGCCTTCTCCCAGTGGCAGCCTCTGGTGGATTGGCATCCCTTCCATAAATAGAAGGAATCCTTCCACATGATAACTAGCATCTAAGCCTAAGTAAACTTTGAGTGATGATAGTATAGATATAATATGAAGAAAATGGCCTTCTACTTTAGGCAAACTTGAGTTTCCTTTATGACTGTATAGCTGAAATGATAGATGGACCACTGGTGGGTTGCCTTTGGCTTCAAACAACCATCAAGGTGAGGTCAATCTGGTCAAGTTTCGCATAGTTGGTGTCTTGGACGGACAGTTCCATCGTTTACATAGTGGAGGACAATAATTCCAATTTACCTGCATAGTTGTTAAAAGGATTATAGCTTGACAGCACATAGGAACAGCTCTGAACATGAAAGTGCTCTGCAAGTGTTATTATTAGCCTTGTAATAGTACCAGGATGGGGAAGGCTGTTCTAACTGTGTAGAAGGGATGACTCCTCTGCTTTTGCTTTTTTTTGGTTTGTCAGTTGAAATGGTGACCTTCACATAAGGGTGCACAATAGCATGTACTGGAGAAATGTACCTAGAATGTGCTTTCAAAAAGTAAATACAATGAGCTGGAGCAAATACAATGAGCTTAACCCTATTAAGAAATGTATTTTTTGATTTGCTGGTTTTAAGAAAGAGCGAACCAGTGCCCCAAGTTTACCCATGAACACGGACTTACAACTCTACAGACTAACTACTCCCTGCTCTGTGAGTATAGTAGGTGTGCTATATAGAGATATATATGTTTGAGCACATACTGAGTTTACTGATAAGAAAATAAGTGAATGATAAGGAGGTTAGGGTTAGGGTTGGCTGGTAGCATCAGCATCTTTGGCAGCTGAAACGGAGCATATCTATGTTATAGACTATAAAATGTTTGCAGGCATACCCTTTCTCCAGGTATGCCCAGAAGTGTTCTGGGAGAAGCTGGGTTGGGGACCAGCCTATCCAAGGATTTTCAATAACCTCACCAAACTAGCACCCAGACCCCTTATGAGAGGAAAATTGATGTAAAATAAATCCATGCTTGTAGTGTTGGTATTAGATATGCCCATCGTTACAGGCTGACTTGCTCCGTCTGGTCCTGTGGCTGGGTCTAAACACTCAGCAGGTGGTGAATGCTTGAGGGGATAACATGGTTATTAGTATTTCAGACGGCAGGCTGGGCACAGGACCTTGGAATGTTGCCCTGCAAAAATAAATAAACCAGCATATCAAGGAGGACAATTCTAGATCATCCTTTTGCCTACTGTGAGAATGTACACCTGAAAGGAGCTTATTTGTCGTTCTCTTACAAAGAGAAGCATTCAAATATGGCTTGCCCCTCCCTTGCAATCTGAATGGTAAGAGCCATTCAGTGACCTGATTCTCCTGTACATGTAGACTAGGCCTTTGCTATATAAATTCCAGGTTTCTGTTTTACAAACAGAGCTTTTGTCTAGAGAGCAAGGTTGACTGAATGAAAATGTGCACCTCTGTGTTGACTTGAATGTTAAACTAATCTGTATATTCCTTTTGTCTGAGAGTTAAAATTCTGATGCAAAATCTGAAGGTGCTGGTCTTCTTAAGGTTATGTTTGAATATTATTGAGAGTACTTCTGTCACCGTTCCCCTCTCTGTGACCCTTCCATGACAGCAAAGCAAGAGCAGCTGGGAGTTTGAAAGGCTGTTTAAAATCAGGATGAAAATAAGATACATCTTTCTTTTTGATAATCCATGGTTTTGTTTTGTTTTATCCTAAAGGTTGAGATAACATTGACAATGGACTGCAGGAGACCTTTGGCAAGAAGAAGGCTAATTTCATGCCATGAGGAAATATACACTTGTCATGTTGTGGTTCTGTCATCCCTAGGTGTACTAAATCAGTGCAATAAATCATATACAATATGGTTGGTGTGCTGTTTGTGTTAATATATGGGAGGAATGGGCAAAGTCCATAATAAAATTTATTATCAGTCCATAATTTATTATCGGTCCATAGTAAAACTTCCCTCATCCACGATCTGATTGTGGATGAGGGGGCCAACCTGGCTTGCATAAAAGAGACCTGGGTGGGAGAGGGGGGGATGTCTCCCTCTCTCAACTGTGCCCACCTGTGTATCTGGTCCAGCACCGACCACGCCTAGAGGGGCGGGGAGGGGAGGGGAGGGGAGGGGAGGGGAGGTCACTTTAGTTTACCAAGCTTCCATCTCCCTCATGGGGCTTCCTGTCCTCTCGAGGCCAGGTCTAGAGTGCCTCTACTTGGTGTTGGGCAATCGAGACAGATTGGGGATTCTGTTGTTGTACTGTGCACCCTTCTGCCCAACAGACTCCCTGCCTGAGCTGACGGAGATCGTCTCGGACCTGGTGTTGAAGACTCCCAGGATGCTGGTCCTGGGGGACTTCAATCTCCATGCCGAGACTGTTCTGACGGGGGCAGCTCAGGACTTCATGGCCTCCATGGCGGCCATGGGGCTGTCTCAACATGTCATTGGCCCGACCCATGAATGTGGACACACTCTGGACCTGGTTTTCTCGACAGGGCAGGAAGAGGGAGATCTGAGGGTGAGGAATTTATGTCTGACTCCCCTGTCATGGTCAGATCACTTCCTCTTGAGGTTTGAGCTCGAGAGCGGCCTTTCCCTCTGTAAGGGTGCGGACCTGATTGTGCTGGTCTGCCCCTGGAGCCGGATGGATCTGGATAGATTCCTGAAGGCCCTGGAAGAATTTCCGGTTGACAAGGCTGGTGCCCCTGTTGATGTCTTGGTTGAACTATGGAACGGGGAAATGACCAGGGCTATTGATATGGTCGCTCCTAAGCATCCTCTTCCGCCGGGAAGAGCCCATTCATCCCCCTGGTACACACCTGAATTATGGACGATGAAGAGGGCTGGGAGACGTCTAGAGCATAGGTGGAAGAAATCACGGGATGAATCTGACCGAACACACTTGAGAGCTCATTATTGAGCCTATGCTGTGGTGGTGAGGGCGGCAAAAAAGAAATTCTTCTCCACTTCCATTGCCTCCTCACAATGTTGTCCAGCAGAGCTTTTTCGGGTGGTACAAGGGCTGGTTCATCCTGGCCCTAAGAGAGACCCTGTACTGCCCTCGACGGCCCGACTTTGCCAAGCATTTTAAGGAGAAAATCGCTCAGATTCATCACAAGCTGGACTTCACTAGTGATTCAGAGTCTTCAGGGGAGGTGCCAATGTTGCTGTCTGGTCCAAAATTGATGGATGAGTTTCAGTTATTGTGGCCTGATGATGTGTACAAGGTGCTTGGACAAGTACATCCTACCACCTGCTTACTGGACCCTTGCCCATCTTGGCTACTTAACAAAGCCAAGGATGGGACTGGGACCTGGATCCTGGAGGTTGTCAATGCCTCTCTGAGGGATGGCCAGGTACCTGCCCCTTTAAAGGAGGCAGGAGTCCAACCAGTCCTAAAGAAGGCATCCCTGGATCCAGAGATGGCCACCAATTATAGACCGGTGGCCAACATCCCATTTCTGGGCAAGGTGTTAGAGCAGGTGTTGGCGGGACAACTCCAAGCACTCTTGGATGAGACTGATTATCTGGACCCATTTCAGTCCGTCTTCAGACCTGGGTATGGTACTGAATCTGCCTTGGTCGCCCTGTATGATGACCTGTGCAGGGAGAGAGACAGGGGGAGTGCATCCCTGTTGGTCTTCCTGGACCTCTCAGCTGCTTTCGATACCATTGACCATGGTATCCTTCTGGAGAGGGTAGCAGGACTGGGGGTAGGAGGCACTGCTTTGCAGTGGTTTCGCTCCTATCTCAATGGCCATTTCCAGAAGGTGGTGCTGGGGGACTATGGCTCTGCGCAATGGCAGCTATGCCATGGAGTTCCACAGGGATCCATTTTGTCCCCTATGCTATTTAACATCTACATGAAACCGCTGGGAGAGGTCATTAGGAGGTGTGGGCTGCGGAATCATCAGTACGCTGATGATACCCATTTCTATCTCTCGTTCTCAACCAATCTGGGTGAGGCAGTGGCTGTACTGAACCGATGCCTGGCCAAGGTAATGGGCTGGATGAGGGCCAATAAACTGAAGCTCAATCCAGACAAGATGGAGGTCCTGTTGGTAGGCAGGTCGGGCTTTGGGGTGGGGGACATCGACCTTGTCCTGAATGGGGTTGCACTCCCTCTTAAGGACAGGGTGCACAGCTTGGGAGTGCTCCTCGATCTAGAGCTATCTTTGGAAGCTCAAGTAACATTGGTGGTGAGGAGCGCTTTCCTTCAGCTTCGGCTGATCCATCAGCTGGGTCCCTACATGGAGAACAATTGTCTGGCGACAGTGACACACGCGTTGGTTACTTCCCGATTAGACTTCTGTAATGCGCTCTACGTGGGGCTGCCTTTGAAGACGGTCTGGATACTTCAGATGGTGCAAAATAGAACTGCCAGGTTGCTGACAGTGACTGGGCGTTGTGCTGACATAACTCCAGTCCTCCGTCAGCTTCACTGGCTCCCCATTGAAGTCTGGGCCCAATTCAAGGTGTTGGTTGTTACCTATAAAGCCCTTAATGGCTTGGGACCTGGTTACCTAAAGGAGTGCTTGTGTCCATATATGCCCTCCTGCCCCTTGAGATCCGCGGCAGAGGCCCTCCTTTGGGAACCCTCCATGAAAGATATTAGGAGGTTGAGTACCCAGAGGAGGACCTTCCCTGCGGTGGCGCCCAACTTAGGGAATGCGCTCCCCAGAGAGGTCTGCCTGGCGCCGTCATTATTTGCTTTTCTGCACCAGGCCAAGACCTTTTTATTTAATCATTATTTTAATTGTTAACTTTATTTATTGATTTTAATAATTTCTCACCAGAATGTCTCCAACATTTTATGTAATTGTATCATTTATATTTATTTATGTTTGGAAGCTGCCTCGAGGCTTATGCGAATTGGGCGGCATATAAGTTCTCCAAATAAAATAAATAAATAAATAAATAAATAAAGTAGTGTGTATCTTGCTGTTGTAAATACAATGTTATATAAAAAGCCAGGTTTTAGTGGCTTATAGAAGGAAAAACACTTAAATTAATAATCAGGAAAAAGCGTGTGTGCCTAGATCGATATGAAAAGCAACCAAATGGTGCCGCATTCAGGTTCTGGATCCAACTGGTCAATCGCAATTTCCATGTCCAAAGTGCTCCTTCATGCCAAAATTGAGGGGAGGGGGAATTGGGGCCCATTCTATTGGCAATAGCTAAACCGAACCACCTAAACCAGCACATACCAGCCAGAGGTGGAACAACCCAAGGAAGGGTGCTGGGAGGAGGGAAGCCTAGCAGCCAATCAGGACAATCCTGGCCATAAGAAAAAGAGCCATGTGCTCTCTATCCTCCAGCGGTTCACTGTTTGACTAAGAATAGCAATTTTTCCATCCCCACCTCCTACTGTTTTGTGAGACCTCATGCCAGATTTCGTGGGACTGCAGGTCCTATCTAGCTTTCCATGTTTCTGGGTAACCATTTCCCCACTAGGCAATTTTTTGTTATTTTCATGGCTTTTCAGCTCTTCTTCCACGCTAAGTGGTAAAAATACTTGTATTTTTAGTATTTCTAGTTTTTTGGACCTGCATCCTTGAGAGCATCTTCAAAATTGATACTGACCCTCTGGCTGAAAGCAGGTTAACACCCATGCTTTGGGTGATCAGAAGCCAAAACCCTGGGTTACCAAATGCACTCCTCTTAGATACATGTGTGAGTTTGCATAGGGCCTACAAGTTCTGCATTTGCAAACATAAAAGAATGTTTAGACACTGGAAATAGGACATCTATCACAAAGGAGGCATCCCTTACCTAAGATGTCCACTCCGCTCATGGTGACACATGCCACTTCATTACTTTCTGTTTGGGATATTGTAACATGCAGTATGTTGGTTGCCTTTAAAAACTGGTTAGATACTTCAGCTGGTCCAGAATGCTGCAGCAAGACCACTGACTGAGGTTGATTAAGGAAGCAAGGAACTCCCTGGTTACAATACCTTTATGAACTATGAGTCTGCTTCTAGCCAGAATTCAGTGTTCTGGTTATGACCTATAAAACTCCATATAACCTGTGACCAGGCTACCTGAAAGATGCCTTTTTCTAAACAAGCTTGCATGGTTCTTAACATCTTCTGGAGAGGTACTTCTTTCAGGATTGTCACCTTCAGAGGGATCTGTCATGGTGATCCAAAAAAGGTCATTGCCACTTTTTCAGGGGCTGCTCCAAAGCTGCCAAGTTCCATCCCAAGGAAAGCCAGATGTGTTCCCTCTTTGCTGTCCTTCCTCCAGCAGGTGAAGACTGCTTTATTTAAGAAGGACTTTGGCCTGTAAGTAGATCTGTTGTGTTTGCTACTATATTTTTAATTTTTAAAAATTGTGTAATTATTACATTTCATTGTATTTTAATTCATTGCTTTATTGTTTTAATCAATTTTAATTATGCCTGTAAGCTGCCTTGAGTGCTAGGTTTTGGTAGAAAGGCAGGGTACACATAAAAGAAATCCAAAATAATGCACATGCACGCATGAGTGCACACACAGAGAAAGCCAAAATGATGCACACGTGTGCATGCCTCAGAGAAAGCCAAATCGCACCTTTACAGATTACAGAGGAACATTCTATCTATCTATCTATCTATCTATCTATCTATCTATCTATCTATCTATCTATTTCACCATCTGTAAAGCTGGCATGAATTTTATATGTTATATAAAAACCATGTATCTATTTACAGATGAAAAGCACTAGGTGGCAGTATAATTTTTCCTTAAGGTAGATGGAATTCTTAGAGCTGTATTGAAGAATACCAGAGTGCAGCCAAAGAGATGCTGGAAAGGAATATTTACCCTTGACTATATCTCATGGGCCTGTGATGGTGTTGGAATGCACAAACCAGAAATGTAAGCAGAGTCTGCTAGCTGGAAGAATAGTCTTTCTACAAGTTAACATTGGGCCTCATATTTCAGGTATGTCCCATCCTTTCTACTATAAAAGTCCAGGAGCCAAAGATTTGGGGCATGCTTTGGATTTAAAGATGTTCAGCAAGCTAAAGAGATGGAATCAAGGAGGGGACAGGCAAGGCAGAAACTCTGAATCTGGAATCAGACCAGGTGGTCAACGTCAGCAGTGAGTCCAGAAGGCCATCTGCACTGAAACCAACTAGTTGCATAAGTGCTGTGCAGGAATAACACTCTCCATGACCTGCCTGGAGCTTTCAGAGTTCCAAGCAGCCAAGGCAACTGGCTCGGGGTGAGAAAATTTAACCTTGGCAGATACTTGGACAAACTAATTGCTGATAGTGTCCTCATGCCATACATTTTGTTAATGGAACAAACACACCTGGATTTTTAATACTCTGGGCCAGACCCCAGCATATCAAAGCCAATGCAAAATGTCATGTTCATAGCTTGATGCATTGGGTATAGAGGCTGCCAATTGGGGAAGAATTTTGTGAAGCCACTGGGCAACCTGGTTACCTGGTACCCCAGTGCAAGCTAGAATTTGACACCAGAATGTGATACTTCAGGCTAGCATAGGAAAACCCTCTGTCCTTCCTTTATATGTTATGATTTCTTATGTTTCTTATTTCAACATCTTTTCTGGCTGGTGTTCTTTTTTTCCTTCCACATTTTTGGCAAAAATCCTCAATTAAAACAAATAATCTCTAAGCACTGGTGAGTGGTAAATACGCAGAGTGCAATGCCTTGTTTGCTTGTGGCTCAGACATTTATGCAAAAGCACCATGTTGAGTTTTCTTTTCCCTCTCTAGTTGATCAGATGGATTTCCTTTCCTCTGAATGATTCTTATATCCTTATAAAATCTAGATATAAGTAGATGGCTTTGGGGCAAATGTGCTTCAAGAATAGGCAATATATCATGATTAAAGTGGTATACATGTCTGTGTTTCTTCCTCTAATCTTATTTATAAAATTTGTAAACCACTTTTCATCCACAATATCCCAGGGCAATGTGTGAAACAATTATGCACTGAAATGCAGATTTAGCTAGCAGCAACTCTTTAAGTAGCTAGTCAAAGAAAGAGAGAGAGAGAGAGAGAGACAGAGAAGAAACAACAATCCATCAATTTAAAATAATGTTAAATTGTTCAACATTAACACTGAAATCCAGTCCACATACAGAAGCTGTCTGGATTGGCAGTTGAATCATACCGCACCTCTGGTGATGGGTGGTGTTCAACGCAAACCTGAGGCAGCAGACTAGTTTAGGGGTCCCAGGGCAGGTTGTGCGGCTCACGCAGCTCTGTCCCCACTAGGAACAGTCACAAGGCACCACTCCTGCCTTCCAGCATCTCTTGCCTGTGGCAGCTGCCTCAGTCTGCTTTATGGCAGGGCCTGGTTAACTGCGGTTTGTTTGACTAATACGAAGGGTTTCCACCAGGTTCTGGTGCTACTGCCTTGGCAGCCTGGGAAATGCTGTGTAGATGCCTTCAGCCAGAGCACACAAATTAGACGAGGGGGAGAACAGGGCTGTGGCAGCCTGCTCCAACCCTGGACTCCATGAGTTCGTGCATGGCACAGCGCATCTGAGCTCACACAATAGGTAGCAAAAATACATTGTAAAGCTCTTTAAAATGCAGAAAGAATGTGTCCATGGCATGGGATGGAGCAGAGTTCTACTGTCACTGGCTAGTAGCAACCCATAGAGGCCCACAGCTTTCATGGCAGCACGTTCCACATAGCACTTGCTGCAGCTCCAGAGCCCACATCCTGAGCGCTTGAGGAATGGGTCTTCCTTGCAAAGGACATACTAGCTGGGAAAGGAAAAATTCTTGGATTCCCTGGAACTACTCAGCATGGCCACACCTTTGCAGTATAGCAAAGCCATCTTCTGGAGGCTTCCATGCAATGGAGGAGCCCCCTTTTCTTGCAGGAAAAAATCATGTGCAGCTAGTACCTCTCTAATGCAAACGCTTATCTCCGTGCCTATGATCATCTTTATCTGAAATGTATTAAATAGTAAATGATGAGATATATGCAGATGATATGCACAGGCTGAAGCAGCATTCCATATATTTTACTGATGAGAACCTGCATCCAGATCATATGAGAACCTCCTTTAATCAGCTTAATTGCTGCATGGGGGAACGTGAGTGTTGATGTACTCTGCACCAGTGCCACCTAGTGTCACATATAAATTGCACTTCAATAAGTGAGGGATTTAATCATGAGGAGGTCATTCAAAAGAAAAAAAATACTTATAGCAAAGCATACACACACAGAGAGAGAGCATATAAGCCTGTATGCATGTAAGCACATATATGCTTATATATGTACTTACGTGCATGCACATATATAAGCACTACAGCCCAGGTTAACAGTATATGCCCAAAATCAGAAAGTTTCATTGGCACAATGGGTAACAGAGCAGGGATAACTTAATTTGTATTAAACTTTGGTTGCTTAGCAATCACAGACTAAGCTGATCAACAAGGCTCAGAAAAGAAAGTCAGCACAACTGTACTTTGATTCTGCAATAAACCAAAGAAGAAGCTTTAAGTTAGGCAGGGGTGATAATATTTCTGGAAAAATTATAAGGTTTGGAACGTTGTGCTCAAGAGTTTTGATAAGCTTCTGCTAAAGGGAAGGAGAGAAGTTTTAATTGAAAACGATATCTTAATTATTAACACACCTAATTGGCTTCCAACAGGCAGATATTCAATTAACTTCCCTTTGGGATCATGTCATCTGTGAGATCAATGAGGAGACTTCCCTTGACCTTAGAGGGCTCGAGGAGGCTTTTCTTCTTAAGCTGAACCAATGGACATTATACATTACTGTAAATAAGGACAAAGAGTACAGACTTCCCCAATCAGGCATCCTCAGGATAGTCTGAAGTACAACTTCCAGCATCCTGACTGTTAGCTGTCCCTGGATGGGGTTGCTGGAAGCTGATGTCCAAAACTGCGGGAGGCACCAAGTCAGGCAAGGCTGCAGCAGACCCCTATTTAGGGGTGCCCTTGTGATCACTCTTGCGGTCCCTGGATTCGGTGTGGGACAGAGGGTGCTCAGATGCAAAGTAAGAGGAAAGGGCAATACTACCCACAGCCGCCCAGGAGAGAGGAAATTGTGGCAGACACTCCTGCTCTTGCTGAAAGCCTTTCTTCTGGAGAAGTAGAAAAGCCCTGCTTTTCTTTGGGTCCGCTTAACCTAGTTCACGAAGCACTTTGCCTTCTGGATGCTCCTTTGCTTAACAGCATGCTGCGCATGTGGGATTGAACTGTGCTAGTCTGCAGCTGAGATGACTCGGTGTTGTACTTCTGAGTTCTGGCTTTGTGTTTGCAGCACAGTTTGTGTCTTCACAGATTGTTCATGCTTCACCAGCCTGAGTTCCTTCAGATTGTTTGGATGAAAGATCCCACCAGCCCCATTGTCAGGAATTCTGGGAGCTGTAGTCCAACATATCTGGATGACACCAGGATGAGGAAGGCTGTACTAGGAGAATCCGGATTGGTCTGGTAACTGGAAAGCATCTGGATAGCTGTATGGTTTCAATAAACTGAGTACTTTCCGATTACACCTAAAAGAAGGTGTCCCAAATGGGGAGACATGTTATCACCCCGTTTGCAATGTAGTTTCTTGATTTTAATTGTTGAACTGACAGTTGTCAATGCTTCCCAACTTTTGAACTCTTCCCTGCACCTCCAGCTACTCCAGATAGTAGACATAGTATTCACTACTGCATCCGAGCAGATTTCTTCTGCATTTACTTCAAAGACTTCAAATTGGTGCACATTTCCTCATTTAACACGCGGCCATTAAATGTGAATATTTTTCTGCAGTTTAAAAAAAACTTTCAGGGAACCACAGTAAGTGCAACAGTAAATGCTGTGATGAGGCGCTTCATTAATTGAGGATGGGAGAGTTAATATCTCCACTGTTTGGAGGAGGTGGAGACTTGGGGAAGTGTCAAAAGGAAGGAGAGCACTGAGAACTGTCAAGTTCAACAATTAAAGCTGTCATGACACTTCTTTTCGTTCACATCAACATCATCATCATCATCATTTTTTACTGCCCAAGAGACAATATTCTCTGGGGTTTGGGATTTTTTTTTTGCCCTGTACTGGTGCCTTTCCACTGACAGCGACACATTTGAGCCTTGTAGCTGGGCACAAATTAGTCACATGCAGTGCCTACTTGTTTTGCCCTTGACAGCTGAAGCACACAAGGAAATTGACTAGCAAAGAGTACGCATGCTGGCTAATTGTAAGCAGGCATTCGCGCACTTTAAAAAGGACTGTCAAAAAGGACTGTCGCAGTTCTCAGAGTCTGGAAAAAACCCCATCACTCCGACTGTGCAACTCTGAGGTTCCAAGGCTGAAGAATGAGCGGCAGTCCTTCCAAAGTGCTATTTTGGCCTTGGTGGAAGGGCAGCCAGTGGTGAGATCACAAAGAGAAACAGTGGGGCTTTTTGCTGTTTTCGCTGAGAAGCTGTGTAGGTGTTTTCAAAACACTTGATGAGGTTGCCCCCTGCTGACTTCAGATGCCATGATGCCCTCCTGTGAACAAGAACAACCCTAACATGAGTGCTCAGGCTGGCTTGTTCGTGAAAAATAAGCCATTCCACAGAAACTATGCCAAGTTTGGATGACATTACAACCCACCATGGCTAGTTACCCATGATGGGTTGCTGTGTTCATGTAAAGGATGTCAAATTCATAGCTGGATAGTTTATTATCTTTGCTTTCCTTTTTTGAAAAATCACCTGGGCAACATGAGGGAGGAAACAGTTCCTTGGTATAGTCAGAAACACTAAACGGAGGGTCCCTTTTTATAAGACAATTCTGATAATGTGCTAGGGGATGGTGCACTTTAACAAATCTCTCAGACATCAAGGAGTCAAATGCAGCAGAGTAACATTGATGGCTCCGTTGCCAGATCTTAAACTTAGTGCCATCTGATCAAGTCAATAAAGTGAAGCGATTTGAGTCGAGCTAAAAGAAACTACAGTAAATGACTGAGCTGAAAGGCAAAAAAGCTTTATGGAGGGAGGAAAATGACATTGTAGATCTGCTTTTGCTGCGCAAACAATAACTACATGCACTTGCTGGGTGAAGCTATCCTTCTATTGAGTTGATTCCCCCTCCCTGCCACAGCATTTGAAATTACTTACAGATTTTCTACTGTAGGAAAAGAACAGTTAAAAAACCATATACCATACAAAATAGAGCTACAAGAAAAAGCTATTGGCCTTAATTTATCCCTCATTCAGTACTTCCAATTGCTTTTGGGAATAAACTTTCAAGTACTCCTCTGGCACAGACTTGGTATTTTTAAAGCAAGACTTCTGCCCAAATCAACTTTAGTCTACTTTATTTGCTTTATCTTAGTCTGCCTTATCTCTCCTATCAGCCAATATCCAGCTGAGCCAGGAGGCCTTTGCAAAACATCTTGTACAGGGCCGCTTTGATCAAGTATCCGATGGGTGAAGGATCAGAGAGCTTGTAGATCTGCTGGATTCTGAAGGCGGCAGATGGCTTTTCCATGGTTTTTAATTGCAACAACAGTGGCACTTGTCTCAGAAGGCTGTGAGGTCAGGCAAACACCTGGTTGTTAAGATCTACAGATGAGGAATATTATCGTAGTACAAGAGGGTCCAGCCACATGAGCACCCTGGGTAGGATTGAACTGAGCCTTAGTTCTTCATTTCTCTCTCTCACCACACACACACTTCTCAGAAGGCTTGCAGGAGGATTAAAATGTTGGAAACCTGGCACATATTTGGCTCTGTACAGGTTTAGCAGAGGTAAGCACTAAACAGAGGATCTAGTTGCTGGCACCTGGGTCTGTTAGAATCCACGCCAAGAGGCTTTTTAACAAAAGGTAAAAAGGATTATTCACCTCCTATGTAACCTGCATGAAGGACAAAGATGTTGTTACCGCCATGCTGGTTAGTTTGGTTGAAAAGTAACTGGCTAACTTAGAAGAGGAGAGGGGGGCCATGTTTCTTCTGAAGGGGGACAAAAGAGGGCATGTCACCTTCTTGCCTTTCCAGGCTCTGTGGGACGAAAAAGGGACAGCCTTGTTTTGTCTGTGGCATTAACCCTTTCCCTCCCACTCTGGTTAGTGGACAGAAGCATGCAATTCCAGTGCAGGCCATGTTACATAAACCTACCATAAAATGATGCTTCAGTACAGGATCCAAGTCATTTAATGCTTATGAGCACATCTAGCTTTACCTAAATGAGATTATTCATTGTAGCTGGATGTTACTATCATATGGAAAAGCCACTGAACAGAGAAAAGCCATACCTTTCTTCCTCTCTCTATATTACTCTCTCTCACACAGAGACATATATATGTATTTTTACACAAAAATGTTGTTCCTGCCTTACAGCATGCAAGAAAGGTGCCTCACTGTAAAAACTGTTGTGTATCATGCCTTCCCTGAACTACTGCTTGTGGTCTGTGGCCTAAACCATGCAATACAATAATCAATAGTACTCCTGTGAAATTTAGTGAGATTAATTCAGAGTAAATGCCAGGGCTTGGCCCTTGGAAATGGGAACTAATAATAAAGAGGAGGGTACTTCTGCATTTGGGTACAGTGTCCTATGTTCACTGTCAGGTAACCACAGGCAGACCTTAAACATTTGGAAGTATGAGAAATGGGTGGTCATTTAGAAATCATAAATACACTTATGGCTTACATTACAGTTTCTCAAGAGGTAGATCCTTCCAAAAATAGCATCATGTGATCCCCTACTCAAGCTATAGAAATACAGACTACACAGATAAGTGCATAACTTTTATTTTTCCTTTCCCAAAGCTATTGCCTACCTTATTCACTGAGTGACCACCACCCCATACAAATTCTCACGAACTCAGTGCTATTCACTTTTCATCACCCTCAGTTACGTCCTTCTCTTTACAGCAAAGCAACAGAACCACTCCAGTGCCCAGTGTAAATGACCCCCTTCAGTGCGGCAAAGCACAACATTCCAACTTCCAGTTTCAGCGATACGCTGCACGTGAAGACGGTGTGCCTGTCCCATGGAGCTACACGGTGCGAGGGCATGAGCACAGAACAACGAGCCTTACTCTAGCCCACTGGCAGTGCCCACCAATCTGATTGGCTCCGACAGAGCTGCAGCTTTTTACCTGCAGAGCTTTAGCACAGCTTCGGATGGCCATACCTGCCGGAGCGCCTCTTGCAGGAGGAGCCCACCTGTGTACACCAATCATTGTCTGAGGCCCTCCTCCAATGGTCTCCTCCAGCAGAGATTCAAAAGGTGCGACAACAGAGAGAGCCTCCTTGAGGGCGGCACCGCCATTGCGGCTTATTCGCCCCATTGCAGTTCGCCTGGCAAGCATGATCATCTTTTCCAGGAGCGCCAAGTTAAGACTTTGCACCACCATTTTGCATTTCAGGAATCATGAAGGGGCTTTTAAGGTCAGTCGTTTTACACATCCCGGCATCGTCACTGGCTTTTAACTGTTCCACGTGGTTTTACATTGTTGTTTGTTAAAGACTACCTATTATTTTTATCATGTTGTCTTTGGGGGCTGCCTCTCCCCCTGCTCGGTGCCACCCCAGCCCGCTTGCCAGGCAGAGAGCCAAAGAGAGAGCAGGCAATGCCACCCTCTGCCTACTTTTTGTGACCTGTCCAGGGAGCTTGCCTATTGAGCAACACAGAACTGAACTGAAGAAAAATGAAATACTTTCACAAGCCATGCTTTTGGAGGGCGGGGTCCACTTCTGATGTTTACTTTCTGAATGACAAAGCCGTTCTGAGAATTCTCCTCCCTTCCAGCTTTCACAACTGCAGGGCTCTATCAGGAGGACAGACTTCGGCAATAGATGGTGGTTTCAGTTTTGGATCTGACTGTACTCCAAGCTATCATCTTCGGAAGGTGATGGTGGAAATTAGCTAAACTTCCAGCTGAGGCCTTCGTTCCCATTGGACGAGGCCAGCTTTCTGTGTTCGTTCTGCACCAACTTGGGTTATGCGATGGTAGACTTGGTAATGCAGTCACAGCTTGATAAACCTCTAATTTGTTTCAGATGAGAGGTAGCAGTAATGTAAAATCAGAATCAATTATCTAGGAAAGAGAAGATGTACATCCCAGAGAAATTTGGATTGGGTGACTCGGGAGATAGATAATATGTTTCAAAATGAGCAATTTTCTACACTGTTGTTCTTAATATAAAATGCCAGAGTGGCACATTTTTGTGGCATTGGTGCTGGCATCCAATAAGCAGTCTGAGATTACAATCTTAAATTTGTTTTATCCTCATTAAAGGGTTTGGAACTGGAAAGGATGTGTGCTTTGCTTTTTCTATTCTCATTACTATTTCAAACTTATGCCTACCCTTATTACTTTTGTTTCAGCTACAGTTTCATGCTACTTCTGTAACAAAAAAGGGCTAACATCTGAATTAGACCCTTCATTTCAGATCATGTTCTTTTTAACAGGCCAAGGTTTCATTCATTCCACCTACACAATGCTATTTATAAAAATGAATTTCTCTCCATTCTTTTGTTTTTGTTTGTCTCAATACTTTTTGTCTCTCAGTTCTTTTATGTTCAGTGCATTCTGTGTCTGAAAATCAAAGGGAATCAACCCTAATTCTGCCTATTTGTCCTCAAGTTGAATTCTCCACTATTGTTATTCTTATTAGATAATTCCACCCCCTGCTCGAATTTTTATCCAGTGATATAGAAAACCCAGTTTTGTTGTGATTATCAAATGGCACAGGGTCCAGGACAGAACGTTTCTTTCCCGTTACTTAATTCAAGGGTAGAGGAACCCAGATACCAGTAACAATAAAGATTAGCAAAGGGATCACACGTTCTGGTGGGGCATGACTTAAAGGTCCACCTTCAGTTAGACGAATATCAGATGATAGGTCCAATAGTGAAGTAAGATGAGAATCTTTGGAGAGCAAAGCAGCAATGCTGTTCTATTGGTTCCAAACAACCCCATAAACATAAGATAAAGGCCAGAAATGCATGAATGCGAATCACCATCAAAATCATAGATGAACCAGACGAATAGCTAGAAAATGTTGTCAGAGAACTAAACTGGAATTTGGCAGGATTTCAGCAATCCTCAATCAAGAAGGACAAGGTTCTGGCAGAGGAAGGTGATCTGAGAGGACAGAGCTTTCCCACTTCTTCCAATAGACGGTTCTACAGCAAATGACTAGGTGGGTGATAGAACACACTGCAGAGGTGGTGAAGGTGTTCTCCTGAAGGGCCTGGGATACAGCTAAGGCCATCCATTAATTGGGAGTCCTGAGAGTGCTATTCTGACTTGTGCTGACTATGCAGAAGAAAGTGTCGGCTCCAGGTTTTGGTGGCCCTTCAACAAGACACCTGTGCAGAGTTGGCCAGACTCTCACACAGTACAGACTGTTCAGTGTGAGTATCAGAGGACTCTGGAAAGGAGGAGGAGGAGGAGGAGGAGGAGCTAGTGGGGGGGTGGAGTAAAGCTTCTGCAGCTCTGTCTGCTGTGGCTAGTAAAGTTTCTTAGGCCAAACATGAAAATCAGTCTATTTTGGAAAGTGGGGAAGGGTTTTTAGAAGCAGAAGGGGAGCATGTGAAAGATCTAATCCTTGACCCAATCAGGAGGTACCAGGAGAAACAAGCTCCTCAACTGGAGGGGCTTGGTCATTTGCACAGTTTGGCTCTCAGGCTGCGAGAGCCACCCTGAGCCAGAAGCTTTACTGAAAGGGAAGGACTGCAGAAGAGGTTTCTAGTTTGGATTCAGATTTTGCGGAAGCAGAAGCTTCTCTTTCCAGCTTTGCTATGCAGAGCCCAACGTGCTCTGGTATCTGTGGAGTCTCAGTCAACAAACTGCATTTCAAAGTATTGGTTTGAGTTTTTGGGGCCAGAGGGAAAGAGGAAAGGGACCAGCCCGGGACACTGGAGGACGACCAAGTGGTTTCAATATTACCAGGCTTTCCATCTTCCTTGTTCACTGTTGGCTTGCATCCCATCAGCCACTGTGCCTGAAATTCAGTCCCAGGCTTCCAAGGGGCACCAGCAGTGGGCCCTCCTTTTCAGCAGCCCTGTTGCCAGCTGCTGCCGCTGCTTCTCCTCCCGCTCAGTGCCACCCCAGTGCGTTCGCCAGGCAGAGAGCCAGTGAGGAAGTAGACAGGGCTGCCTGCTGCCTTCTTGCTGCCTCCATTGCCTTGGCCAGAATGAGGGGCAGCTGAACAAGCAGCTTCCTGCAAGTGGGGAGAGGAGGAGCAACTCAAGAGACACTGTAAAGGGTGGGATACAAAAATTTTAACTAACTAAGTAACTAAGTAACTAACTAAATAAATAGTGCCTCTGATTAATGGCTCCCTCCTGCAGTGTGGTCCCACAGTAGAAGATGCCCAACCATGCTGAACCATAATACCGGCCCTATAGGAAATAGTCTCCCCCTCTGCCCTTTCTCTTTCTTTTCACAGCCATAAGTGATAGAAAGTTGTAAACACTGAAAGATGCCAGTTCCATCCCCTTTTCCCACCACCGTCTGCCTGCCCCCGTTCATGATGTGTTCAGATTTGTGCCCAATGATGTGTTCAGATTTGAAAGCCACAAATGGTTCCTGTGCTTGTACTGATTTGACATGTTTTTTCTGCAGTGGTTTTCCAAATGTGATGCGGAGAAAACTTAGGAGATTATTGGGGGGATGTGTCCCACTTTGATGCTGAAATAAATAATGGGAAACAAGTTTTTTGATTAGCCCAACTCTACAGTGCACTGAGTGTGTTTTGGGTGTGTTTTGTCATATGGAATGACAATGAAACTGAGCCAGTCTGGGCACCAGTCCATGGGAACCAAGGATCCTTACAGTCTTCTCGTGTGCAGGATTCCTCATACACAAATTACTATGATCAGAAGACTGGGAAAGATGCTGACATACCAGACAGTCGGTAAAGCAGTGTCCTGATTTCTGTTGTTGAAAGAAAGGCTTGTCATCTTGGCTACACTGCTGAAAATCCTGCATGTCAAGAAACTGTGTATGTTTTGCTTAGCATCTCCAAGCAGGGCTCAGGTGTGCTTTGGGTTTATAGAGGCAGAAATTTCATCCATCACAGGCAAGAAGGAAACACAATTTTATCAGAAAGTTTGTAGCTACCAGGTTTCCTGCTGGTTATGGATGCAGAGGGATTACAGAGTATTGGTTTATAGACAGTGGAATCAGTAAATTTAATAAGTCTCCCCTGTAGTTAATCAAAGTAATTAACACAAGGGCACAGAGGGCAGCATGAAGCAGCACAGTTCAGTGGTGGGAAAGCTGACTGGAAGAGAACTCAGCACATGATAAACTACTTAATCATTAGAAAGCAGAAGCTAAGGCCTATACGCCTTTATTTACGTGTAATTTCTGGCTGCTACAAGGTATACCACATATTATAAATATACTTTCCTAAGAACATTGATAGAACATATCGACCATGTGATACTGTTGATGTGCTTCCTGAGATCTTCCTAACCATGGAAGACATGTGGTCAACTTTGAGGTTTGCAGTGTCTCCCTATTTCCCGTGGCATTATCTAATTTTGAAGCAGTGGAGATGCACCTTGACCCTGTGCTATCCCTGGGTTCTCCAGTGGTGTCCATGGCAAGGAGTATGTTTGCACAATTACATTTATTCTACCAGCTGAGATCTTTCTCAAGTCATTGTGATGTGTGATTTGGAAACAGTTACCCATGCCTTAGACACATCATGTTTAGAACTATTGCAATTTTTTATTTAAATGTCATTTTAATTGTTAATATTATTTATTGATTTTACATCTTTGGCCAGGACGGCTCCAATTACATTGTTTTTATATTGTTATTGTTGTTATTTATTGTTGTGAGCCGCCCCGAGGCTTCAGCGAATGGGGTGGCATAGAAGTTTCCTAAACAAACAAACAAACAAACAAATAAATAAATAGATGCACTATATACAGGGGAGCTTTGGAAATATATTCCAGAAGCTTCAGTTGGTGTAAAATGTGGTGGCTAGCCTAGTAGGATCAAATTACTAGATCCCACTCCTCTGATATTGAAAGTTCTATGTCAGTCTGGTTGTCAATGGCTTTCAGGATTCAGTTCAAGGTATTTGCCTTACCAACTGAAGCTCTGAAGGACTTACTACCTGGCAGCTAAGGAACTATTTGCCTTCTTATGGACCCTTCTGGTTATTAATAGTTTTTCTACAAGGCATTTACCATGCAATCGTCATTCCCTGATTTATGGTTAGATGACAACCTCAAATTTATGGTTAGATGACAACCTCAAATTTCACTTCCATGTCTGATCAGCACTTTTGAGCAGGAAAAGCATGGTATTCAATTGTGAAAGTGCAAAGGCATGATTTCCTCATGTGCACTTGCACTATTCTGCTGCATTTCTCTGTTATGTAGCAGAAAAACAGGAAATCACACACTTCTCATGTAGTGTTTGGATCTGACTTCTGTGATGAAATCAAAAGTAGTCACATCAGTCCAACATCCAATTAACAACCATCTGTAGAAAAGCTCTAAGGGTAGAGAAGGATACTCTGTGGATACCGCCACCTGAGGGAACCCCAATGATAGATGAGAGCGCGTTCTACTGGGTCACTTCCAAATTGTGGAAAGCACTCTCCTGAGTTATGATTGGCTCCCAGTCTGTATTCTTTTTGAAAAGGTGTGAAGTCATGCCTTGTTAATTTGGCTTCTCGGTTTCTTCAAAGGCTCAATTCTCTGAAGATTGGACAGAAAAAAAGACCTGCAATTCACAGCAAGTGCCAGGCTGTCAGCTGGAGCATTCTGAGTTGTAGACCTTTTTCTATCTAAAGTTCTTGAGAGTCGTGCCTTCGGTGGTTTTTATGGCTCTATCTGATGATTTTAATGTTGCTTTTAATGTTTTAGCTTTCATTGTTTTTGATATTTTGCACCTCTTATAGAAAGGCTCTATAAAAATACTACTACTAAAGATGAAAATAAAGGCAACAGGGAAGAAATACGCACATCTATATAACACAATCATAAAGAAGTAAAGAAGGTTATTGCTAATATTTAGTGTACCACTCTGCAACTGGAATCCAGCCTTTGTGATAAGGGACATACCCATTAAAATAGCTAAAAGAGAAGCTCACTATCTAATAAAATATTAGATAAAGAAGTTATAATTATATAGTATGTATACGAAACTATAGGCATCTGTACTTGCTTGGAATGTGATCAGAAGCTGGAAGAGCTTCCACACAGAAAATAAATCTGAAATCATGTTCTTGTCCATATCCTTTTAAAATCAGTGTGCCTGCTTGCTTTTAAAGAATCGATTCAGCTGGGGCAAGGTGAAGCGAAGAAGAACAGAAAGGAAGCTCTGGTTTATATGTGGGAAATGATTTCAGCTCATAGGTAACTTCAGGTGTAAATGTGAGCTAAGATGGTTGCTTATATGGATTGGCTAGATCTTGTAAGCAATATGACCAGGAATGAGATAAACTGTGGTCTAAAATGACAACTACTCAGAATAGGTAGAAAGATATGGATACACCTTTAAGGTTTCCCCATATACCCCAGTAATGAAAGAACAGACTCAGAGGGTTCTCTGTTGCTCAACAAGTACTGAGTTGGATGCCATCTACGATATTTATTTGAGACATCATCCATTTGTGAGATTCCCCCCACTAAAACCATACTTGATTTTAAAATTAGCTGATATCTAATTGATAGAAATAATATTTTTGAAAATCTGAAAATACTTTCCTTCATCATATGCATCCGAATCTTCTTTGTTAACTAACCTGTTAACTAATCTCAAGGTGGTGCTGTGCTATAGCAGCACCACACCTGGCTTTTGTTCTGGTTTAAATTGGAAAAGTTGACTTCCTTTGCTCTAAAAAAACTGCAAAATGTCTAGGAAACATGAAAAGTCCTGAAAAATAACACTGTCATGAAGAGCCCTTGCACACTTCCATGAGTGAGGGATTATGAATTTAAAGTATAACTATTTTAATATGGGTTTTCATTGTTGATTGGTTAAGAATTGGACTAGGATGCTGTGTTCTATTCTATTTTGTTTCATGGTTAAACTGTCCTGAGAGTATGGTAAGGGACAGTCTAAAAAAGTTTTAAACAAATAAATAAATAAACAAATGCCTGGTGTTGAACAGCCCATTATAGCAGTAGCCACCGTCAGTACTTGGCAGCACTCCTTGTGTAATCATTTGGTATTAATAGGTGCTAGAGTTCATATCTGTCATCTATATGACATTGTTTCGTATAAACTTTTGGACAGATTTTATCCATTCATGTAAATGTTTTATTTGCCACACATCAAAAATAGAACTGTCACAGGCTGAAGTCAACGTCTTGAGGTCAATCTTTGATCTTGATCTCTGAGGTTTCCTGTTGAATTCAGAAACCACATCTTGAAATGCAAGTATGATTTTTGTCTGTTTGTTTACAAATTCTAGCCTGTGCTTTTTTCTTTCTTGCTTCCGATCTGCTTTAAAGAACCATTAGTTACCTTGTGAACCTTTCCTATTACAGTACTGCTAGTGAAATAAAGCATTATAATTTGTCCTCATATCTAAGATGGGATTGAAAAATTGGCTTGTACCCATCTAATGAGCCTTTGCCTGGGCTTTGGAAAAAGATCTCCTTTGCTCAGATCCAGCACTTTACTGCTAGCCTTCAAAAAGCAATCAACAAGGGCAAGAACTCAACCCTAGCACAATCGTTGTACTGTCTCTTGAGTACTCTCTCTTGAGCACACACCTGTGTGTATATAAGACACATCAGCTGGACTTTCTACAAAAACAGCTAATGCAGAGATGGCACACTTGCATTTCTTCCTTTAAAAAGCTTCCTGGTTGTATCCAATGGCTTTATTCCACTAGCAGAAGGAAATTGCTGGAATGGCCTTACCTTTCTCTCTGCAACGTTTCCCATGCTCCCCAGAACTGTCCAGAAAAGTTGGCAGACCACACAAAGCAGACTTTTGGTAAGCCTTAGTGGGTGGAGGGTGAAAGGAGGGAACAGAGGATGAGAAATCCCAACGCAGGAATGGCAGCTCTATCGCATGAGCAGGTTTCAGGTCACGTGAGGGTAGGATCTGACTGGAAAGCATGTTTTATTATGATAGTGCATCAACATTTTTTGAAACAAGCAGGAATATATGCTTTGCAAGCAATCAGGTAGATTGAAGTACCATTGACAAAAGATGCATGCATAGAGGATGAACAATGACTTTGGAAGCCTTCCAAATAATTGAAGTCTATTTAATGGCATTTCAACTCTGTATGTTAGATACAAGAGAGACATGACACATCTTTCTTCTTCTTCCTTTTTAAATAAAGGTGATGCGGGATATCTTAAACTTTCAACAAAGTGTGCCCAGAGTGTAGACTTCTCAGCAGAAACATGGAACTGAACTTCAGGAGTTTTTCCTCCGCTAGAGTTGAGTAAGTTGGGCTGTACTGCGTTTTTCCTAGATGAGTGTTGGAACCATGGGAAACAAGCAAGGCATATTTGCAGAAATCCCTTTTGTCAGACCTGTGTCCAACCGATGGTTCATTCTGCAAACAACAAAGAAATCTCTCTCTATTAGAATTTCACAGCACCAATCTGCCAGCTGCTGGAAGGAATCAAACTTAGCTTAAAGAATAAGCCTCGAAAAATGTGTGCCATGCCTCTCACGTGCTAGTTCTAACTGGGAATTGCCAGGCTTGGTGCTGCTACAGTTACTCTGATTATTCATAGTGGGAAGGATGGAGAAAGGAGAGGGAGGTCAGGGCTCATTTCTAGTGTCACCCAAAGCCCATGTAATTTAAGAGACAAGACTTCTTTACAATATATTCTTAGAAGTGCCATAGAAGCACCTCACAAATGAGCTGAGCCTTCTTGAGGCATTAAAGAAGTAGCTGGGTACTAAATGCATCACATTAATTGCTTATTTTTTAAGAGTTAAGCTAGGTTTGGCATAATGAATGGAAATATTTTCAAAAGGGAAGCATTGCCTTGCAACTAGCGATGCCACAGTTAGTTTGTGGATCATTCTTGCCCAAATGCAAAAACGATGGCAGACAGAATGGAAGGAATCAAGGCGGTGGACTGGATCCAGCAGGGTTGCTCCATTTCTGCCAGTTCCACTGCACGTGCACGTCTGTGCTTCTAAAATTACTGCAAAAATGAGCTCCTCATTCAGGAAATGAGCGTTTCTTTTCAGGCTGTTTTAAGAATTGCAGGAGCCCCACTGCACAAGCAATAGGCCCAGTGAATGCATAGGCACAGCAGCTATAAAAAGCTGAATCGGCTCTAAAGGTTTTATCTCATGCTAGTGCATCATCTCCAATTTATTATCATCATACTGCACGTACGAATACATCCCACCATTGTGAGGAAGTCAAGGTGGCTTACAGAGCCCCATGTTATCCTCCCAACAAGCACTCTGTGAGGTAGGTTAGGCTGAGAGTTGGTGACTGGCCTGGAGTCACCCAGCGAGCTTCATGGCCAAGTGGGAAACCGAACCCAGATCTCCCAGGTCACCAGTCTTGCCCTCAAGCCATGCTGGTGGCAATCCTATGAATGGAAGTCTTATCCTTGACAGACCTGCTCTGCTCTTGTAAACTCAAGGCTGTGGTTTCCTTCATGGAATGGACCCATCTTGTGGTCTTTCTTTTCTTCTGCTCTCAGGTACTTCTCTGCAGACACAGAACATATGATTGGGGTGGGACTCAGCTGAGCACAGGCAGTGCCCGCAAGGGCTGTGTGTCTCTCTCTTCTGATTTCCTCCTAGGTGTGGCTTGCATTAGTATTACTAACACGTTCCCTTCACTGTCTCATGGTTAAGGATCTACACATTTTGCTAATGATCGAATGCACATCAGTTAGGTAGCATTTGTGCTGCTGATGCTAGCGCTAATTGTTAATTTGATCTTGTTTAGCTTCAGGACTGATACCAATTGGGTCTGAGACACCTCGGAGAGTAAACAAGCTAAGTCCATACAGAAAAAATACCATCACATTAAAGCGTATTAAAGAGTATAATAGGTTTCAAAAATAAATTAAAACCTATTAAATGCTTTATTTGAAAAACATTACAGACATGAAGAAAAGTAGAATGGAATCTATATGAGTGCAATTTAGAAATTTTCTTTGTGATTACAATTTCAGCAGTGAAAGAGAATGCAAAATTAATATAAGATTAAATGTTAAACAATTGACAGAGCTGGCACTATAAATATAACTGGCAAGATAACTGAGTCGGCTTCTAACAGTGTTCTTTAAATAATATGAGGACTCCTCAACATCCCCTGTGTTCTACTTGAGGTTTCAAGCCAAACTAAAATGTGCCAACGTGGCTAACTCTCCTTGTTACCTTCTCCTCTATAAACATTGCTTAAACATAAACAATATAAGTTACAGCATTACTAGTCTTGAATATAATCTGAGATTCTTTCTTCGGATATGAAGCCCCAATCTCAGAAAATATTCTAAGACCTAACTTGCAAAAGAAAAGGGATAAAAGCTAAAAGGATCTATATTAAAGCAAAATCCTTGGGCTCAGTAATCCAGGAAAAATCAAAACCAAACTGCTAGAGAGAAGAGCAAATAAAACAGAAGCAGGGTGCTCCTGTTATCTTGCTTTTATACATTTGTTCTGGCTAGAAGTGGAATCCCCTGTGAATGATAAGACTCCCGCCTTCCACTCAAGGATAAGGTAAGTGGGCAATTAAAACACCTATCCACCCATCAGAGCTGAGGTGTCTAATTACCCCATCCAGCAATCTTACCATTTATCCCACAGGGCATGTCCATATTTCAGGGTCAATCTGAGGCTTCCTCAAACATGTCCCATCAGAGCACAGTATCTTGACTGATGAGTTCTCCCCGGTACATCTTCCTTGAACCGATGGGCATGCTAGGTTGTATTTGGTCCTACTCACCTTGACATCTCTTCCCAGTCGTGGCCCCTGCTTATCGTTATGGCTTTCTGGCCCAACAAGCACTAAGTAAAAGCATTCCCTCATCTCTGCAAGTGTACAACAGGAGAAGTCTAGCAGCTGCTCTTTTCTCTTCCTCCCCCTCGAACATGCTCATTTTTTCCTGCACGTTTGCTTCAGAGGAACATCTCTGCCAGCATAGTTCACCTATTGCCCTGTTGAAGCTGCTAGCAAAACACAGCTGTAATAGTTCTTCTTTCAAAGCCAGGCCTCAAAGTCATAATAAAATGAATTTTAATGCCATAACAGTAATTAGTGGGGAATCACATTTTCAGAGTCTCCTTGTTCATGGGTTGGGGTCCAGAATATAAATATTAGGCCTGCTTAAATAAGTCTGGAGTCTTCTTCCAGGTCTCTGCAACCCCCCCCCCCCCGCTTCAGACTGTTCAACTACTAAAATATCCATCTTCAGTATGAAGCAGCAGCATCAGTCTTTTGTTCCCAAAATTATTGAACCCTTTCAGTGCCAGGTCAACACTAATGTCAATTAGTGCAGGAGTGCCTGAAGGTGAAGACCTGGCCTCCAAGGCTGCAGAATCTGCATGGCTCAGAAGAAGCTGGTCTGTTCTGGAATCTGCAGGTCAGATCTATAGAAATCCACACAGTGGAATGGATTGCAGAGTTCTCTGGCATCCCGAAAGATGTTGCTGGGTCTGGATTTGGCTCTGGAAATCCACACACAGTATAATGTAGAAAGCAGGAAGAGAACCCAGTGCAACAGAACAATTAAGTATGAGTGAAAAGCCACAAAACTCTCTCTTTCACACAGACAGACACACACACACACACGAAATGAAGAATGGATATAGAACTCATTTTTCAAAAAAATTGATCTAATAACTAGGACAAATATTGGGTGGTGTAAGGGAAATGATGCTGGCTTCCCAGTTAACATTTTTAAAAAAGACATAGAAACATAGAAACAGAGTGAGTGAGAAGGGGTCTCCTGGGCCATCTAGTCTGACCCCCGGCTCCAGGTGGCTCTGCTCATAACATGCCTACCACGTGCATGTCCAGCCTATCCTTGAACAGCCTCACAGATGGGGCTTCAGCCACCTCCCATGGAAGTCATTCCATACCATCATGGTCCTAACTGTCAGGAAGGGCTTCCTGACATCCAAATGGAACCTTGGTTCCCTGAGCTTGGCTCCGTTGAACTCGTCCTGCCTTCTTCTGCAGGGGAGAACAGGTCTCTACCCACCTTGCGTGACACCCCCTCACATACCTCTATGTCACCAATAGATCCCCTCCAAGGCTCCTCCAAGCTGAATGACTTGGTTCACTCAGTTTGCCTCATACGGCTTCCCCCGCAAGGGAAGGGACACAAGGGACAGGAACGCAGGATCCAATGGGTTTGCACTGCTTGGAAATGCCCACCACTAGCCCAGGAAGCATGTGCGCTGTGAGGAAAAGAGCAGAGGGCTCCTTCTGCCACCTCGCCTTTCAATGTATTCAATGAGATCTTTGGCCTGTTTGCTTTTGGAGGGCTCACGTTCAAATATGCTGGAGCTGCTGGAGACAATGGTACCTTCTGGAAACAGGCTAATTAATAAATGGCAACCATCTATGAAATTTAAGTTGTAAAGGAAGTAAAGGGGTGTGAATAAATGGACTGGGATGGAGAAGGAAGGATTGTAAGAAAAGGGAAGCTGGAATAAGGCTTGGTTGGAAGGTTATGAGGAGAAGCATTGGAATCAGTAAAATTTGAAAAGCCAGAGAAAGTTCTTATCTCGCTGTATTAAACATTTGCTGTCCAGATGAGACACAACAAGAAACAGAGAGTGCAGAAGATCTTAAGAAACAGAGAGAAGCAGAGATCTTAAGGTATGTAATAATTTAGATCCATTCCCCAAAGTGTCATGTTTGGAGAGTCCCTGGTAAAGGAGACCTGTCCATCAGCTCCATTCTCTTCCCATTCCTGTATTTTCCATGTATGGAACAATGAAAGCAAAGTAGTGAGCTAGAAAGACAGCTCTTGTAGCATTTGCAACTCTGACTTGCTCGCAAAGGTTTGGTCTGGGCCACATCGGAAGGTATTGTACTTCACTTTTTGTAGAACCACTGAATCTCTCCAGAGTGGCCTGATTTGACATGAATTTTGGTCTAATCGGATTTGCATCCTTACAAAAAGGATCTTGAAATTGGATTTGCACCCTTTTTTTAAACGTATTACATAGGATTAACTTGTGGCAGTGGTAAATATGACCACTCTTTGGCCACAAGTGGTTTGCCCTAGAGTAAATAAAATGTTTAGAAGAAATATTTGGAGGTTGCTTGTCTTTAAAACCTTCAGGCTTTCCAGAACAGTCTAATCCTTCATAAATCACCATGGCATCTTCCAGGCAGCTCTCTGGTGTGTTCATCAACTTTCACTTTTCTCCCTTAGTCTCAGCACTCATAACTTTATTTATCAGAAAACAAGAATTAAAAGCAAAGGAGAAATGATGCAGGTGTACATTCTCATTTTCAAGATTTATTATCCAGCTGTAATTGGAGAAGCTTCCATGAAGCTTCCGCACCCCAAAATTAGGCCTGGTGATATACTGGAAGCTGTGAGTAACTAATTCCCTTTGTAGCATGCTGAAAAATACACCCTGAAGTGATGCACTTCACTAATTACATACTGTGCTGACCATGTGAGATACTGGCTATCCTGTGGCACAACAGTAGAATTCCTACTGCTTTTTCTGTTTAATTGAAAGGGAAAATGGAGAGGCTTATATGCCTTGTACTGTAGGATCATGAAAAGTTTCCCATAGGCAGTGAAGCAATTCTAGGTGAATGACAGTGCTGTATAATTAGCTTCCCTTCATTTTATAAAACTGCCTAATGAGAACAGAGGCTGCATTCTCAAATACCTGACGGTGTCAATGGCTGCTAATAATGACCGATGACCAAATATGGGCATGATGCTCGTGCATCACCATTCGTGCGCATGACATTCTGCAGCGTGTAAGAGGACCGGTTCCTGGAGAAAAGGGTCTTTAGTCAGCGCAGCAATGAAGGAAAGGAGGGGGAGGGTAAACAGGGAAAGGAATGTACGGTTGTTTCCATTGCATGTGCTTACTTTCACATCGTATGTTGAAGAAACAGGTGCAAATCTTGTGTTTGGTATGTGCTTGGGGTGCGGATTCTTGAATTCTTGGAGGAAATGATCATTCCCCTATTATCCATTATTTCCCTATTATCTTACAGAAAACATGTTGTAGGCCTGTCAGAGTATTCAAATAGAGCCTTATTTATACACATGAGCCGGGACCATGAGAGTAAAAGCCAATAGGAGTGCTGACTCTGTATAGTTCATGTACTCAGCTGTGTTCCTCTGACCACACAAGTGATTTTTATGAGTCTGAGCTGGTAGACACAAGTCCGTTGACCCACTCAGTTGTTTTCCATAGGGCCTCCCACTCTCCCCCATCACCAGGAAACCTCACCAGGGCAGGAAACACTCCAGCAGAATACTATGCAGCAAGAGCGAAACAGCCTCAAGTCCGGAAAGGTGTGTTGCTCTCCAAAACGGGGAGCAGAGCCCAGGGCTGATGGACTGGAGACAGCAGTGCGAAAGGGACTGGGGGGCTTCCACCCTCCTCCAGCCCATGCCGCTTCCTTGGAACTCCCAGCAACGCTGGAAACAGTGGTTTGTCCTGCTTCCTCATGGGTCCTTGTTGGAACCGGGATGGGACACTGCTGAGCCTTACGTCATCTGGTTCCTGTAGTCTCTGTTCCTGCACTGAGCCTCGGGAGACTTGGGAATTACAAGTTTTTGCCCACAGATTACAGGCTTGGGCCTTTTGTGTTTTTGTCTGGATCTGTCTCACCCAGTGATGATCCACAAGCCCACCTTCTGCCTGTGGTTTAGGCCTCTGCCCCATTTTGTCCTCACCAGTCTGTGGCAGAATCAGAGCTAGAGCATGTCATGAAACTCGGCCCCAGTGCTGACCATTGCAAGTGCGTGCTTCCATAGGGAAAGTATTGATTCAATGTTAGTCTCCCCAGTGACAAAACATCCCTTTGAACTTTCCTTTTCTTTATATGGTTTATGAGATGTTTTTATAATCTGTACCATTTTCTAACAGGGGTAAAACTTCCCCTGAGCATGCAGAATCCCTTGTTTATATTACTTTCTGGCCTTGAGCTAGTTCAGGGCTGGGCTACATCCAGTCAAAGTTTTGACCTGCAATTTCCATCAGTCTTTACTATTAACTAAACTGGCTGGGGATGTTGTGAGTTGCACAACAATGACTTCTGAAGCATCTCAAGTTTGCCTGCCCCCACAATCTAGCCAAATGCTGGAATACATTCTTAAAATAGTAGCTTCTGTTTATCCAAAGTCCGTTTATCCAAAAAGTGATGGGCATCAGAATCTATGCAAATTACATTTTCAGTATAATAGCTAGGAGACATGGGGCTTGTGTCTTCAAAGTGCTATACAATGTCTGTCTGTATGCATTGCAGGTTGAACCCATGCCTTCTCAGTCACTTGCTTTGCAGAAAAGGAGGTAGGAAAGGTATATGAAGAGACTTTCCATCACTGCATCCTTTCCTGGTCCACTGGCACATTTCCAGGCATAAGTATCATCCCTGGGTAGGAACTAGGCAACCTGATGCTTATCAGAGAACGTATACTGCATTTACTGTTGTGAATTTGTGAATGCTGCTCTTACGATAGCTTTTTTTCTTTTTTTTATACAATCCTTAAGATATGAACATAATAAACAGGAGGATGGAGTAGGATTTGATGAAATAAGATGAAACAGATGTAATTTTTACTGAAAGAAAAGAAGTCATTGTGCATTCTCATTCCTGAACTGAAGACACTGATGAATGTCATTTCTCACTGTGTTGGAGCAGTCTCTTTGTTCAAGTCTGTTTTTGATGGTTTGTTGCTGCAGGTTTCTAAAAGAAAAAAGTGTTACCCTGTTTATGAGTGCAACTAATTATAAAATGAATGGCACTAAGTGCTGCAATTTTCCCATCACAATGAAAGAAATTTGGTATTGTTTCACATGAGCAAAGACTTTGCCGTTGCTTTTGACTTTTTCTCTTCTAGCTATTCAGTTTTGTATTTTTATTTTTAATAAAAACTTTTGATACTCTGAGCAATGCATTAAAATATGTGTTTAAAAGGGAAGAGCTACAATTCTTGTAACAGTGGCATTGTATATGAACAAATGGTAAACAACTAATTCTTTGGGGAGAAATTGACAGTAGCACCAAGATTCCATCTGCTCCTTAAGTTCTGCCATTCAGAACTGGAATGCAGATTCAGGAATAAAAGAACTGAGCACAATACAATTTTTTGGCATAAGACAAATATGCATAACCCTATTTTTGATCCCAGCAATACTGTGTCATGATAGAAACTATGGAACTTGTTCATGCAATAATGGGATGATTAAAGGGGAAAAAATGCCAGCTTTCAAATAGCATGTCAAGCTTTCAGTCTAGCAGGACCCCTATTCCTTGAAAAGAGGGAGAAAACCAGCGAGCAACTTACTGGGATATTAAAACATGTACACATAGGCAAGCACAAAGCAAGAACTAGGATTTATTGAACAGCGGGGAGGAAGCATGAGGAATAAGCAGCTTAATGTCCATAAAATGGGGAAGGCAATTGTACGCCCCGTAAGTGTGGGCTTGCATTTTAGCACTGGTTCCTGGCAGTGGCAGGGCGGCTGGGCAATGGGGAATGCACTGGGAGGAGGCCAGGGAGCAGCACGACGAGTGGACGGGGGTGCTGTGGCGTGCGGGGTGGGGAAGCAGCGGCCGGCTGAGCACATCTCCAGAGGAGCGAGTGGGCCAATGGGAAAGAGGCCGGCGATGCAGGCAGGTGCAGCACACTCTGGGATTGGTTCCCAGCCAGGGAGGTTGATGGGATACATGCCACCATTTGGAGGGAAATTGCAGGCGGGCTGGCAAATGGGTGAATGCTGGGTGCAAGGGAAGACTGGCCACTGCACAGGAACCATTCCCATTATTTGTGAACATTCCCCCTGACTGTTGATGGTGGAGCTGAAGGGCAACTGTGCGGGGGCAAACTGATGGGTAATTGCGCTTCATGTACGGGGCTGAGGGGATTATAGCTGTATCTCATTATTACTGGTATTTCCCCCTTTAAAAAAATCTTTTTTCTTTTTTTTTTAATTTTCTTTTCGCAAGTCAGAAGGGGCCTCCTGGACCATCTAGTCTGACCCCCGGCTCCATTTTGTATGGCTGCTATTATTATGATATTATGTATTATATTATTGCACCAAGTTTTGTTTTGATTTTGCATTGCTTACACTTAAATATTGTATTGCTTGATTGCATTGCTTGACTATTACTGTATTTGTATGGAATGTGTATTTTCTTGTTCTTTTGTAAGCTGCTCAGAGAGCCCTATAGGCTATGGGGTGGCATACAGATATAATAATAATATTAATAATATTAATAATAATAACAATAATAATAATAATAATAATAATAATAATAGGCTGCCAATCTCACAGAGCAGTTCCAGATATTCATCTCTGGCTCTTTTTCTTCTCCCATTTCACTGTCGTCTTTAGAACCTCTCTCTTTCAGAACCAGTCCTTTTTTGTATAGTCTTCCTCATTGCCAAAAGAGATACAATTCTGAATGTGTGCCTAGAAGCTCTGTCTTTTATGTCATGTTTTCCTTAGGGTAAAGGCACTGGGTCCTCGATCTAGTTTAGAGCTCTAATGTGGACAGTGTGTGCAGGGGCCGGGGGGGGGGGGGTTCAAGGATCTTAATTGGGCCCCTTTAAAACATTAGTATAAAAGATGACACAGCTGGGTCACAGCAAGCAACCCTGCATGGTTACCACAGTTCATAGTTTTCTACCATATTCCGCCTGGCAGAGGGTTTCCATGGCATCACGCTTTCCATTCTCTCATTGCTGGAATGCATGCCCCCTTCTTTCTTTTTCCCCACGTGCCTCAGCCAAAGCTGCTTCTTGATGGAATCAATCTGTCCTTAGAAGTCACACACTGTGTCTGTATCTCTAGATTAGGATTTAGTTCAGGGTTTTTTCCTGAATATATTTTCAATGGTAAGACTACAATTTTTAGGGCATATTTGGCAGTTCTTCCTCCTACAGATCTGGCTGTGAACAATTGAAATACATGTTATAGCTCTCTGAGATAGGGATGGATATAGTAGAATCTGTTCCTGCCACGTTCTGAAGATTGTCCGGTGCTTTTATTTGCATTCCCTTCACTGATGGAATTGGAATTTGCACAAATGTATTTGTGCACATTTGCAGAAATTCATTTTCCTGATCCACCCCCACCCCCACCAAATATAAGAAATCCTTGGAAAATGTATGTTTTTAGCACTTTACCTATGGAGAAAAATACCATTCTTCGTTTTGTTTTGGTTTTTTTCTGTATTCCATTTTTGTGGTGCTGGAACAGTAGAATTGGTTGAATATGTTCTGCTGTAACTTTTATAAGGAATGAGGAGAGAGTTTAATTATTCCATTAATAACAAATTCCTACAGTAGTAATCAATTTGTTTGAGGTATATATCTTCTTAAGTTATTGCAAAGCTTGCCACATTTTTATGACTCTAATGCAAATTTGAAAAAAACCACTGTTATCTTCCTGAGTGCAGATGTTCTATAAATTGTATTCTCCTGTTACATGACTTTTAATTGTGTTCATAGTTTTATTAATTTTGTTGAGCTGTGACCATAATAAATGAAATGATTTTTCTACAACTATATTTACATAAAATAAAAAACACAGAAGGCCACAGAATTCACATGACTGAGGAACAGATGACCTGCTGCAGAATTTGCAGTTCAGATTTTTGAAATCCAAACTCATTTGAATCCATGGTGGGTCTCTTCAGCATCGTTAATTGAGGTGGTGTGAAGAGCAGAGCTATGCCTGCTTGACTCAGAGCTGAGGCAGGTGAGAGTCCTTTATGCCACACACAACCTGAAACTGGTACCTGATAAAAGGGTATGAAATGCTTGTCACAGATGGAGTTCTTCTCTGGAAAGACCTTCTTTACCAAGTGAATGAAACATCTGTTAGGAAGGCTTATTGAATAATATGTTCACAGCTCTTTGTCAATCATGTCCCCAGTGTCGTTGTTCTCACATAATCATCTTTCTGTCTGCTTCCTCAAGAGAAATACAGAGGTGTTTGTGGTAATCTTTCAGGGAGAGTGACTTGGGGTTACAGTTTTAGGATTGTTTTGGACTTTACAGTTTCCTATCTGTATCATATCCATGTTGTTGTTGTTGTTAGTCGTGAAGGTCATGTCTGACCCATCGCAACCCCACGGACAACATTCCTCCAGGCCTTCTTGTCCTCCACCATCCCCTGGGGTCCACTTAAGCTCACACCGACTGCTTCAGTGACTCCATCTAGCCACCTCATCCTCTGCTGTCCCCTTCTTCTTCTGCCACCTATTGTTCCAAGCATTAGGCTCTTCTCCAGGGAGTCCTTCCTTCTCATTAGGTGGCCAAAGCATTTGAGTTTCATCTTCATCTGGCCTTCTAAAGAGCCTATGTGCAAATTCTGTTCTTGTCTTGAAGAAATAAGATATACATGGAGGAAGGGGAGATGGAGATGAACCAGCTGGCCAAGTTTTTGTAACTCCCAAAGGATGAAAGTTTGAACCGATGTAAATGATCTGTGAACTTCCTCTTTTGATATCATACCACTCACATAAGAAATTGTTTGAAGGGTTAACTAGCTGTGGAAACTCCATGTGAATGGTGTAGTAAGAAAAGAGCAGATTCATGGGAAATAGGCCTTTCCTTTCCATGAAGGAAAAATTGCAAGTGAATCAAAGAGGCGCTGTAATCTTTCATGAGATGCATCTTCTCATATGGCACTATGAAAGCATGTGTGAACAGTTACACCAGCTCAGACTTGGTATATTTGTACAATCATGAAGAATCTGTGAAAAATGCTACCACCCTTGTGGACAAATTAAAGAAGATGGGGATGGGTTTCACTCTTAGCTTATCTGAGCAAAAAATGTACAACACAAAGATCATGGAGAGCATAAATAAATATAGGATTGATACCGTTATGCAGTCATAAAGAGACTGATGGATATTTCTTTATTAAAGCATTTCTATACTACTGATCAGCTCTGACAAGGTCCCTCAAAGAAGTGCACAGGACAAAGTGCCACAAAACAACAGTGAAGGGGAAAGAAATTAAAATCCTCCATCTCAAATGGAATAAACATGATTTCACATACTGCCTGCCGAAGCATCATGAGATAGGTGACTTATATTCACAGCAGCCATAACATGTAGCTGCACCAGTTCCTGTCCTGTTATCTGCATCTTGGAAGGTATAGGCTAGAGCGAGTGTTACATCAGAAGCTATTTCTGGCACTCTCTATGTGAAGTTCATATCTGGTAGCTCAGTCTGATGCCTATCAACACATGGCAGAAAGGGGCACATGCTAGGATTTCACAGCCTCTCTCTTCAGCAGACAGCACACCATCTGTGTTCTCAAAGAAAGAGTGACAGCTGGGTCAAGCCATGCAGCCATCCTTTGTCTGTGACGGTGCTTCAAAGACGAATACCGGTACAGTCTAGGAAGGTCTCCCAGCAAGATTACTTGACCATGTGTCAGAACTTGAGATGGACAAATCTCTCAGTTTGCATTTGGTTTTCTCTTGTTTTTTTTTTGTTTCCCAGTCTTAAAGATTTTTCATCATCAGGATCAGTTTCTGGCTTTTTAATGTATCCATGAAAATTCCCAGTATCAATGATGCAGGTAGGTCATCTAGGATGGACCTGGATTTTGCTTTGCTTTTGGGCCTGAGAAGTGAAAACTAGATGCATTTCTCTCCCATCCTTGGTCAAACGAAGGGCCTGTATTGGTGGAAACACATGTATTCTCTTTGCTCAGTTCATCTTTGCTAAATTCCAATGCAGTGCAGAACCAAACTTGCACCTGTGGTCTGGAAAAGCACGTGCAATTTTGGGAAAAGAGCAAATTTGACTTCTGGCTAATATGACTTGGCTCTCTGAGAGTCAGTACTTTTTACTTTTTCTCACTTCACAGTAGACGATGGGGTGGCATTCAGACAAAAAATAACAGTTATGTTCTAATAGTGGGTTGTGTTATAACAGTGACTGTGACCAGGAGCGCAAACCTACAGGGCTGCAATTGTTAACAATTGTCTGATTTGCATCAGAAATAAATAGCTGAACACCAAAAGCAGCAATCCTGTGTATGGTAACAGTTCTCAGCTGGGTACCTAGTTTAAACCCAAGAACTGAATAGAGAAAAGAAGAGACATGATTATTATTTTCCCTCTCTGACAACAGTAGATTACTCCCTTCTGCATATTAACATTAATTCTCTTATATTAATATTTATACTCCAATGTCTTTGGCCAGGTTTAAAGTTGTTTGCACAGCAGCAAAAGACCTCAGCAGGAGGCAATTTGCAATATGAAATAATAATGAAAAACAAGTAATTCTAATGCTTAAAGGTTTTGTTCTCATTCTTTTTTTAAATGTCTTGGTTTAAAGCAAATGTTTGACAAAATTTATAATAGTAGGCCAAATTCATGAAATTCAAAGTCTCACTGAAGAATCGTAATAAGAGTTCATCTTTCTGGAAAGTATTAAAACTCTTTTTAATCAGCAATGTTGTAAAATGTGAACAATAATGTCTGTAAAGATGGGAAGACTGGCAGTAGTACCATGCAGTTGGGAGTAAAGGCAACATTTGTGCCACGATTCTCTCCCTTAACACGGCCTGTTCAGAGCTGGTTCACACATTCTGCAACAGTGAGAAAAGTTTACAACCAGGCTGAACATCTTTCTACGCCCTTCCTCCTTCCAGGTCTTCTGTAGGGATCAGGTTGGGATTCATGTTCTCTTCATTCATTCCTCCATGACATGTGTCTATTCCCTTTTTATATGAAGCCTAGTGTGACGTTACTAACCAGACATGACCTATTATCCAATTTCCAGGTTTGATTTCTGTTCAATCAATAGCAGCTTATGCAGGATTTTGGAGGAAGGAGTCTTGACTGGGACCATGAGTGATGGTGATTGGGGAGTATTTAACTTTATCCCATTGTGGCCCTAATCCTTCCACTATTTGCACCAGGAGGAAAACTTCCATTGATACATAATTTCACACCCACCCAAATATAGTTTACTAAAGCAGCATCTAAGGGCTAATTTGGACTTTTGCAGTTGGATCTCCTCTCCATCCACCATAGCCCCACCATGTCTATCCCACAGAGACTGTAATGCTGTGACCTCATTTGATTGCATTCAATGTTTGTCCTACTTAGATTCATTGAAATAACATGATTTAAGCACTGTATATAAAGCATACTGTACTTGTCCGAACAATTAAGATGTACAGTAATCATCCTGATGAGCCCCACTAAAAGTATCAAAAATAGTTTGTTAGGCCCTCAGACCTGCTAACAAAAATCTTATTAACTGACTCATGCAGCACAGCCCCTTGTATATTTACTTAGAAGTAAGTCCCGCTGTGTTTGGGGACCCGTCAGAAAACAAGAATCCAAAGTCAGATGAAGCCAAAGGCCCTTTGGTCCGGCCTTCTGTTCATACAGTGTGCATTCCCCATGGGTATCTGGCTGACCAAGCAGTATGTGAATGTAATAGCAGCCTCCACCCATGCTCCCCAGTGACTGGTGTACATAGGGAGACTGCCTCTGATACTAGAGGAAGCATATAGTATCACGCCTAGCAGCCAGTAATAGCACTATCCTCCATGAATCGGTCCAGTGTCCTTTTATAGCCTCTCATATTGTTGGCCATCACGGCACTTCATGGCAGTGATTTCCATGTTTAACTCAGCTTTGTGTGATCTATCCTAAGTGTCCCACCAGTCAACTTCATGGGGTGACCTAGGTTCTAGTATTATGAGAGAGGAAGAAACATGTCTCCCTATTCACTTTTCCATACCCTGCTGTATTCTGTACACTTCCATCACGTCTTCGTTTATGTGCCTTTTTTCTAAGCTACAGAATCCCAGAAGTAGCTTTTCTTCATAGGAACTTGCTCCAAAGCTTTGATCATTTTAGTTGCCCTTTTCCCAACTCATTCTTGTCCTTTACATATAAGAATATTACACAATTTGCACCAAAGTTTTGTATAAGGGGAGTACAATCCTGGCACTCTATTTTCATTTCTTTTTCTAATCATGGCTAACATGTTTGCCCTTTCCTCAGCAGTAACACACTGTGTCTCACCAGCCCCAAATCCCCATCTTATTCAGTCACTGGTAGCTCAGATTCCATCAGTTTCTATTTGAAGCTGGGATTCTCCCTCTTCCTGTCCCATGTGCATTACTTTAAACTTGCTTACATTGAACTGCATTTCATATTATGATGCCAGTTTACCCTTTATTTACCCTTCCATAGGTTGGTTTGCAACAGCCTTGTTCCTGTTGACTTGACAGTAAAGGAGCTTGATTTTCCTGGCCTGAGCTCTTACCCCACCCCTGGTCTATTTCCAAGAACTGAACATTTTGCTTTTCCCATTGGATGTTAGCTTTTGTGTATTTTTCCTGATTGGAACTGGCAACAAGAAGCTATTTAAATACAGCTCCATCTGTCAGAGTCAGGTCCTACAGGTATGGTGTCATGTTTGATTTTTATATTATCATTTGTTAGGTAGTCAGCAAGGGCTTTATAAATGATCTGCATTCAAATAGTAATTTTTATACAACATCTTTAAAATGGCTCCGATTTTATCTGCTTCCTATGGAGAAGCCTATTCTGCCTTTACCAGCTAGGGAACCACCATTCGCAGTGAAAACTGGACAGACATGCCCAGGGTAGATCTGACATCTGACATCTCTCACTGTATCAAATCAATTTATTATTAAAGTTTATCCCTTGCCTTTCAGTCATGCTATCAAGGCAGCTTAAAACAGAGTGTCCCCCACTACTTTTGCCTTAGTATAATGCAATGTATACTAACTTTGCCTTGCAATATAATAATCTCATTTTGAGATGCTGCACTGGAACCTCCCTGCCTAAACACCACTATGGTTAACCACTCCTTAATCATGATAACCCTGGTTTTGAGACGTGGAAATAAATTTGGAAGTCACTTCTGGGACAAATAGTGTGAATCAGGTAGTACTTATTTTAAGGAATCAGTGGGACATTAAAAATTAAGGATCAGTTTAAACGTTAATATGGTTCATATGCAGTCCAGAGGATCAGGCTGGACTAAGAGACTGTAGATTCCAGAGTAACGGATGGAGACCAGTTGGTTTGCTGATACACAATGAAAATATGATCTTCATATACAAAATGTTAGAAATCTGTCTCATAGTGAAAGATCATCAATAATGAAAACATGCATAAAGAAGAAACTGCTGAATCAGCAAAGCAGTACAAACGGTTGAAAAGTGGCTGGAATGGTTTTAGAATGTCATTGATTGTCACGTTCTTTGAGTCTGAGCCTAGCAGTCTCAGGTTGAAGGGTTTGAGACTTCTACAGTCATCAGCACAAATGGAAATGAGATGAAAGGCAAGGTCTCCACAGTCTACACACAGACAACACGTTTCCAACACTGCACAGTAAACAAGGAATAGAGAAAGAGAGCCACAGTTCAGCCCAGAAATACATACACCAGGAGACAGCTGAAAGGCATGGGAAACTGGCTTCAGAAAGATCTGCCCAACATGGTCTCCAGCAGCTCTCTCAGCCTTACAGTGCAGTTGCTGACAGAGCCACAGCCAAGCTTCACCTACAAGGCATAGCAGCCTTCTTCAAACTGCTGGCCTTCAGAGGCATTTGGACTGCAGCTCCCAGAATTCCCATCCAGCAGGGCCAATGGCTGGGAGTTCTGGGTGTTGCAGTCCAAATGTGTCTGGAAGACACAAGACACAAGGGTGGGGAAGGCTGAGCTATAGTGGTTCTGATGGAAAGGGCCTTCTTTATGAGTAAGCTTCCTACATGTGAGTAGACCTTTTCTCACAAGGAAGCCCTGGCCCAGTCCAGCACTCTTTCTGAGGTCTTGGCTTTTCAGGCAGTGCTCTCCTGAGAGCTTGGGCGCTTCTTTGCCCTCAGCTTTGAAGCAGGGCTCTTTTACTCCACAGGTGATGCCTTTATGGAGAGTCAGGGCTTTGCCAGGTCTACTGGCAGAGCCTGGGCAATGCTGTTGGTGGTTGGCCCAGCTGCTCCTCTGTCTTTGAGCTGGGACAATGCAACTTACAAATGACCAAATAATCGATTTTAACCCACTCTTACCTTTTAATTCCAACTGAGAGTCACCTTTCTCCTAACTCCTTCCTGCCCATCTAATTTTCAGAAACCATTTCTAAATTTCCTAACAAATTCGTATAAAGCCATATTTGATAAGACAGCATAGTGTGGCACAGATTGTTTATCTTCTAGGCCAGGGATTGGCAACCTTTAACACTCAAGGAGCCATTTGGGCCCATTTCCCACACAAAAGAAAATGCCAGGAGCCGCAAAACCCTTTTGACATCTAAAATGAAGATAACACTGCATATATCTTTTTTCACCTTAATGCTATATATATCTTCATTATGATTTAGCTGCAGCTCTAGTTCAGTCACTAAAAACTGTTATTTTTAATCTTACATTATAAACTAGTAGGACTCCTTTCATATATTTTGAATAGGAGAACAGCTTCCTGCAGAGTCAAAGTCAGTGCTAAAGGGCTGCATGCATTAAACAGCAAACCCCATAAGTTCGTCAGCAGTAAAAGCAAATGAATCTACCCACGTTACCATTAAACGTTTGGTTTTCTTCAGAAACTTTTCTTCGATTTATCCAAGCGCTGTGCCAGCATGGGCTGCGGATCAGCCAGCAGTGGCCACGGATCGGCCGGCGCTGTGACACAAGCAACAGAGCCTCAGCAGAGGCATTCAAGAGCCACATGTGGCTCTGGAGCCGCGGGTTGCCAACCCCTGTTCTAGACCAAACAGAAGTATGGAAGGAGACACAAGGAAGAAAGAAATAGGAGGGGAAAGGGTGAAACAGACCAATAGTGAAAGGTGGGATGAGGTGCTCCTGAAGCTCTTTTTATATTCATCATAACATAGCTCAAGATTTGTTCATGAGGTATGAGAGCGATAACATCAATTAAGGAATAAAGTATGTGAGTGCACATGCTATTTCATTTTGTATACCCCGTCATCTTTCTAGGAAATTGTTATCAGTGCTCCTTTCATTGACCTTTCATTGCTTTGGAAGCAGATTCCAGAGCAACATCTTTTCCCCAAAGTAGTTCAGTATCTGAGGAATCTTGCCTTTATCCTGTGAAAGTTACACATGGACTACCACTGTGCTCCAGCTACAGTTTCAAGTTCATTTGCTTTAGACCGTCACAGCTGTTCTAGCGCTTGTGGAATCCAAGCCTTGGGCTTGTCAGGGAAGAACAAGAGGCTTCATTTAGGAGGGGACTGCTTTTGAGTGTTAGATGCACTGGATTTGCCTTCCTGAAAGAGCTGGGATCCCCTGGACCTTTTAGACTTCTTCCCATTTGTTTCATTCATGCCAGCTTTCATACCTACATACCTGGATGACAGCTGCTTCCTGCACATATCCTGCAACCATAGATGAGGCTGGTCATATGCTTCTACCCACCCATTCAATGGGCTTTTCTATGCAAGGCTGATAATGGTTTTGCTGTAGAAGTGTAGATCCAGGCACACAAGGAGGGTCTCCATTCCTGCTTTCCTGCTACAGAGCTCTAGGTGGCACCAGAATAGTATACAAGAATACTGCCAATACTCAAAGAAATAGTGCTTGTTTTGCCATTAGAAATAATACCTCATCCTCTTTGTTCTTAAAAAAAAAAAGCCCCTCAGAGAAACTGAAATGGAGGGTCATGGCATTTCCTAAAGCAACAGTAAACAGCCGGGAGCAGGAAACATAAAGAACAAATTTGTTGCCTAGAAAAGGTCAATATGCACTTGATTTCCTCTGACTGAAACAAATTCAGTTTAAGTGTCTGAATTTGTCTAGCTCCCGTGGGATTCGAGCCACTTTAACACTTTTAAAAATTGTGTTAATCGTCAGTACATTTCACTTTTATATGATGAAAGGCACAATTTGTGCATGTTTAGAGGGAAAATAAGCCCCAGACTCCCAGCATTATGAACCGGAACAGGGAGCTGTAGGCCTTTTGTTCCTGTTTAAACCTGCAAAGGTTTGCATCCAGAGTAGAGCAGGGTTTGCTTGCTCTCAGTGTTACATTCTAGAACAAATGAGATGAAAAAGGTACTTTCATCCTGCAGTGACACACTGAAAAAGCTGGTGCAGGTGGGAAGATGGGAATGAAGCGGACACCATTTCATAAGAGCCTGTTAACAGAAGCCAATGCACAATGTAATATATAATCTTCCTGCCACATCTTCATCTTGTCACAAGCTGACACAAAACCATCATTCTGAAGCTGCTGCTTGTGTCTGCTCATACATTACATCTGCGTGTTATTAAGCTCGTCTTCTTTCCTGCAGGAAAAAAATTACATCGATTCATTTCTGTCCCGTGCCTTTCACCTCTCAAATCGTTCAACAGCCAAACTAATAAAAGAACTTTTCTTGGGCAAAATGAGAGACCATTATGCGTTCTGAAATTGCTGAGAGATTTCTTGCTGCCAATGAGATATCCTTCCCCCTCCTATTGATAGAAAACTATGCAAGGGCTGAGGTGAAATTACTGCCTTCCTTCCTCCCCTTTCCCCTCTCCTCCCCTCCCCTCCTGGCCCCTTCCCACCCCTCAATTTATTTCATTTCTGTGATGCATTTGACAGCATGGAAGAGGCAGCTCCCATCCACACAGAACTCCACAGAAATCGCCGCTATTGAAAGGAACTTCCTCACAGAGAAGAGTGTTGCCCAAGCCTGTGAAACATAGTTCCTACTTGCTTTGGTATGTTGGAGGGTTTCCCAGCTACAAGAAGGGCTTTCATTTGATCGTGAATATCTCTGTAGGAGAGGCCCAGGAACAATGTCATCAGCTAAACTGCCAGCTACGCCAGGGTCCTGCTGAGTGGCAGAGACAGGTTGTGTGGGCTGGCAGTATTCCTGGCAGTGAACCTCTGAGCCACCTTCAGCAGGCCCCTCTGGAAGGAGAGTCTAGAAGCTGGGCTGGACTCACATCAAGAGGCACATGGCTGCTGACTGTAGCCACAAGTCCTTAATGGCAGGGCCCACTCAGTGGCTCTGTTTCTGCCAGGGCTGGCAATAGTCCTTGTGCCTTCATTCGGCCATAAGTTCCATGCGCTGGGTGCCCCTTCCCAGTGAAGAGATGCTGAGGAAGAAATGCCAGTAACCTCCAACAAAAAACCTAACAAGAGTGTTATAGCTTTTAACCAAAGGTCCAGATGGGAATAGATGCCTGTTTCAAATGTTTATCTGCCATGTGACTTCTCATTTATTGCATGGATGGCCAATTTATACCCTTTCTTACTACAAAGGTAAACTCTGGAACTTTAGAAAAGATGGGAAGAGGAACTCTGGAAACAGCTGTTAAGGCAACCTTCTGAAACTGCGCTGCAGCCTTTGGCAAACGTCTCTGTGGGCACAATGACAACATTCAGATGATCACCAGGGCAAACATGCCTTGGTGGCTCCCCACCGCTCACATGCAGGCTGCGTCCTGTCCAGTTTCCCAAATGGCTTTCATGGCATGCAGCTTCCCATACCATTCAAACCCAATAAGGTGTGCAGTGTGTGTGTGTGTGTGTGTGTGTGTGTGTGTGTGTTGGGGGGGGCGATTAGGAAACCACCCCAGAACCCTACAGCAAGCCACAGTTTCTTGGTGTGGCAAAGCAAGATACACTGAAAGATAACTATGAAACCAGGTATCACACAACCATTTACTGAAGAACGGTAGTATTTAGTTCTGATATTTAATGTGACAAATCTTGCTCTCACTTTGCCAGGTGGAGGCTGAAAATTCAGAAGTCTGTCCCATGTCATTCTACCAGTACAATTTGGTCAAAGGAGATTGCACACCTCAATTTCCTTTTGATCTCTCTCTCTCTCTCTCTCTCTCTCTCTCTCTCTCTCTCTCTCTCTCTCTCTGT